>NW_027223755.1:94705483-95150410 GCF_028538775.1 Myotis yumanensis
TGATATTTGGCTCTGTTGACTAATGAGTTTGCCGACCACTATAGGCTGAGGGACTGGTGCTCTCTGGTTTGCCACCATCCTTATCACTTCCTACAGTATCCCACCTGGGCAACTTCATTCATTTATGTCACCTGTCTGTCCCAAAGGTATATGAATTTTCTGACTCCTATTAATCGTGACCAAATGTTCAAAAGTACTTGTAGAATGAATTAATGGATGAGCAAATAAGTGAACAAAATGGGATTTTATTGGCTATATTGTGCCAGATATCCTGCATTATAGAATTTTTTTTTTGCATTATCTCATAAGTTTCATTTTCCTTCACTTCCTGCTTATGTAATATGGGGATAAAAATATTTATTTATCAGGTGCTAGTAGGATCAATGAAATAACATATTTAAGCTATCTAGTACCATCAGAAGGGTAATTATAATCATTGATATCATCATTATTATCAAGTGATCCTCTAGGAGAGAGGAGGTCAACTCATTTTTTATTTTGCCTTTCTAATGTGTCAATGTGAAACCACTGAATCCTGAGGGAATGTGAATGTGCTTAATAGGGGGAGGAATTTCCTGATCCTTATGCCCTTTTTTCTAATGTTTCCATCTAAAGCACAAGTTTAGTCCCAAATAAAACCATCACAGCCCTAACCGGTTGGGCTCAGTGGATAGAGCGTCGGCCTGCAGACTCAAGGGTCCCAGGTTTGATTCCGGTCAAGGGCATGTACCTTGGTTGTGGGCACATCCCCAGTAAGGGGCATGCAGGAGGCAGCTGATCGATATTTCTCTCTCATCGATGTTTCTAACTCTCTATCCCTCTCCCTTCCTCTCTGTAAAAAATCAATAAAATATATTTTTTAAAAAATAAATAAAACCATCACAAAAGTCTAGAATCTTGTCAACTGAGTGGGTACTTCCTTTCTTATGTTTTGAGGGACTTGGAACAAAGAGCATTGGAGACTTCCAAAGACAAAATCTATAGTCCAAAGGGTAGAGAATTACAGGAGGCAAACTCTAGAAATAGACCCAAATACATACATGATGTTAATATGCAATGGCATTGTATTCATATCAGTGAGAGAAAGACAGATTGCTCCATAAATGGTAACAACTGGGACACCATCTGGAGAGACAGAAAGTGGAATCCTTATTTCACACCTTGCACTAAAACAAATTCCAGATGGACCTGAGATTCAAACATAAAATAAGGGAACCATTAAAATGCTAAAAACAGCCCAGCCTGTATGGCTCAGTGGTTGGGTATTAACCTATGAACCAGGAGATCACAGTTCGATTCCCTGTCAGGGCACATGCCCATGTTGCAGCTTGATCCCCTGTGTGGAGCATGCAGGAGGCAGCCAATCAATGATTCTCTCTCATCGTTGATGTTTCTATCTCTCTCCCCCCGCCTCTCCCTTGCTCTCTGATGCCAATAAAAATACATAAAATTAAATTAAAATACTAAAAACAGTGGGAAATTTTTTATAAAATCTTGATGAAGAGAAAATATTAAGAACTCTCTAAAATTCAGAATCCATATGTTAAATAAAGGTATATTTGAACAAATAAAATAAGTAGTTTCTGCCTTTAAAAATCAAACGGCCATTCCTAAAAATACAGAAATTCTATAAATCAATAAGAAAAAGACCAACAACTCAGTAGAAAAATGGATCATCTGTTCTTCATTTAAAAATAAAATATGTATGGCTCTTAAACACCACATATAATATGCTTGATAAATTAAAACTATAATAACATATTTTAATTTCTAATTGACCAAAACAAAAGTGTTTGATAACAATTGAGGTTGTGGAGAAACAGTGGTATTTAGTTAAATATCTCTCATAATTGCTGATGGGAAGATAAATTGATAAACTATGAAGAGCAATTTGGCACAAATTTCTTTAAATTAATACATATAATCTTGCAAAATGATTACCACGATAAGTTAATTACCACACCCATCACTTCACATAATTGAAATTGTGTGTGTGTGTCTGTGTGTGTGTGTTTGATGAAAACATTTAAGATCTATTTACTCTATTAGCAATTTCAAGTATACAATACAGCATTATTAACTATAGTCACTGTACTGTACATTAGATCCCAAGGGCTCATTAATCTTTTTCTTTTAATATGCAATGCTTCACGAATTTGTGCATCATCCTTGCACATGGGCCATGCTAATCTTCTCTGTATTTTTTCAATTTTAGAATGTAGATATTATATAGATAGATATAGATCAGATTTTCTTTATCCATCCACTCACCAATGGACACTTAGGTTGTTTCCATGTCTTGGCTATTGTAAATAATGCTGCAATGAACATGCGAGTTCACATATTTCTTCAATAGTGATTTTATTTCCTTCAGCTCTCTACCCAGAAGTGCAATTCATGGATCATATGGTAGTTCTACTTTTAATTTTTTGAGGACCTTCCAAATTGTTTTTCATAGTGACTGTACCAATTTATATTTCTACCAACTTTTAAAATTTAACATGCACATACTATGTGACCCAGAAATTTCACTGCAAAAAGGTATTCTACAGACATACTTGAACTTGTGTAAAAATGCTATAAATACAAAGATTATTTGTGATATTGCATGCAATAGTGAAACTGTGTGGGTAGCCTTATAAATAAGTGATCAGTAAGATAGATTGTGGTACATCTTTAAAATGGAATAGTGCTTTCATAGCAATATAGAACAGTCTCCAAGATATATTGTTAAAATTGACCAGGAAAGGGAAGGTGAGGGCAGGTACAGAATGGTGAATATAGTAAGCTCGTGTTGTTGCAGGGATGGGGGGAGAGGAATAGAGTTTAAATGCATAGAATATATCTGGGAGGACATACAAGAAACCAATACTAATAGTTCATTGCTGAGGCTGTAGATCCTTATGAATGTTATAGCATGTGCATGCATTACCTATCCCATTTTTTAAAAATGTAAAAGGTAGTGCAATTGCCATTTCTGGGTCATTTAAACAGGGAGGACTATTTTAGCAGACTATTACAGAGAATACTCAAGCGTCAGTAGAATGGTCCAATTAGATTCCCTTATAGCTCAGGCATTCTAGGAATTTCCTAAAATACATCAGCATTAGCTCATTTCATTGCAATCAAGATGACAAAAGTATTTCGATTAGATTTGCAGACGTATAACATCCTTTGACCTTGGAGTCCCCAGTCTATTAGCACACAGCAGAAGGGAGGCTCTTGGGGTCAACCAGCCTCCTGCCATGGCCTTCGGAACAAGCCGACCTCTCTCCACACACCACTGGGTGACCACCCAACCCCCAGGGGCCATCACACACACAGGAACAGAGAACAGAATGTGGTTCTTAATATAAGTGAAATTTGGAGCTATTTTCAAAGCTAGAACACATTCAGATCATAATGTGAAGGCATTTTTAGCTTCCAAATGGTAACTGACATTTGAGGGTTTACTATTTGCCAAGCCTTTACATGCAATATCTCTTCTAATCCTCGCCATGACTATGTGAGACGGCTGCTGTCATTATTTCCATTCACAGGTGAGGAGACTGAGGCTCGGGGATGTTGGTCCAAGGTCACAATGTGAGACTCAAAGCCAGGCAGCCTGGCTCCTCTGTCCACCCTACACTGCTTTTCAAATCACCAAGCCTTGCCCCTCATGCTCTGCACACATGAATTATATTTTTTGGTACTTTCTTCTAGAACAAACGATAGTGGAGTAGACAGAATACTGACCTCCCAAACATGTCCACATCCTAATTCCCAGAACCTGTGACTATGTTATGTCACATGGCAAAGAGGAATTAAGGTACCAGATGGAATTCAGGGGATTATGTGAGGGAGCAGGGGGTGGATATCTTAGATTATCAAGGTGAGCCCAGTGTAATCACCAGGGTCCATAATGTGGGCAAAGATGCAGAAGAGGAGGTCAGGGTGAGGTGACGAGAAAAACATCAATGCCCATTGCCAGATGTGAAGATAGAGGAAGGGGCCATGAGCCAAGGGATGCAGTCGGCTTCTGGAAGGTGAAAAAGACAGAAAAACTGATTCTTCCCTAGGGCAGTGGTCAACAAACAGTGGCTCGCGAGCCACATGCGGCTCTTTGGCCCCTTCAGTGTGGCTCTTCCACAAAATGCCACGTGCGGTTGCGCACATACAGTGTGACTGAAACTTCATGGCCCATGTGCAGAAGTCAGTATTTTGTGGAAGAGCCACATTCAAGGGGCCAAAGAGCCGCAGGTGGCTCACGAGCCGCAGTTTGCCTACCACTGCCCTAGAGCCTCCGGAAGAAAGGCAGCCCTGCTGACACCTTCACTTTAGCCCCAGGAGGCCTTTTCAAACTTCTGACCCTCGGAACTGCATGATAATAAATGTGTGTTTTTCTCCCATAAGTTTATGGTAATTCATTGCACCAGCCATAGAAAGCTAAACAGGTCATGACTAGTGCTATAGAGAAAAACTCTCAAAAGATTATGGGTGACTTAATAGACATCTCTGTGAATAAGAGAAAGGATTACATGATAGTTACCATCTCCATAAAGAATAGACAGGAAGTTGAGCTTGGACCCATTAAGAACTTGAGGTTGGCCAAAACCGGTTTGGCTCAGTGGATAGAGCGTCGGCCTGCGGACTGAAGGGTCCCGGGTTCGATTCCGGTCAAGGGCATGTACCTGGGTTGCGGGCACATCCCCAGTGGGAGATGTGCAGGAGGCGGCTGATCGATGTTTCTCTCTCATCGATATTTCTAACTCTCTATCTCTCTCCCTTCCTCTCTGTAAAAAAAATCAATAAAATATATTTTAAAAAAAAAAAGAACTTGAGGTTGGACAAAGGTCTAGATATGTGTTGTCTAACAGAACTTTCTGGAATGATGGGGATATTCTACATCTGCACTGTTCAATGTTGTGGCTACTGACCACTTGAAATGTGGTTGCCCTCTCATCTTCACCATCACCTGGCACACGGTAGTGTGCTGGGCTGCATATCTGGCACTTTGGCCAGACGGGTCATGCTGTGCTGTCTGTTCCTAAAACACATAGATAGGAAGGTACTGACATCAGGCCAGGCCTTGAGATACGGTCTCATGGCCCCTTCCCAGCACGCTGGCCTTCTTTCTCAAAAGGCCCGGAAGTCTCATTCCAAATTTGGGAGACAAAGGACTGGAAAAAGTATAAATAAAGAGAGTTTCCTCCATATTGGGGGCCCAGAATTTGAAAGACACATTTTTCTCTGGGCCTCCACAGAATTTAATAATAAAATGTAATTCCTGTAGTCGTCACTGCAGTTCAGCCTCTGCTTCGGCAGGGTACTGTAACTATGGTCGCTGGCCAGCTCAATAAATCCTCGCTTGCTGTTTAAGACCTAATTGGAGTCAGTGGTCTTATTCTAGCGAATGTCACTCCACAACAGTAGGTCCTCAAAATAGGTGTTTTAATAGAACTGAGCCTATTTAAACCTGAATAGCTTGAAATTCTTAATGTTGCATGTGTGGCTTTAGGTACTATCTGTTCTGAGAATACATGTGCTGCTGAAAAAGACAGTTTCCTGTAGCTAAAAGAGGCTGAATCCCAAGGGGCTGGGTGATTCAAAGACACCTGGAGATCTTCCTTCTGCTCTTACATCAGCCCCACTCCAAAAGTTACCTCTCCCACAAGCCCATACAACAAAAAGTTTTATTCCACAATTAGCAATGAAGATTACTAAATACCTACTATGTGCCAGGCATTTGGCTAGGGGCTGTAGATGCAGAGAGCAATTAAAGATTGTCTTACAGAGAGATTAGAGTTCATTTGGGCTGCTGTAACAAAATACCATAAACTAGGTGGCATAAGCAAGAAACATTTGTTTCTCACCATTTTGGAAACTGGAAAGTTCAAGATCAAGATGCCAGCAGATCCAGGGTCTGGTGAGGGACTCTTGTTGGTTTGCATGAATTGTCTTCTCACTTGTCCTCACATGGGGGAGAGAGAAGGAGCTAGGTATCTTCCTCTTCTTATAAGGGCACTAATCCCATCATGGGGCTCCATCCTCATAACCTAATCACCTCCCAAAGGCCCCACTTCCCAATTAGGGCTTCATTAGAGGATGGAAACACAAGCATTCAGGCCCCAGCACAGGTAACCCCAGCCCTTGGCAAACTCACAGTGTCATCCAGATGAGCAAGACCTCCCAGCCCTTCTGATGAGAGAGCAGGTTAAAAGCATGCCCTAAGTTCCAACTGTGTCACTCAGCGGAAACACTGTGTCTTGGTGGGGAGGCCCCAGGCTCCCCCTTTCCAAGTCCATGTTTTCCTCGGACATAACTTCCTTCTCTGCCCGCCCCCTGAGCCAGTCACTAAGAGGAATGACTTGTTAAGGCCACAGTTCTTTTGACCAGCTCCACAGATCACTGCCAACCTCAGCTCGGTGTTCTGACGTGCGTGGGCCCCCTCCTTCTCCCCATAAAGCCTCTGAAAGTTAATTCCGGGCAGTTAATTCTGGTCAGCCCTCAGTCATTTTCAATCTTGGAAACCTCCAAAAATAACCTCTAATGCATATTTCAGGTTAGACTTGCTTACTTTCCCTCTCTCCGCAGCCAGAGCTAATTTCCCCAGAGGGGGAAGGAAAGCACAGGCTGCTGCAGAAAAAAAGAATAATCAGCTTCAGTTTCTCCCTTGATTGCCCGTTGGGAGATACCTCCTGGCACCACGTCCCAATGCGCTCAGAGGCCCAGAGAGCAGGGCCTTTCTTCTCCATGGGCAACTCATTCCAATACACCCAAGACAAAGTCCGGCGGATGCCTGATTCTGGACACAGACTCCCAGCTCTTCTCAGCTTGCAAGGAGTGAGGCAGGAGTCAGCAGCTGAATGCCAGTCTTGGTCCTTTCTCAATAGCCGTGTGGTCGGGGGGGGGGGGGGGGGGGGGGGATTACTGTGGTTTAAACTCCAAAGTGGGGAAGGATCCTAGTAGATCTGGTGTCTACAGAGCTAAGGCCAAGCATGGAGTGACGCTGGGTTGGTCTTGAGCACAGTATTTGTGAAAAGATGTACGATTTAGTTGTATTACTATCACAGAAGCTCAACTATATTCAACCAGAATGGTAAAAAACAGAAACACAAACGTTTGAATTCTGCGTCCATTGCTTCTAACAATCTGTGAATCACCTTAGGCCAGTGGTCAGCAAACGGCGGCTCGAGAGCCACATGTGGCTCTTTGGCCCCTTGAGTGTGGCTCTTCCACAAAATACCACGCACGGGTGCGCACATACAGTGCGATTGAAACTTCGTAGCCCATGCGCAGAAGTCGGTTTTTGGAAAGGAGATAGACGAAACAAGTATACAAGACGAGTGTGGATGGGAGAGTTGGAAGGGGTCGACCTCAGCGAACGTACCTCAATCAGATTGAGGACATTTTTAGCAAAGGCCAGTTTAGGAGTACCCTAATTAAGTGAATAACAATGCACCTACCTATATAGTTTAAGTTTAAAAAATTTGGCTCTCAAAAGAAATTTCAATCGTTGTACTGTTGATATTTGGCTCTGTTGACTAATGAGTTTGCCGACCACTGCCTTAGGCTGCAAGAGCTGTAGGCCCAGGCATCCTTCTGCTAATGGGGTCATCTGGGTAAGGATGGCCCTGCCAACGCCTGCAGGTCCTCTCTGCCTGAGGCCTTTAACGGCTCCTCTTGAAACCTCACGCTCCTTGGATCTGAAAGTGTTGTGTGACTCTGGAACCTCAAAAACGCGATGCAGAAAAGACGGTGGCAGAGTATCTGGCTGTGATGGTCACCTTGGAGTGTCGTAAAGACCTGGCTAGGGGGTAGTCTCTGTCTCCCTCTCCCAACTGCAGGACATCAAGAAACTAAACTCAACATCCAGGACATTCCTAGAGAAGGGGATTCGGTGACCTAGACAGGCCTGGACAGATCACGGCCTTCGAGATCAGCCTAAGCCGCCACAATGCTTTTCCCTGCTGAGTCTCTTGAATTCACAAAGGCGCCCTCATTGCTGAGGCCAGGTGCCAGGGTACTCAGCAAAAGCGACAGGTTAGGAGGCTGGAACTGCTTCTGCGAGGGGGCGGGGAGCTTGGCGCAGGGCTGGGTGGGCTGGGGACTTGGACATTTGAAGCCACCAGGATCTGGAGCTGTCCTTCTTTTTTCTAGAGACGTTCTGGAAGGCATGACCTCTGAGAAGAAGAAGCATTCCAGGACCTTAGGATAGGAGCAAAGCCCAGAGCAGCCTGGCCCTAAATGGATTTTTCCTTTCTGAATGCATATTGTTAAATGCACACTCTGGGCCTGACACTGTGCTGGTTGCATCCACACGTGTTGGTTCCATCTGGGAGGTATGAATAGTCCACTTTTGGCGAAACCTTGCAAGTTAAGAAGGTTTTATATTTTTAGTCCTCATTTACATATGAAGAAAATTAGGCTCAGAAGATCCAAATGACCTGTCCAAGGTTACCTAGGTAACATGTGATGAAGACAGCATTTGAATCTACACCCAAAGTTGAATGAACTATTTTCACTACGCTGCTCCAGAAGAGATGGAAATTCCAAGGAAAGGCAAGCGCCATTCTTGATGTGGAGCGGAGAGCAATTTCCTTTCCAGTTCTGCTAGTCACTGCCCAGTGTCAACGGAGGCATTTGCTTTCTCCCTCTTGTCTCTTCCCTGCCTGAAAACCTCATTTGCATGTGGTCTGAAACAGTGCCTTTGGCTCATTCTTTCAGGAAACAGTGGAGGGTGGAGAGACTAGTTTTTTCTGGAGTCTGCCAATGTCTAGGTCAAAATTTTTTCTGCAGTAACAGGCTGTCAGGATGAATCTTGTCCGATTCTCTTTCCCCTCCAGAACAGGCGATGTCTGTTCCACCTGCTCTGTTTTTTCCAGACAACTTCCTCTTGGAGAAGGGATAGCACATATGTTTGTATAGCGTTTCTTCCCCTCCTTTGCCCACGGCAGACATTTCTAATCAATCTTGGCATTTCATCTCACTGATCCTAGCCCCCGCGTCAATCTTTCCTATTCAGTTAAGTTCTAGGCATCCGCTACCAAGCCAAGGAAATCTACTTTTCATCCTTTTTCTGTAGCAAGACTCCATAAATTGAGTTTCCCAACCAATCTTTTGCACTGGGAGGATGATATCAACTCTCTCCCCATTAATCTCCTGAATGCGAGGCTCATTTCAGAAAAGTCACTTCCTATTAGAGACTCTCCGTGTGGAGTGCACTGTTAAACCACTTAATCTGACCATCGTTAATTAAATATGAGCAGGATTGGTCCCAATGTGAATTCACAGCAAGTCCATTCTATGTGGCTTCACCTAAATGTTTGAATTTCCTTTGAAAATTAGAGAATTCCAAAACGTCTCAGGAAATATAAGGTGATTTTCAAGAGCACTTTATAATCCAGGGTACCAATGATGGGTTAAACTGAAAGTGGGAGTGAGCCTGACTCTCCCCACCAAGCAGGTCTGCACTGAGCATCAGGAAGTTGCGTGATGCAGCAAGTTCCACATGAGCTCCAAACTCAAGGGCAGACGTGGCTGCATTATTTATAGTTTGTGCTCAGTGCTCCTCACAGGCAGATGCACGGTTCACGGTGACCTGTATGGGGGCTCCCTGCCTCCTCTCCCAAGTGAGTTAAGAAAACAAAACTCCAATGATCAGGACTTGTCACTGCTGCTTAAATAAAACCAAGAAGCCAGAGTTCCTGGAGGCGGAGATCACAGACTCAAAAAATGTTGTGATAAGTCTCCGAGTCATCAAAGCCCACTTGACATCGAGGGCGCCATGACAAAAACAGCAGAAAAAGAAAGCGACTCCTCTTCCATGTGTGTTCTGCTCAGTAAATGTTGTGCTGATCTTTCTCTTCTTTGCCCCTAGGGAGTTCTGATCAAACTGTCATTTGCATATGGCCTCGGTTGAGCCACATATGCTCAAATTAAAGAGAAACTCTCTTCAAGGAGAAATCATCCCTTTCATAAATGGGAGCCTACTTGATATGCAAATATTGCTTCGGTCCTAACTTAATAATTCTTCTGACTCATATGAAATTTAGTCTGTTCCTCCATGTGGCATGTGTACCAACACTCTCACTTCTGTGCCCCGAGTAGACATCACTAATCAATCGTGACTCTGATTCTGGGTTGGGAAGCAGCCTCAGATTTGCCGTCTACCTGGTGCTCCAGGAAGCTACCATCAGCCCGTGAGAGTTGGCTGCCACTTGGAAATTACTCATGTGGATGCCAGGGGCTCCACTTTGACGGGTATGGATGACATGCAAGCCTTCTTCCCACTTCCACCCTCATTTATCAAAGTCCGTGGCTATGCCTCAATACCAAGCACCATACAAGGCCTGTCAGTAGCAGGGCCCAGTAATTCCTGCTTTTTCCCAACTTATCCTTGAATCTATCCAACCTCGTCCTATTCTACTGACAAGATCTCCCTTGTCCCTAGACTTGGCACCTTCCCATTTTCTTCTGGTCCCTTTGAATCATACCCCTCACAAATCAAACCCTGGTTGACTTGTCCTAACCCCCTTGGGGAAAAGAGCACAAGATTCTGACAAAGACAGCCCATTCTAAAATTATAGTAACGAGAATTGAACTTCTCATCTTTGCAAAGCATCTTCACATCCCTGATCTCAGTTAATAATCAAGATAATTTGGGGAAGGAACAATTTAAAGACCACGAATTTTGACATCAAACAGGAATAGGTCCAAACCTTGGCTCCACTGATTACCAGCTGGGGAAGCTTTGGCACATCACTCCGCCTGTCTGAGCTTCAGTTTCCTCATCTGAAGAGCTTGGCGGTGGCTACCTCATAGGGTTGTAAAGACTTGCTTTGCACACAGACAAGCATGCACCTAAGACCAGGGGGAAGCCCTCAGGCAGAGCTGCAGGCTCTCTGCAGACTGAAACTATTGGCAGAAGCAGTGCACGCTAGGGTGGAGATGGGCAGAGTACCAACACTTCTGCCACAGATGCAGAAAGTAGAGGCCGGGGAGTCAGGGGGGGAACCCAGCCTCATACAAAGACTGAATGGCAGTGCAGCGGGAAAGAAAGGGTATTGTTCCAGGTTCAAACTGTAGCTGCACCACTTGCTCGGGGGTGAAATGAGAATATAAATAACAGCCTGGTCCTGTTTTCTGTGAAGTGAACTGTGTCATGTAGGTAAACCACCTCACACAGAGCTCAAAACCTGTTGATGGCAACAGTACTGCTCGGCGGCCTTTCCCTTTCCTTCTGACCCCAGCATCCTGCCACAAGGACAGGTAGCCTCCCTGACAAGCAGTAGAACTTGATTTCCCCATCCATCCATCCACCCATCCCTTCGTCCAGTGGCTATTGAATATCCCCTAGTGCCAGGCCCTATGTAGGAGATGGAGACACGCTGATGAGAAGACATGACCTTGGCCCTTCTCCTGGACACAGATACGCAATCAAGTGAGTGCAACAAAGGACCAGAGGTGCTGTAGAAGCAGCTTCCACAACAGTGCTTCTCCAACATTAATGTGCAAGTGAGACCCCAGAATATTACTAAAGTACAGGTTCTGACCCAGGGTCTGGGATGCAGCCCATGATGGTACATTTCCAACCACTCTCAGCTGATTCTGATGCTGCAGTTTGCTCAAAGAAACTCTACAGAACTCATTGGGGAAGCAAAGCAGGAATTAATTCGTTCTTGGGGGAAGATACTTGCTTACTCGTCAGGTTATCTCGACATTGGCCTCCTCTCCTTCTGGACGGAGGAATTTATGGACTCCATGAACTGGAAAGGGTCATTCAAGTTGATTTAATCCAGGTGTATAGGAAGGTGACTCTCTTACCATCTCCAAAAGAGAGACGTACAGTGTCTTCACGAAGACACGAAGAGGGAGAGGACACCATGCCCTCTCTTGATAGTGTCTGAGTACTTGAATTGCCAAGAAATATTTCCACAGTCACAGTTCTTGCATGGGAGTAAGTAAAACCCTCATTTTTTTTAAAATATTTTATTGATTTTTTACAGAGAGGAAGGGAGAAAGATAGAGAGTTAGAAACATCGATCAGCTGCCTCCTGCACATCTCCTACAGGGGATGTGCCCACAACCCAGGTACATGCCCTTGACTGGAATCGAACCTGGGACCTTTCAGTCTGCAGGCCGACGCTCTATCCACTGAGCCAAACCAGTTTCGGCAGTAAAACCCTCATTTTTGTAAAACCAACATGCCTCCCGGAAGCCTGCAGTAGGGTCTTGCTTGCACCTGGGGACCAGAATCAGAATGCAAGCTCAGTGCCAAATGGGCACGCTGGTGAGGTTACAGCTACTGAATATGCAAGTTGGATAACGAGGTAAGCAGACTGCACCACCCAGATTACTGATTCATCCCCTATCTTTTCTTCCTGAGAAACTTCGCAGTCCCTTCCCTTTTCTTTCTTTCTTTAACATATTTTTATTGATTTCAGAGAGGAAGAGAGGTGGAGAAAGAGAAACATCAATAATGAGAGAGAAGCATTGATTGGCTGCCTGCTGCACACCCCCTACTGGGGATCGAGCCTGCAACCCAGGCATGTGCCCTCCTGGTTCATAGGTTCACGCTCAACAACTGAGCCACAAGGCTGGGCCCCTTCCCTTTACTGGAACACATCCATCGCATTAAGCCTAAGAGAGCCAGCAGGAAGAGCATGCAAATGGGGTTCGATTTCATTTGAATTTCCTTCAACCCAGATCTAAGGCAAACAGCAACTACCAAACAGGCTGCAGAGGCCTCAAGGGTCAATCAATATTTTCAATAAGCAATGCGTGTACTTATTAAACATGTCATCATCTAAGATTATGTTGTCATTTGTGGGAGAATAGGGGTCGAGATCGAGGCTTCTGTACTCAGAATAAACCCCCTCCCTTTGTATGTGCTCAAACTAGCTTAATCAAGTTTCTATTACTTCCCATAAAAGACTCTTGATTAAAAGAGAAGTTTCCAGATGGTCCAGGCCAGCACATGTTCCCAGCTCAAGGAATATTTGTTGAGGAATGAATGAGCAACACTATCACCCAAAAGGAGGAAATTATGTGGAATGGTTGTGTCAGCAAGACACGAAGGAGGCCTTCCGTCACCCAGCATCTCACTTTGCTAATAGCTGCCCAGCCTCTGGCGAAGGGAGCTCAGCAGACTCAGCGCTGGCAAGGGGCGAGCGAGGAGAATTTTATGTTCGGAAAGAGCTCTGAGTTCAAAGATGTGTCTGGGTTCCAGACTCCGCCCCTCTGCCAAGGAACCGAATGCCCTTCCATAAGTCACCCAATGCTCAGTTTTTCCCATGGTAACGTCAGTCTGTCGTAAAAATGGGTTGGCTGCCAGGATAACATCTGCACCCCCATCCCTCTCCTAACAGCATCAATATGCTTTAGGGGAAATTGGCTCCAAGCCCCAAATCAGCATCTTTTAGTCCCCTGGCCACAGTCCCCTGTTCAGGAGTGGCCTCCGGGGGTGCCGCTGAGGCACGTCTCCAGAATCTTGCATGAAATGCAGAAACAGAAGTGCTCTTCTTGCCCCGTGGATATGAATGAGAAATCACGAAGCATTGTTGGCTGCAACCATATTGCCATGATGAAGGAAGCCAGCTTGAGAATGAATCTGACTTGCAAAGTAACGGGGGGAAAGATTACAGAGAAGTTAAGCCATAGTGATGATCACACTGCATCCAAAACTGGTACATGTTTCCTCCAGATATTTCAGTTCTATGTCAATAAGTTCCCTTTATTTGTATGCCCTTTGGGGTTGAGCGTTTGTTACTTGAAAATGAATACATGCATCCACGAATCAATTCCCAGTACACGTGACAGCATGGTTTGTAGTGTCTGAACTGAAATTGTATGATTTGTATGAAAGTACCTTGTCAACCCTGAAATTCTGCTCATAACTCCTAACAATACCAGATAATTTATCCATATCCAAGTGTGTATTGTGAATTTTCTGTCTCCCCTGTGAGAATGGAAGTTCCATCAAGGCAAGAATTAATGTTTCACTCACCAGTATAACCCGAATTCCTAGAACAATCACTGGCACATAGTAGGTGCTCAGTAAATATTTGTTGAATAGACGGATTTAATGCAAAGTGCTACAGAAAAATTAAGCAGAGTAATGGGACGGAGAGTGATCAGTTAAAAGTGGGGTTGAGCCTGGTTTGGATAGAAACCCAAGGAGGCTTCCCTGAGTAGGTGGCCTTTCAGTTAAGAGCTGCGTAGTGAGAAGTGGATAGCCAATATGAAGATCTTGGGAAAGCATCCAGACCTAGGATGGCATATGCAAAGGCCCTGAGGCAGGGAAGAGATTGGTGTGTTGGAGGCCTAGAATGCCAGGGAGACTAAAGAAGGAGGGTAAGGGGGAGAGTAGTGGCAGACAGGGCTGGAAAGGTATAAAGTGAGCATGAATTTTGAACCCTGCTAGTTGAATACAAATTCTTCACTGAACTACAAAGTATCATAAGCCATAAATATACTTATCAAAGTGCCTGGAATGTGAAGAAAAGGCTCTTTAATAAATACTCATGAGGTCCAATTCATTCTCTTTGCTCTATGAGCAGTTGGCCGAGGAATCGGGGGATATTTAGCCGTTCAAAGAAATGTGGGTTATGACAGTTGCCATCTCCACATAAGTAAAGGTCTGTCATGGAGAAAATGGCCCAGAATTGTTCCACGTGAAAATTAAGTCCAGTGGATAGAGGCCACAGGGAGAGAGATTTCAGTCCAATATGAGATGAGCTTTCTCACAAACTCCACATAGGTGAAATTCTGGTAGTGAGTTCCCCATCATTGGAAGAATTCAAGGTTGAACTTTTACTTGCTAGAATTAGGTAGATGGAACCCGGGCACTGGATGGACTAGGACAGGGGTGGGCAACCCCTGGCACGTGTGCCAAACATGGCACACCAGTAACTTTTGCTGGCACGCGAAACCCTCTCTTATAATCTTCCATTTACAATTTTTTTCTTAATATCGACTTTTTTATTTTTCAGATAAATTCAGTGAAGGTGCATCTTAGATAAATAATTTTACATAACAAGTTCTCTTAAAGACCATAGACATGGATTGACAAGAGAGGGGAAGAGCAATTTCTATGCCTCTGCCTTAACTCTCCTTGCCTTCCTAGATCCGACCAGTGTTTTGGTTTCATCCACATACGCTTGTGAATCTTTGTTCTCAGTGATGAATTTTGTTAAGTCTCATAATAGGAGTAGCCTGACGGATGAAAATAGTAGCTCATGCATATCTCTGAAGGTCACGAAATATAAACCTGATGTAAAATCTCTGTCATCAGTGATGCAGCAGCAAAAGTCCCACTAATAATACCAAACAGAGTCATAAAGTTTTCTGTCGGACTATCAGTGTACATGTATACATTAAAAAATAAATGTATTTTTTATCATCATATACTGTTTTTGTCGCTCAAATGAATTTATTATTTCTTCAAGGTTCTTCACATACGTACACCTTAAGAGATATCAAGTAGGCATAACATGTTCTTAAAAAATTAGGGTTGGCATGCAGAAGAATTTTGAGTCAGAGATTTTGCTGGTTTTGGCACACACTCACAAAAAGGTTGCCCACTCCTGGACTAGGACCTAGTCACTAGGTGATCTGCCAGCCATGCAATTTGATGACTTTATTTTAATCTCTTAATCTTGCCATCTAAACACACTAGTGTTTGATCTCTAGTCTTTGTTTACACAACCCATCATTAAAATCCTCACAGAACACATCTACTAATAAGGCAAGGACTGGAATAAGTAATGAGGAGTGAAGGCACCCATCCTTTGTTCAGTAATGCCATATTTTTCTTGAATAATGCATGAGCTGCTTTTTATCTTAGAAATGAGAGAGTCTGTAATCTCATTGTGCGTCAAGTGAATATTTTTAAACATTTATAAATGGGAGGTGAAGACAGTGGTGAGCAGCTTAAGAACATCAAAAGCATGCATGCATAACTTAAAACCAGTATAGGGAGGAATGCTTCCATTAGTATTACAGAGGGATGGAAGGAACCTGAGAGGCCACCATCCCGTCCCCATCTGTTATGGTACCCAAGGTCATGCAAGCAAGGACAAGAATCCGGGTCAAGACACCTACTCTAGAGGCTTTTCCCCTAACCCAGTGGTCGGCAAACTCATTAGTCAACAGAGCCAAATATCAACAGTACAATGATTGAAATTTCTTTTAAAACTTAAACTATATAGGTAGGTACGTTGTTATTAACTTAATTAGGGTACTCCTAAGGCTTAGGAAGAGCCACACTCAAGGGGCCAAAGAACCGCATGTGGCTCGAGAGCTGCAGTTTGCCGACCACGGCCCTAACCCATGCTGATGTCCAGTCTCCAAAAAGAACTGGTTCAGGCCAAAGCCGGTTTGGCTCAGTGGATAGAGCGTCGGCCTGCGAACTGAAAGGTCCCAGGTTCGATTCCTGTCAAGGGCATGTACCTGGGTTGCGGGCACATCCCCAGTGGGGAGTGTGCAGGAGGCAGCTGATCGATGTTTCTCTCTCGTCGATGTTTCTAACTCTCTATCTCTCTCCCTTCCTCTCTGTAGAAAATCAATAAAATATATTTAAAAAAAAAAAAAAAAAAAAAAAAGAACTGGTTCAGCCCTAAGATTTAGCACTTTGTTCCCAAATTATTTTAAACTCTCCCCCACCTTCACCACCACCCTGACTGTGTGGTGGGTAAACTACTGGGGACAGTAGCAAGGATACTGGTGTCTATTTGATTACTCCTTATTTGCTAGTACTGTATTGGAACCTGGATTCACTGCTCAGCCAAAAGACTACATTTCCCAGACTCCCTTGACAGGTGTGGCCACATGACCGCATGCTGACCAATGAGATGCTAACAGATATGGGGCAGGAAATGAGGACAAGGCTCTTCCAGGAAGGCCCTAAAAGAAGTTGACAGTGCTGAGCGGTGCCCCCTTTTTACTATTTCCATCCTCCCTCTTTCCTACGCTGCATGTGCAATGAGCAGGAACAGAGGGAGAGGTGGCCAAGAGGCAGGTGAGGACCAGATCATATAAGGTTTCAAACACCAAGCCAAAGAGTTGGACACCTGTCCTTTGTTGGCTTCTTATATTAATGACACCTGCCATCCCATCTGAAAGCATTGGACCACTTGATTCTTCTTTCTTTGATGAGGAAGGTGGGCAGAGTGAGGTCGTGTTTGCCTTTCGGCTCCCAAAGCAAATGAAGAGTGATGCATTTTACTTTAAATATTCTTTTAGTGGTCTCTTTGTGTTTCATCTCAGAAGATTATAGCAAGATGAAGAAACAGGGTTTTTGGGGGGAAAAAAGACATCATAACAGCTAACATGTAGGCCTTCAGCTAAGCACTTGTCTGACATGCATTTCGCTTATTCCTCATGGCAATGCCATGGGGAAGGTAGGACTATTCCACCTCTTTGAAATGCTGAGGAAACAGGTTCTGAGAAGCTATGTATTAACTGGGAGTACATGGGTGGGGCTGGAGAGCTAGGATGCAAACTCAGATCTTTCTTGTTCTGTAGTTGATTCTCCTAGTCACGTGCTTCTCTCTAGATCTCTAATTTCTGTGCATGTGCAGAATTGTGTGCAAGAGAGAGAAACAAGGAGAACATTTTGGGGTTGGCCAGAGAGAGGACCACGCATTACCCATGAACCAAGAGCTAAAGGAGCCCTTACCCCTCAGCACAGCAGAAGGCAGAGTTCGCACTTCTAGGCTACAAAGTGGCCACAGTAAAAATCGAGGTGCACAGGGGGAGGCCGTCTTCAGCATCTGCTTTACACATATGGCATCACCTCATGCCTGCTCCCTGATAAGCATGAGTCCTGTGCAGGGGCTGTGAGATGGGAAAGGTTGTTTGATGGCCCAGTGGGGAAAAGATGTATCCTCATTTGAGAGCTGAGAGGTAATTAATCAATATTCTCCAACAGAAGACCCTGTTTCTCTAGCTCTCAAGTTGTTCTATAGCTATGAAGATGTCCCCCAAAAGAGTACTAATAACAAAATTTCTACTGTTGAGTAAAGCAGACCCTTCGTATATTTCTTCAATCCTCCTGAAATCCAGCATGTTGAGTAGTATTATCTTAATTTCATGAATAAGGAAAATGAAGCACAGTGCAATTAAGAAGCATAGTCAAGAGCACACAGTCAGAGAGTGGCGAGCAAGAGATTCTAACCTGACATTGAACTGGCTATTCCACAGACCCATACTGCCCCCCAGAGATAACCTCTCAAAGCAAGTGAAAAATGAGAGCTGGAATCCAGACAAAAGGAAAAGCAATGAGTGGGCCTGGAGTATCCATTCGCAGCAGAACCCTTTTACATTGGAGGGGCCCAAAGTGAGCAGGGCACCATTTCTGGGCCCACTGGATGGTCCCACCCACCCTTTCCACAGCAAGGTCTCCTGCTCTAAGTTAGCATTTGAATTAACATGATTTTTATTGTATGTGAAGCCCACAGCGAACACAGTCCAGGGACCCTAAAGACAAAGGGGCTGGGGGGAGGGGGATCAATAATGTGATTGATGTTCATTTCTAAAAGCCAAATCTCAATCCTTCTTCTTTCTATAGATTTCTACTTAATTAACCCCAGAAAACCCTGTGCCAAGGTCTGAGCTCTGTTCTGTCATTTACCTGGCTCTGAGGACTTATTTCTTGTAACCATAGTTTGCACATCTAAAAGCAAGATATTGAGGGAGATGGTCTTCAACCTAAACTCTAATACATCCATCCAGCAGATATGTATGGATGGATGGATGGGTTTCAGAGGTCATGTCCGCTCAGCGAGAACCTTCTCCTTGGGTAAGGAATGAAACTGTACCAGGCTCATAAAGCAGAATTCACTCTTCTGCAGTCCTTGCTCCTCCCTGGGGCAGGAAAGCTGCCTTCATCTGGCCCAGAGGTTACAGCTCCTTTGTCTCTGGTTTTACAGGGAATGGAAGGACACACTTTAATTGCCCCTGCTCCCCTGAGCCCCAATTTCTTGAGGAGACATAGGTTGGTTTCCTGAGGTGGTGGCCAGCCCAGGCAGGCAGGGTGGAGCTCTGGAAAGACACAGCCTTTGGAAGTAAACCACAAAGCCTTTACCAGCTCTGGGACTTGGAAAAGTTACTCAGCCGATCCACACCTCAGTCACCTCATCTGTAAAATGCCCAGAATAATCTCATTCCCCACAGAGCCCGGTTAAATGAGTTACATACTGTTCATTATGCATCTAGCACCATGCCTGGAACATAGTAGCTGCCCAATTAATAGTACATATTAGAATTATTCTCTGCATAAGCTCCCCTTTTTCTTAACTTCCAAACTGGCTTGACTTAGGAAACATAAATGAGTTACATGTGTAAAAAGATTTGTAAATCGTATAGTGTTGTGTGCACATATCTTGGTATTATTTTATGTAAAGGAGGGACATAAGAGTCCCATCAGACCAATGGGAATAGTATAAGCATGAAAGATGACCTCCAAATTTTGCATCATTTGTTGGAGTGACTTACATCTGGCCCAAGACCCCTGGGCACATGTTCTGCCTGAGTTGAGTTGAGTTGAGTTGAACTGAGTCAAGTAGTTGAGTTGAACTGGTTTAGTTGAGATGAGCTGAACTGAGTTGAGTTAAGTTGAACTGAGTTGAGTTGAACTGAGGCAGGCAGTTCTTAGGGCTGCATTCTTATGGGCAGTGTGGTCTTGTAGCTAATAGACAAGAGGGTAGACATGGGAATAAAGGTCAGGAGCCCCTGCCAGCCATCCTGAGAAGCTGTCTCTGGTGAACTAGTTCAGAGCAAGGAGCTGGCTACCAAACTACCAGGCCCATAATCCTGGCTCCACCATTCAGTGGCTGTGTAACCTTGGTAAGTTACCTATCTTCCCTGTGGCTCAGTTTATCTATAAAATGGGGAAAGTAATGATATGTACTTCATATATCATGAAGTTAAATGAATTAACATTGATAAAGTGTTTAGAACAATGCCTGGCACATAGTATGAGCTAAGTGAGGGTTATCTCTTCCTTATGACTGTTAGTAACATCAGCAGGTG
The DNA here is from genome assembly GCF_028538775.1 of Myotis yumanensis. Classification (NCBI taxonomy): domain Eukaryota; kingdom Metazoa; phylum Chordata; class Mammalia; order Chiroptera; family Vespertilionidae; genus Myotis; species Myotis yumanensis. The sequence goes on from NW_027223755.1 coordinate 94,725,497, forward strand.
AGACTGGGTGAGACGAGAACATGCCTCGGTGGACCCTGAGGGTTTCCTGAGCACAGGAAGGTGAGGCAGGTGAGGACTGGGTCCCTCACATGCATCAACTTGGCCTATTCTCCCAACAGTTCTCAAATGTCTGTTCAACTCCTGTTCATCTTTTAGCTTTTGCGTCTTCTGCTCCAACACACTACCTGGAAGGAAGAAATGAACAACTCCATTAGTAAGAAGACCAAACACTCATAGTTTGCCATGATATAAGCTAAGCATGTTCCACTTTATTTGGTTTTAATCTGCACAATAACTCTGCGAGGTCTAGGTACCATCATCACCCCCTTGTGTATATAAAAAAGCAATCTGCGAATCTGAGAGATGAAGTCATTTCCCCAGGAAGGCCCAGCTTAGGAGTGGCTGAGCCAAGGTCAAAATCCAGACTTGCCCAGCACCTGCCCTCTACTGCCTGCCTCTCTAGATCAAAGCTTTAGGTCCCATTTTTTCAGATGCAAACGGGACTAGATAGCATTAAGCCACATGGAGTCCATCTCCAAGTCTACTGTTCTTTTTCCTGCACCCCAGCTGCCCCACATACTGGCCTAATGCACCCCAACCCAGCTCCCAGAGGCATTGGTTCTCTGCCTGGGATTCCTGACTGGGAGTGGGAGGGGCCGGGTGCATGGACCAAGGCACACACAGAGCGGTCAGCCTGGAACTGACGAGGCTTCTGCACGGGGGGAAGGAGCCCATCCCTGACAGCTTTATTAGTTATGACTTGCTGCAATGCGCCGCAGTGCTCGGAGAAGCAGGACTCCTTAGCATGGGGAAGCTGTAGCCACTGCCTCTCGGGTTGGCTGCAGAGTGAGCTGCTTTCTGCGGCAGGCTCTCATCCTGACCTCCTCATCACAACCTGGCTGCTCAAGGCTTTCTCTCCCTTCCTAGGATGATCAACAGGTCCCCAGAAGCTGTTCCCCCTGACAACATGGGATACAATCAGGACCGGAGACACCCTGGGTGTAGGTCTGACTGCTCAGATAATATGACAGCTTCTAAACATTGAGTTCCTATCTATGCCCAGACACTATTCTAGACACATGAAAGGAAGAAAGGAGTAGTATCAAAGGCTGGGGTTCAGGGAGGGGGATTGAGGGAGGTTGGCATCCACTGAGTGGATTCTTCAGCTGTTAAGGTAATACCTTGACATGATGGGGCAGGCACTTTGCAACCATTATGTTGCTTAATCCTGTTGGCTCATCCTATGATGGTGACATCGTGCCCATTTGACCGATGGAGAAACTGAGGCCAACACAGGTGAGCTGACTTGCTTATGATCATGCAAATGATGTTTGCTGGAAAGGCGTTAAAGAAATCATACAACAGGGAGCCTTGAGGGCTCAGGCAGAAAGTCATCAAAGGGGAATGCCTTTGCATGTGTTTGTTCTCCAACAAGCAGCAGTACTGGTTCCACCCCAGCCAGCCCTGCCTGCCGCTCTCCGCGTTCTGGAGAAAACTAAGAAGGAGGCAGTAGAGTCTATGGCTAGGCTTTCACACTCTGGAGTTAGGCTTCTGGGGTCCAAATCTTGATTCTGCCTCTTGCCAGCTGTGCGGCCTCAGGCATGATACTTAACCTCTCTGAGCCTCAGTTCTTCACTTGGAACTGGGGCAGCTTAATGAGACCAGTGCCTGGGAGGGTTGTGAGGAAGCTGATGCTTCATGCACCGCACTGAGCCCAGTGCTGGGCACGTAAGGCGTGAGCTGCTCTGATTATCATCGTTCTCTCTCATCCTCACATAATTCTGCAGGCAGAGTGACCCTGTTTCACAGATGAGAGGTCTGAGGCTCCTTGGATGAGGCTCAAACCAGGGTCTGTCAGGCATGGGAACCTGTGTTACCCCCTCTCAAAGGCTGCTGCCCGGGGGGTGAGCGGTGCTCATGGGAGCGCAGCCTGCTGACCGCTGGCAGGAGTGTGGGGCCGGATAATTCGCCTGGGAGACAGACTTGCGCTTTCACTCACTGCAGCCCTTTCTGCTGACTGGAGAGGGACGGCCTCTGAGTCCCTGGAGAGACAGGTTGCCCCTCCCCTTGGAGCCCTGACCTGAGGAAGCCAGGCTCGCGCAGGAGGAGTGTCCACCACGTGCCAGGCACTGGGCCAGGCACTGGGTCACTTTGCATCTATCATCTTGCTTAAGCCTTTCTGCCCACCCTGTGATGGTGACGCCATCCCCATTTAACAGACAGGGAAACTGAGGCCAAGACAGGTGAGCTGACTTGTCTATGATCACACAATCATGAAATAGCGGAGGCAGGCAGGACTCAAGCTCAGGTCTGTCTGGGGCCAACACCTGCTCACTTGCTCGCTGTCTTGCTCTCTCTCTCTCTCTCTCTCTCTCTTTCTCCATCATCACGTAGAAGGCGTTAGTGACTTACAATCCAGGTCACTGCCTCTGCATGTAGTGCACTGCCAGGTACTTACTGCCAAGGCACTTAGTAAGCGTTACCTCGCTGAGCAGCTGAGGAACTGTCCATGCCTGTGTTTCCCATATAAAATGCCTCACGGTGTACAATAACTTTCCGTTTCACGTGTCATCAAAGCTGTCTACTCAAAGGAGCAACCAGGAACCAACAGCAGTGGCATCACCAGGTACTTGCTAGACAAAAATGCAGAGTCTCAGGCCTCGCCCAGAGCCACAGGCTCAGAATCCACCTTGTAACAAGACCCCTCTGTGACATACAGGCACCATAGAGTTGGTGACACAGTGTTAGATCCCCTGGGAAGAAAGGCCTCATTGGAACCAGAGTCATGAAGTGACTTGTCTAAGGACATACAGAGAAACAGCAAGCTGCTCCTCACCTCCCCTGCCACCCCTCACCTGCCCCCTCCCCCACCCCCACCCCCCGGGGCTGCCCTCCTGAGCGGCCTGAGAAACAGGCTCATCTACCTGAGCCTGCTCACATCTTCCCAGTGGAAGGAAGCCACACTGTGGAGCATGATCAATTAGTCTCATTAAGCCATCAGAGAAATAAAACCAACCGTGGTACTTAGCAGGAAATAGTGACCGAGGCTCTTCCTCCAGACAGCCAGGGGTCTGGTCATTAAAATCTCCGCTTCCATATTTCAGGCTCTGGTTTTATGTAACGCGGTTGGACGTCTCATAGCAACCCTGAGACGGGCTGCATCAGCATTTCTCCGGGAACCTGCTTTCTCCCGGGTTTATAATGAACCCAGCATGAGGCACAAACAAGCCGTCCCTGTCCTCCCCTGAAGACCGTGCCTTCCTTGAACTACTTATGGGTGTTTATCTGCAGGCTGTGGGTAAGTAGCTTTTTTCCCCCCGTTTTATTCTTTTACTATTTGCAAAAGGAAGGTAACAACTCGGGGGAAACTGTAAGTGGAGCGAGAAGTCTTGTGAGTGATTTTGACTTTGCTGCTTGAAAATCAGTCACAGGATTTTCAGGGTTTATGATGCTGACTTGGCTGTGGGTCGAGCAATGAGTTGGCAGCTCCGCGCTGGAGAAGAGGAAGGAAACTGCCCCTCAGGAAACACCAGCAATGAGCCTCACACTTTAGTATTTTCATGGACGGAATCAATCCTCCCAGTAATGTCCCTCCTTTTGCGGATGAGGAAACCAAGGGTCGGCGAGGACACGCAATGTTTCCCCCAAGGTCACGCAACTGTGGGAACACCAGCCCGGCCAGCTTGACTCCAAGGCCCAAACTGTTTCCTTGGCACCCCAGTGCCTTGTGCTTTTGCAGAATTTATTGACTCTGGGGACGCATAACTGCTCCACGTGTGTTCAGCAAGTGTCAGCACGCGAAGAACAAGAGACAGCCTTTGTGCCGCTGACCTGCTGTCATAGGTACCACCTATTGAGTGTCTACTGGGTGCCAGGTCCTGAAGGGCCTTTGCCTGTGGCCTCACAATCCAGAGATAACGGGTTCTGCACCTCCCTCCATCACCCGTGGCAGATAGCCATAGTGATTAGGTCACTCTTTACTCTGTCCCCAGACACAGCCTCAGAATCTTTCTTAACACCTCACTACAGGAAGCCACTGACTAGCAAAGGAGTGTTCATCTAAGAGGCTTAACCGGATGCGCTGGAGCCAGCTCACGGCTGCTCCCAAGAGCAGAGAGTGTGTCTCTTTCCCCAGTTTTGTAGAGGGAATTTCTCAGTGGCAGCCCAATCTGTTATTCGAGGCTCAGACATTTAAGATTGGGATTTCTGCTCAGATTTTAGCAGCCACTTTTACACAGTGTGGCTACTGCATATCATCTCTGTATCCCGTTCTTTCTTTCCACAGACACTTGTGAACAGCTACAAATAACTCCGGAGAGGCCCTGTGAGACCCAGAGTCTAGCAAGAACGGTGGTGTGATGATAGGGAAAGGGTAAAAAAAAAAAAAAGCCTAATAATAATAATAGCTAAACATTTATTAGGCAGCTGTTATGTGCCACCTACTGTTCCAAGCCCTCAGGTGCTGATTTAGCCACTGTAAGGAAGATACTATTTTAATCATCCCATTATTTAGAAGGGAAACGTGCACAGAGATAAAGCAATCTGCCCAAGAGGACACAGCAAGTAAGAGGCAGAGGAAGATGTGTTCTAGGCAATTGGCTTCAGGGCCCAGGTTCATAACCGCTTGACAGAGGGTTTGCTGAAGTGGGTTTTAAGGGATGAGCAGAAGTTTGTTTGACAGAGAAAGGAAACACTGAGAGATTTTGAATTCAAAGGCAGAAAAGTGCATGTCTGTGTTTGGTCACTCTTGGTATTAGATAAAGGAGAGAATGTGTGCAAAACGCTTAGCTGGTGCCTGGCCCTAGTAAATGGGTTACTTGCTATTATTGCTTGATGTAGATGGACCAGAATATTCTTAATGACAGACAAGGCTGGGGGGAGGAGTGCGGAAGACACCTGTGCTCCGTCACAGATTTGGAATTCATCCCTAGGACAGCAGCTTTCACTGCACTCTGGGTCTCTTACTCACAGGATGGGGGTGGGGCTGGTAAAAGGGAGCAGAGCCCAAAGCAGCCCACTCCCTGAGTGTAATTTTGGGAAATATCAGCTTTTGTTAAAATGGCATGCAAATGTTGCTTTCTCCTCCATCCTATATTTGCATTTGTTATAATAAAATGATGCTTTAAACCTGTACCGTGGAGCAAGAGTGACCACACAGATGCTGTACCCCTTCCCTCTTGTGCAGGGTTGCTCATCCTGGGACTGTAGGCATTTGGGGCCGGATAATTCCCTGCTGTAGGGCTGTCCTGTGCGCTGTAGGATGTTTAGCAACATCCCTGGCCTCTGTGCAATAGATGCCAGGACCGCCTCCCCACCCGGAGTCGTGAAACCAAAATGTCTCCCAACGTTGCCAACTGTCCTGGGCGGCAAAATGACTTGGGCTTGAGCACCTCCAATCTGGGCTCAGCACGGCTGTGTCCTGCTGTACGCACCCCAATTTGAGAAGCTCACTGGGTCCCATTGAAGGATTTCAATCAGGGGGGTCTCAGAGGCAGCAACTAGACACACCATACTCTTCATATTGTCATCTTTCTCGTTCTGCTAGGGACTGAACGGGAGCTCAGAGAAGCGAGGTGCGCCTCCAAGTCACACAGTCCCTAGCGGTTGGTAACCCATGTTCAGCTGACCCCAAATCCTAACCACCGCTGTAGCTCATGGCTGCACTGGCCTCCCCCCAGAAGCCCCCATTCTGCTGTCCTTGGGGACACCAGGTCCTTAGCAGGAGCACACGCTTGCTCCCGACTCAATTCCCCCAGCGACCTCGGAAAGGCGGGCAGACTGCTCCTCTGCATGGCAGGCAGCAGAGCAACGCTGCGATTATTTCTCCGTCCTCACTGACAAGGTGGGAGGAATGAAGCAAGGCTGTGGCCGTGGTTGGTAAAGGAGCAGCAGTCACACGTGTCAGCCGGGGTAAGGGATTACTGAGTCATTTTGGTGATTGGGACCATGCTGGAATGTCGTCTGTGTTTAGACATAATTACAGAGCGGGCTTGTTTCGGTCTTGGCCCATCATAGGTACAGAGAGCCTTTCTCTTTTGTTTTCTTTGTAATTTATTTATTTATTTCATCTATAATAATAAAAGCGTAATATGCTAATTAGACCAGACATCCTTCCAGACGACCTTCCAGACAAAGCCAGGGCTGGGAGGGAAGCCCAGGTTCCGGGTGCCAGAGGGAAGCCAGTGCCAGCAGCCAGGGAAGGAAGGCCTACTCTTGCACGAATTTCATGCATCAGGCCTCTAGTTGAGATATAATTGGCATAGAACACTGTGTCATTTAAAGATGTACAGCATGTCTATCATGTCATATAACGATCCTTCTTTTTTGTGGTGGGAACAATTAAGATCTAGTTTCTTAGCAACATTGAAGTCGATAATACGGTATTGTTGACTACAGTCACTATACTGTGCAGGAGGTCTCCAGGCTTATTTATCTGCTAGTTGCAAGTTTGTACCTTAAACCACATATCCCTAACTCCTTCTACACCCCTGCCCCCACCCCATTCTACTTTCTACCGTTCCTGATGATGTTCTGAGAAATTGTTTATGCTCAAGGGGGCACGCTAGGGTCCGGTGTGAGTGCCAGGCCAGCTCCTGGCAACACGAAGGCTGGGCTCACAGCACCAGGCCCATCTTGGTGTCAGGGGTTGCCTTTCTCCTCAAAACTGAGACAAAAGGATCAAGCCACTTGTTCAAAGTCACGACGCTGGTTAAATAATGGAGTGAGGATGCAAGTCCAGGCAGCCTGGCTCTAGAGGGTGTGATTGAAGCCACTGCATCACCTCTCCTCCTGAGTGTGGCAGAACCCCAAAAACCATGAAAGAAGGAGAGAAACATACATTTCCTGGCATCTGCTCTTGCCAGGCACTGACATAGTCCTGCAACTCCTCAAAATCATCTCCCCTTGTATTCCTTTCCTAGGGCTGCAGAACAAAGTATCCTAAACTGGAAGGCTTAAAACTATAGAGATGTTGTCCAGCTGGCATGGCTCAGTGGTTGAGGACCAACCTATGAACCAGGAGGTCATGGTTCAATTCCCAGTCAAGTCACATGTAGACTCAATCCCCAGTGTGGGGCATTCAGAGGGCAGCCGATCAAAGATTCTCTCTTATCATTGATGTTCCTATCTCTCTCTTCCTCTCCCTTCCTCTCTGAAATCAATAAAAACATATATTTTTTAAAAAAGTATAGAGATTTATTCTCCCATAGTGCTGGAGACCAGAAGTCAGAAATCAAGGTGTCATCAGGGCCATGGTCCACCTGAAGCCTCCAGGAGAGAACCCTTCCTGCCTCTTCCAGCTTCTGGTGGCCCCAGGCCTTCCTTGGCTTGTGACGGCATCACTCCTGTCTCTGCCTTTGCCTTCACATGGCTGTCTCCCCTCCTGTCTCTGTGTGTCTTCTCCTCTTATAAGGACGCCTGTCATAGTGCATAAAGGGCACACACGACTCCAGTATGACCTCACCTTAAGTTAATTGCATCTGCAAAGACCCCATTTCCCAACAAGGTCACATTCACAGGGACCAGGGGTCAGAACTTTAACATATTTAGGGCCGGGGTCAATTTAATTTGGAACAACCCTTATAATCAATGCTCTCCATTTTACAGAATCAGGTATGGATGGAGTCTCAGAGAGGGTTAGTCACCGGGGCAAGGTCACACAGCCAGGACATAGCAGAGCCCCAAGACCTTGACTCCTCACACACCACCTTGACATCTCAGAAGACCACACCCCTGCCTGCAAACTCACTCAGGGCAGAGGAAGTTGGGGACAAAGTTGGGGAAGATGGCCTGGAAGTCAGATTGGCAGGGACGGGAGGCCGGGAGGCACCAGCTTCCCAGACCCAAAGCTTGTTTCTGAAGAGTTTCCTGCAGGAGCACAGCGCAGACCCAGAAGGAAATGAGCCGACAAGACGTGCCCCAGTGCGAAGACTCACCGGAGTCACCAGCGCAGCCACCCAGCTGCCCAAGCGGGAAGCAGGCGAGCAACCTGGCATTGACAAACCTCCGCCTGCTTCTCCAAAGATTCCCAGAGCTCGCATTTTCCACTTACACGATTCAGTTAGGAATCCCGTAATGTGTAAATCTTGGCGTTCTTACTGCTCCATAAAAGAAACAAAGTATTAAATGCAGACACATTTCCTTAAATGTCGGCAGCTTGGTTTCCATTGTTTCTGGATATGACAGCAATCTTTTATAACAAGTCCTTGGAAGATGACAGGTACTGGGCATTGTGTGGGGAAGTCGTGTGATCCCAGGGAGAAGGCAGGGAGGATCCGCTAATTATCATTATTATTATAATGGCGGCTTTCTTTGGTGTCGGTCCCCATCATTCATATTCCTCCTCAGCGCCCACTCCCTTCTCCCGCCTGCTCATAGCTGCCTGGGCCAAATTCAGCATCACCCCCATTTTCTTTTCTTTTTTTAATATATTTTTATTGATTTCAGAGAGGAAGGGAGAGGAAGAGAAAGAAACATCAGTGATGAGAGAGAATCATTGATCGGCTGCCTTCTGCACACCCGCTACTGGGGATCAAGCCCGCAACCCAGGCATGTGCCCTTGACTGGAATTGAACCTGGGACCCTTCAGTCTGAAGCCTGACGCTCTATCCACTGAGCTAAACCAGCTAGGGCTCACCCCCTTTTCTACTTGTTGCTTTCCTACCTGTGGAGTCGGAGCCCAAAAACCTGTCCCACCGTGAGATATATCTAAACAGGCTAATAGGGAGAGACAGCCAAGATGAGAAGTCCAGCGGGAAAGAATGAAGCAAGTGCCTGCCTGCAAACTCCAGCTCAGCCCCTCCACATTGTGTGACCTTGGGCAAGTCATCGGGCCTGGTGGAGACTCGGCTCACTCACCTCCAGAGGTGGTGGCAGCACCTAACTTATGGTGTAAAATGTGAGCATGGGTGTGGAGAGCCCACATGTCAGCTGGCACACAACCGCCATTGCTATTCACCAGCTCCCTTCCAACTGACCGAAAGCCAAAGCATGGGGTCACCCCAGCCCTGAAGCCAACGCAGGCCGTGTAAGTGATCTCCGCCTTGCAGGCCACGCCACCTCCTGCCTACAAACAGACAGCTTACCTAGGGCAGAGGACGTTGGGGACACGGTAGGTGGCCTGGCTTACACTGGGCCCCTCGGCCGTTCTGAAGGGATAAAGTGCTGGGGTACAAGGCAAGAGGCCCGCTCATCAGCGCAGGTGGAGAACGTGGCCTCTGACCTCTGCTTTGATAGGCCCTGCTCTCCAGTCCCCATTTGGTGCAGCACAGCGGTTAGGAGCCGCCTCACCTGGGTTCGTATCCCAACTCTGCCTCCTACAAGCTGTAAGACTGCAGGCAAGTCACGTGGTTTCTCTGGGCCCTCGTCTGTGGAATCAGAATAAGATGAATACGTCATTAGACCTGTGCTAATACAGAGGCTACCAGTCACAAGTGGCTATTTAAATTGTAATTTACTCAGCTGATGTGTCGGCCTATGAACCATGAGGTCACGGTTCAATTCCCGTCAGGGCACATGCCCAGGTCGCAGGCTCGATCCCCAGAAGGGGGCAAGCAGGAGGCAGCTGATCAATGATTCTTTCTCATCATTGATGTTTCTATCTCTCTGACCCTCTCCCTTCTCTGAAATCAATAAAAATATTTTTAAATTTAATTCATTAAAAGTAAAGAAAATTTAAAACTCTGTCCCTCAGTGGCACCAGCCACATTCTTAGTGCTGGGTGGCTGCGTGAGGCCAGTGGCTCCCATATTGGACAGCACAGATGGAGTGTTTTCATCCTCACAGCAAGTTCTGTCGGGCAGCGCCGTCTCACAGGGTATTGTGAGGACGAAGTGAATAATGACATGCTTAGCACCAGGCCTGGCAGACAGGAAGTGCTCAGTACACTGTAGCCATGATGTCCTTCAGTCCTCTGCAAGGTGATAGCACTGTCCCCTGTAGCAAATGAGAAAGCTGAGGTTCAGAGGAAAGAAAATAACTTGTTCAGGTTCTCACAGCCAGTAAGTACTAGAGCCAGATTTCAACCCTGACCTGTATGATTCCAAAAACGGGTGTGTTTTCCACCAGGCAAAGGATCTCTGTGCAATGGGAAGAGAGACTAGAGATAAGGGGTGGAGAGGATGCAAAAATGCATCAGAAGCTGTGCTGTATTCTCAAGAACCAAAGAAAATCCAGTTCAGTTCACTCCGCCTCAGGGAATAGGTATTCAACACCACCTCTCCTCCCCCAAGGAAGTTGGCTTGTTATAGAACCTTGAGTTGGTTCCACCCCTCTCTCACCCTCAGTTTCCTCTTCTGTAAAGTGGGTTGCTTTGGGGATAAAATGAGATGACATATTTCCAAGAACAGAGAAGGTACCCCAGAAATGCTTTTGAATTTGAACAATGGTCACCAAGGAAATAAATTTTAAGTACAATCTTTGGGTCTGGTTCTACTCATGAAGGCACACATGCCTTTTTGGTTTTCTGTAATAATCAGAAATTTATTGGGGCTGCACCCTCTTAAAGCAGAAAAGCTCACTGCCTCTTTGGGCTGGCGTATGGCCCTTTAACTTGTTAACCTTTGCAAATCAGGGTTCCGAAGCTTTGGAAAGATGCAGTACCATCAGAGGTCTATACAGAAACAATCAATTCCTTGATTAAAATCTGACAGCTTAATTAATTAGAGCTTAATAGCCCAACCTTAATTAGACTCTACATCATTATTTGATAATATTCATAGATTTCCCGTGTGGCTGCACACACTTGTCTTTTATCAACTGATTACAAATGCCCGAACTTGACCTCCATATTCAGAAAAGTGTCGTAGAACATGAAAAGACTTCATTAACAGTAATGCCAACCTCACCACGGCCTTGCTCACAATTGAGAATTCTCTGATTTCAACATTCTTTAAGATCTACTGGAAATAGTCCACTGCATGGTTTATTTACTTTCCACCTTGATACTTTTACAAGTTTTATAAAGTAGTAAATAATATCATGGGAGCTTAATGTCACCTGAAAAAGATTCTCATAGATTTTTCTTTTAGCCAGAGAATAGGTCAGTTTCTAACCCAGGTGCAAGTCACTGAAAGTATTTGCATATGATGGTAGAGTTATGAGGGGCACCGTGTAAGCAAAGAATATGAGTCTTTTCTTTTAACATATTTTTATTGATTTCAGAGAGGAAGTGGGAGGGAGAGAGAGATAGAAACATCAATGATGAGAGAGAATTATTGATTGTCTGCCTCCTGCACGCCCCACACGGGAATCGAACCATGACCTCCTGGTTCATTAGGTCGATGTTCAATCACTGAGCCATGCCAGCCAGGCAAGAATATGAGTTTTGAAGCCATAAAGACCTGGCTACTTTGTTTTAGGTTCTTTTTTTTGAGATATACTTGACATCATATTAACTTCAGGTATACATCATAATGATTTGATAAATCTTTGGTCTTCTGAGCCATGTGATCTTGGTTGAGTTTTTCACCTGGGCCTCAGTTTTGGAAAATTGTAATAATAATTTCTAGTCCTTGGGATGTAGATGTGAAGTTCAAGGGGATGAAAAAGTGCCTGCCTCATAATAAATGCTTAATAAATGTTGCATGGTAGACCATCAGCTGTTGCAGGATGATGCGATGTCCGTTTACCCATGGAGACCACTCCGTGGGAGGAGGGGATGATACCTCTGCATTTGGGGGCTTCTGCAGAGTGATGAGGGAAAAGGGCTGTCAAAGTTAGTGACACCATTACATTCCGCCAAATGAGCCAGCTCTTCCCTGGGTGTCTTTTGGGCTTTGTGAGGAGTGGTGTAAAGCCTTCCCAGAAGTTTCCAGAACAACTTCATGAGCCTGGTCTAGAGCAGAAGTTCCTACACTTCGAGTTTAGATACAAGCCTGTAGTCTTGGCTTTGTGTTGGGTGGTAGTAAGCAAATCCCTTGTGTCTCTGGGACTCAGCTTTCTTATTTGAAAGGAGACTCACCCCTCTTTTCCAAAGACCTGCTCCTGTTATGAATCACCTGGAATGTCTATTTAAATTGAAATATAGCATACAGTATCACACACACACACACGTAATGATTATTTTGACATAGGACTTTTGTAGATATACTGGTCTCTGGGCCTCAACCTCAAAGACATTGATTTAGTAGATCCGAAGGGATTGCCAATAATCTATATATTTTTTAATTTTCCAAGGAATTCTGATGGGCAGCCAGGTTGGGAAACAGGATTGGCGGCCTCTAGTTGCTCCCCATACGAATGAAAATCTTGATTGATTCTTTGCGTAGGACAGGAGGCACACGATAACCCCTCCTTTTCCTCAGCTCACAAAATCTGCCAAGTGAGTGAGATAAGGAAATAAGCTGAGATGCTGCAAAAGGCTGAAGCGATTTAGCAACCATCTCCCACGCCCTGAGCTCTGTGACTAGACAACTCTTTGCTTCCTTGGGCCGCCCCGGTTATTGTCCGTATTAACCTTATTCATAACTGACGTTCCCGAAAATCTACCCAACACAATGGCCGTTTCCAGAAACTAGATTGCTCTCATCAGTGGGGGATTGTTTTCCTCCTCAATATTATTTCCCATTAATTTTGAAACATATTTTCACTGAGTTTTTAAAAATTATTTTCCCAGCATGGACCTACTAGCAACCAAGAAGCACTTTAAAAATCCTATTAACTTTATCTAATGGAAATTCTCACAATATCGGAATTGCCAAAGGTCTTTTTTTGTTCGGGCGTTAACCTTGGGGAGCTGTTAGATGTTCTCTGGGGCGGGCACAGAGGACTGCGGAAATCTTTCAATTCCCCGTCCTTGGAGAGCTTGGCACGCTTGGCTAAGTATGAGCTGCTCATTCCTAATTTGTTTCTCTGGATGAATATTGATTTGACTCCCGTTGTGTATTGCAAATGTACACCAACCTCCAGCCATGTGGGTCACTGAGGGCTTTTATTTAAAATTCAACTTTGAGCAACTGGAACTCTCACACAAATTTGGAAGGGGGGAGGCACTTTACCTGTTGCTCAACCAGATGTCTTCGTTAAGAGCACTGTCTCTGGAAAAGTCATCGGCGCGGCTTCTCAACAATGCAGGGCCACTGTCCCTGTGCTCGGCCGGGTACCTTCGACATCCCTTGGAGGTCAAGCTTGGAGAAGCTTCTAAGGAGAGCTGCTCATTCGGAACCTGGCAAATTCAATGACCTCTCTGGTTCCGTAGCAAAGCTGTCTAGATCAGCATTTCTGAAATATTCCTTCTTTTTGTGCCTTTGAGCAGGTTGAGTCACCTGGCATGCCTTTTTATCTTTTCCAGCATGCTCCATTTTTACTAGGCTGCACACGGGAGAGAGCCTATATAGTTCTGAGCAGTATCTCTGGTGTCTAGATGTTTGGAGTCTTTTTTTTTTTTTTTTTTTTTGAGTGAAGGCTTTTAAATGATAATTGCCAAAAGCACTCTATTTTAAGAATCCAAGAATGTATATAAAAAGAAGATAAGCCCTAGCTGGTTTGGCTCAGTGGATAGAGCATCGACCTGTGGACTGAAGGGTTCCAGGTTCGATTCAGGTCAAGGGCACATGCCCGGGTTGTGGGCTCGATCCCCAGTAGGGGGCGTGTGGGAGGCAGGCAATCAATGACTCTCATCATTGATGTTTCTATCTCTCTCTCCCTATTCCTTCCTCTCTGAAATCAATAAAAATATATTTTTAAAAAATAAAATAAAAAGAAGATAAGATCCTTAAGGGCAAATGTTTTATTGGGGGGTGGAGAGGAGGGTTATCCAATGGATATTAGCTTCTCTCCTCTTTACTGTCAATACCCCATTGCTTATCTTGAGGCTCATGTTGTCAGGGTGATGGGAGGGACTGAGCAAAGATGTCACAGTAAGGAGAAGGCATTGCCTGCCCCCCCACCCCATCCCAACCCCGGTGCTACTGGGAGGCATTAAGAGGAGAGCGAGTTTCCTAAGAGTCTGCAAAGCAGATAGGATTCCTACTTTGTTCCATCCCCCAGGGAGCCCAGGGAGGTCTCAGCTGTGGGGGTGGAGGCAGGGAATTCCAGCCAGGAGCAGCCTGCAGGGCCGTGTGCATTTCCAAAGTGGAACAAACCAGATGTTGATGGCACACAAGACTGCACGGCCAAAAAAATAGAAGCAATAAGACAGGTGTCAGGAATTAGAGAGGAAGCAAGACGTGGAAACACCCTTTTCTAAGGGGGCTGGGGAAGCGGGAGGAGTCAGAGAGGCTGAGCCCAGCCTGACGCAGAAGCCTCAGACTGGGGTGCAATGACAGACACCCCACTTTGCCCGGGGAGGGGTCATTTCACAGAATGTCAGACTTTCCATTTTCAATCCAGGAAAAGCCCAGAAACCAGGATTGAGTTGGTCGCCCTAGGTGAGGGAGACAGTTTAACATACTCGCTAAAGCGTGGACTTGAAAGTCAGACTGAATGGGTTTGAATCCGCCTGTGCTAGCTAAGGGACCTGGTACGGGTTACTTCACTTCCCCTTGATTAAGTTGCCGCCTCAGAGGGATGGAGTGTAGAGGAGCAAAATTGACCTCCCCAAGATATGTCTGTTTGCCATGAGGATTATTTTAGGCTGATTATTTGTAGGAAACAAAAATGTTACCGGAAAGGGGACCTGGCCTTTGGTGGGCCTGCCTAAGGCCGCCTGGTAGTTGTGGGCTCTTGACTTCATGCAGGACAAATTTCACAACACAAGTCCGGGTGAATTTTAGAGGACATTTGTGAAAGCTGGGGGCAGTGGAACAAGAAGGGGCTGGGAAGGGGCCTTGGGCACGGGTTCAGGGAGGCTGCCCGCGATGAACTGCAACTGCCCATTGCTGCCCTGGTTGCAAGACTCACAGGGTCCCTCAGAGTTTAACAGATGCCTGCCTAGCGGGGAGGAGTGGGAGAAGGCGAGGGCCGTGCTCCTGGGAGGGACAGTGCATGCTGGGACCTTTGTTTTGAGGGGTTTTTTAAGGCTGGGCATTTAGGGTAGGTCTTAGGGGACGATCTCAATAGAATATTCCTCAGCTTTCTGCTGATGTAGCAAAATGAGATGTATTCTCTTAACTTCATCTCTACTTGGGTGTGGTTGGCAAATGGCACTAATTAGATTTCTGCTATCTGTCTCCCTGAGTGGGGTGATTTAAGCTATTTACCCTCTGGTTGGGGAGGGAAGTGCAAACCATTTACTCTTAAGTGACTTGGTATAGGGATGATAGAACTTGCCAGATGGCTGCAAACTGCTTGGCATCTAGAGTTCCTAGACGGCTGCAAACTGCTGTTTAACCATCGGTCTCGGTTTCCCTATTGCACTTGCCCTGGCGCACCGGCCTGTCTCAAGGAGACTCAGAAAGAACCTTTGAGCATCCTCCTTGCGCTGCCTAAAAGAATTTGGATGGAGGACCTGCTCCAGGAAAGGCAAAGTTACCCTGGGGCAGTGGTCGGCAAACTGCGGCTCGAGAGCCACATGCGGCTCTTTGGCCCCTTGAGTGTGGCTCTTCCACAAAATACCACAAAATACTACGTGCAGGCGCGCGCGTACAGTGCGATTGAAACTTCGTGGCCCATGCGCAGAAGTCGGTATTTTGTGGAAGAGCCACACTCAAGGGGCCAAAGAGCCGCATGTGGCTCTCGAGCCGCAGTTTGCCGACCACTGCCCTGGGGGATAACTACCTATCCTATGCTATGAAGTAGGGTGGGATGGGGAGCAGCCTAGCAAAGCCTGTTAACATTCCTCTCTGTGGCCCAGTGTCTCACAGGGCATGGCAAACATTTGTTTATGAAACATTTGCTCCTTTCATCTCCCTTTGAACTGCTTTCCTTCCCTTTGAAGCCCCAGAGCACCACCCCCTCTTCCTTCGCTCTCAAAGGCACACAAGCCTCATTTTGTCTTTGAGATCTCTCGTGTCTATGGGATTTCCCCCGTACGCACATAATTAACTCTGGTTTTCTCCTGTTAATCTGTTTCGTGTCGATTTAATTCTTAGACCAGCCAGAAGGACTTAGAAGGGTAGAGAAAAAAATTTTCTCCCCAATAGTAGTAAAATAAACATTAAGAATGCAAGCAATGTGTATCGCATAGGGCTTGGAGCAGAGTTAGCACTGGGTATGTTTTTACTCCCATCATCCTGAAGAAGGGAGCTACCAGGGTGCATTCTGAATGCCTACTTTGCTGGAAGGTAAGGAGAGAGCCTTTATGTGGGGATGCATCAGGACGATGAGAGACAGGAAAATCAAAAGGCCAGGAATGAAAGCGAAACTGTGCTGAGACTGGACCTCATAGATGTGAAGAGGAACAGAATTTGCCACCCCAAAATATGCCTCTTTGGCATAAGGATTGCTTGGGGGTGATTTTTTTTTAAGAAACAACAGACACCGGAGAAGTTCTGAAAACCAAGTAGAAGTTACCCTCTTGTAAGAGAAATTTACATCTATGAGGGAAATCTCCACTGGTAAGCGTGTCTCCTTGTGTGCCAGGGAACGAACGATGACTAAATGTGTGGAAACTTTTATCAATGGAGATAGAATGACTTAAATCTGCACAACAGCCATGCCTTTGATTATTGTGCTTTTCCTAGGAACTGCCTGGAACTGCCCTCCCCACCCCCAATATCTTTTGTCTTTAACTAGAAATGGTAACTAAGGGGGCGGCTTGGGCCATTTCAGGGACTGACTTGGTTTCTTCCAGGTCTCTTCCATGCATGCAGGAGGTATACGTGTTATTAAACTTCTCTTTGTGTTTCTCCTGTTAATCTAACTTTTATTATGGGGGCGGGGATCTCCGTCAAGAACTTAGAAGGGTGGAGGGAAAATTATTTTTCTCTCCTCCACAACAGGCTACACTATGTATCATTAATTAATATTCATTAATTATTATTAGGTGCCAGGCAGTTCAACCAACACGGAGTGCCTATCACAAGAGGTTGCTTGCATTGATTGCCCCCATTAATGTCCCCCCTGCTTCCATGTCTTTCCAATGTGACTACAGCTCCTCCCATCCAGAGCTGGTCTGCCTTCCCACCAATTTTGCCCAGGCTGGCCTATCACCGGCTCTGGCCCATAGAATGCAGTGGACTTGACAATGCTCAAGCCGGGTTCTTGTTCCAGCATTACAAAGGGTTCAGGAATCTGGAGAAGGCTGTGCGTAGATTAAATAGGAGTCCAGAGACGAAGTATAATTTTGAAAGGCATTTGGGGGTCTGAGGAGCCTAGTTTAAAGGAAACTAAAATCTAAGATCTAAGTTCTCCTAGTCTCAGGACCCCATGCTTTTTATTAACACAATTTGTCCTGAGGCGAGGCAGAGATATACACTTCAAAGGGTATACACAAGCATTGTCAGAATGGGGGAATTAGCCTACGGCTGTTCAGGTGTTTGGCCAGTAGGAGGCAATAACATGTAGATTAAGATGCCCTGAGCTGTCTGGCAGCCAAGCAATCAATTTAATGTATCCTATTCAGGTTTGGGGAAATGCCCTCAGCCATTCCCAACAGGTGACTACATGTGTGATTCAACCCTGTTGAGTCCCCAAGTCCCACCAACCTTTTGATGAAACTCTTGCAATTATGACATGCAAGAATTGGCTTCCAGCAGCTCCAGTCCTGAGCTGAGGCCTTAAGAGGCTTTGCAGGTTTCAGCTGTCTCGCTGGGGCCCTTGCCTCCACCAGAATAAGCCCAGGCTGGACTCTGGAGACTGAGAGAGCAGATGAAAGAGAATCAAGAGACCTCAGCCAACCACCAGAAAAAGCCACCACACTGACCCTCAGCTGACCACAGACACATAAGGGAGCCCCACTGGGAGTAGAAGAACCCCCCTAAACTGCCAACACATAGACTCATGAGCAAAAGCAAACATATATAATTTTTAAGCCACTAAGTTGTGAAATGATTTGTTACACAGCCATAGCTATCTAATACACTTACCAAGTAGCCAATGTTTTTAATACATTAGTTTTATCCTTGCAGTTAAGAAAATAAAACAACAACAAAAAAGACTTGCCTGGGGTCACTCATCTGCTAAGTCCCAGAGCCAGAATTGAAACTAGCTCGATTTAATTCAAAACCCATTTCTCTGAGCCTCATTTCAGGCTACCTAAGACGATGCTAAATCTGCCAGTATCCAAGGTTGTCTCTATATTTCAGGAGAGCTAATAGGGCAGGTCTGGACATCAGCTACCAAAGCCAGACTCCTCAACATCCAGGCCAACCAAACAGGCTCACAGCCCCGTGGGAAATTAGTGTCACATGAGAGCTGGGACAGAATATTAAACCTCATAGAGGACACTACAGTGTTCAGAACAGTGAGCGACGTGAGAATTAGCAGAGCAGGAGTGAGATTTATGAAAGATAAACAAAGCCCATTTGCAGCAGATAATCCTTTATCTGATGGGCAATAGAAAGTCATAAGCAGGGATTTATTTAGGAAAAGATTAAGACCCCATAGACATTCTCACTCAGGGGGCTTTACTTCCTGGGTTTATATTAAACATCACAAGAGAAAGTCAGGGCTGGCTTTTCAGTTTTGTCTCAGCAACCAGACTAAAGGATTCTGAGCAGTAAGGTCTCCCGGGACAGCTTCCAAACTTGTTAAAAATCATTATTATTTTTAGCCCCTTTTATCAAATGTAAAATGGAATTGCAGAGTATGACAGAGCAGGTCCAGTGAGAGGTGAATGGACGCTCTCTGAAACCTGTTAAGCAGGTTGGCAGGAAGTCAGGGGTGTCTGTATACACATAACACACTCACTCACACACTCAACATATAAACACAGGAATATATGCACAGACAGGCATAACACAGGTAAACATACAGAGACCCACCTGTATGTATGAGTACACACATGCAAACACAGGGGCATCAATGATCACGGAGTGTATAATGCCAAGCACACATAAATATACATGTGCAGAGACACATAGACACATACACAGCCTCTTATGCAAAAGCACACGGGCTTACTTACACATGCACACACATTCGCTCCTGCATGCGTGCACGTACCTGCAGTTACCTCCATCAACCCCAGACCTCCTCCTACTGGGAATGGGTTTCCCTTCCAGGATTTGTCCTCAGAATGAGAGCTTTTACCTGCAAATACGGCCAGGAAAGGGTCTTCCCGTTGATTCTTTGACCTCAGCGAGAATACTCAGATCCCTCTGGACCCTGCAGCCAGTCCTGACCTCAGTAAGAAGGAACTTAAAGAGCCCTGAGCCAACTGCTGGGACTGATCCTGAAGTCAGCACTTTGGGCTCCCCTTTGGGAAATTATGCCTGTGCCCCATCCTTGGGCTGAAATGGGAGCAAAAACGGCAGTTTTGACCTCAGGAAGACCAGAGTTCAAATCCTGCCTCTGCTGCCTCCTAGCTACTTGAACTTGGGGCCTATCCCATAAATATGCTGAACTTCAGTGTCCTCAGTTGTAAAATGGGAGCAGTGATTCCTACCGAAGAGGGATTTGCAAGGATTAAAGGTGTGTAAGTGCTTGATTCAGTACCTGGCACATAGTAGGTGTCAGTAATTCCTGGGAGAAAAAGATATTTTCAAGGGCCTGTGCTCCACCCAGTGAAAGTCTTAGTTTTTTATTTCTTCTTCTTCCAAGTATAACATAATCCCAGGCTACTTTGCATTTATATTCTACAACTTTTTATGCATCATTATTACATATTTTATCCAAAATGATCCTTTTTTTTTTCTTTAATTCTCTCCACCTAAATGTCTCTGGTATGAACAAAGGCTAATTTCTTCTTCTGTCCTTGGGCGTCATCTTTTCTGGGGGACCATATATCTGGTTATGATCATTAACACTATTCAGCAAATTGACTTTGTTAAACCCAAATTCTCTTTATAGGTGATATTTCAAGACCCAAAGCCTCCTGGGAAAAAAAAAAGAATTAAAATCTGCCATCTCAAAATCAGAACCAGATTTTGCTCTTAAGAGAAACCAGTATTTAAAAGGTGGACCCTGCAATGGCTGGAGTGGAGTTTTCATTGCAATGCACATTCATTTAACACCACAAACATTTCTGAGCACCTACTATGTGCTAGGCACCGTGATCGGAACCCAGATTACAAAGATACAGAGTCAAGTGCAAAAGCAAAGTACATAAAAAATCATAATTCAACCTGGCCAGAGAAATTATTTGCAAGATATTAATTTTTTAAATGTGCAAGGTAAAGACCAGAAGGAATAATTAATTCTGCAGCTGAGAGGTCAAGAAGGCGTGGGAGGCACATTATCTTTGCTTGCCCAGCATCACTTCCTCTCTTCATTTGTATCAGAATCTTTATTTCCTTTGGGGAATTCTCCCTCCCCAATTATATGCAGTCTTCCTGAGCTGTCAATCAGGTGGCATTCCCCAGGGACGGGCACTTGACTCAAGTCTAACCCATCAGTCTCTCATGCCTGGAAATATTAAACAAAGGGATTAGGCAAAGGATGGAGAAGCAACAAAAAGTTGGCAGTTGAAAAAGACTCAGCTCTTTCTTTTTTTTCTGTGGGCAGTTTTTAGTTTTTATTATTTTTTTACCTTCATTGTTGAAAGTATTACAGATGTCCCATTTGTTTGTTTGTTTCCCATTGACACCCTACATCCCACCCCCACTCCTCCCAGGTCTTCACCACTCTACTGTCTGTGTCCATGGCTATGCATATAGGCATGTATGCTCCCCAGTTAATCACCCCCACCCACCCACCTTCTCTCTGAAATTCAACAGTCTGTTCCATGCTTCTATGTCTCTGGATCTATTTTGTTCATCAGTTTATTTTGTTCATTATGTTCCATATATGAGTGAGATCATGTGATACTTGTCTTTCTCTGACTGGCTTATTTCACTTAGCATAATGCTCTCCAGGTCCATCCATGCTGTTGCAAATGGTAAGAGTTTTTTTTTTTATAGCTACATAGTATTCCATTGTGTAAATGAACCACTGCTTTTTTATCCACTCATCTGCTCATGGGCACTTGGGCTGTTTCCAAATCTTAGCTATGGTAAATTGTGCTGCTACGAACATAGGGGTGCATACATACTTTCTGATTGGTGTTTCTGGTTAAGAGACTCACCTCTTTACTTAGAACCCTCAGAGCTGCCCTGCTTCTGTTCCTCAAGGTTTTCCACCCCATAGTCTTCCAATAAATGTATTGTTTCCCATGGTATACAGAGTTGAATGATTCCCCACAAAGATGTAGAAATCTCCACAGGGAGAGAGCTGACTTGGGTTTGGAAGAATGAAAGGAGCTCACCATTGCTGAAGAGGAAGAAAGTGCAGAGAAACTGCGCACAGGTGTGAGGGCACCAGGTGAAATCCAGGAGCACATTGGCATAAGGAGATCTCAGCATGGCTGAAAATGCAAATGAGAGCCATATGCAACCTGAAGACAAACACCCCCCATCCTCTGGGTCCCAGCACCCCACACAGAGCCTGGCACACAGCGGTGCTCGATAAATGTTTGTGGAATGAATGAGTGATAGAATGACAGAAACAGGGCCAGAGAGTCTTGTAACCCACACTGGGCTTTGCAATACTCAGTGGGCATAGCAGAACCACCAGGTATCTTTTTAATTGGGGGAGAGACATAATTCAGAAATAAATATCTTAAATATTTGTTTTCAATTATGTGGCATGGTGGAGGTGTTAGCTAACGCTATGTGGTAATCATTTTGCAATATACAAGTATATCAGATCAGCATGTCATATACCTTAAACTTCTGCACTATATGTCATTATATCTCAATAAAGCTGGAAAACATAAAATATAATAAATTGTTCATTTTAAAATCCAACCCTGGTTTCCTACTGAAGAACAGATTGGACATGACGAGGGCTGAAAGCAAGAATCCCAATTAGGAGGAAGGCGATGGTGGCCTGATATTGCCCCTGGCAGAGGGGATGGATTTGACAGGTCTTGGTGATTGTTTGCATGTGGGTGGAGACGGGGAGGGAAAATGCAAAGGTGACCCAAAACGTCTCTCCCCGGTGGGTGACGGGTGCCGTTCACTAGCAAGCGGAGCGTGAGAAGAGAAACAAGTAGGGCAGAGAAATGAAGAGTTTAGCTTGGACCTCTCGGGTTTGAGGCTCCTGCGAAACAGCCAAGATGAGATGCTGAGTAGGTTTGCAGCTCTGGAGAGCAGTCGGCACAGATAGAGTGTATGATCCACCAGCATCCTGACCGGCATCTTAACTTGGGGTCCCTGGTCCCTGAGCTTCATGCAATGTTACGGACACATGTCCATTTTCTGGAGAGAAGATCCATGTTCTGCATCACTCTCCGAAATGAATCTGTGCCCGGGAAGGGTTGAGAAACACTAACAGAGATAGTGGATGAGGCCATGAGTGTCGATGAGTTGTCCCAGGGGTCAGGGTAGGGGTTAGGGCTCTCCAGAGAAACACAGCTGCTATAGGCCCATTGTTTGTGTCCCCCAAAATTCATATGTTGAAACCTAACCCTCAATGTGATGGTAATAGGAGGTGAGGCCTTTGGGGGGTGATTAGGTCACAAGGGTGAAACCCTCATGAATGAGATTAGTGCCCTGATGAAGGAGGCCTTCAGGAGCTCCTTGTCCCTTCCACCATGCGAGGACAGTGAGCGATGGCTGTCTATGAGACAGAAAACAGCCCTCACCAGACATTGCCTCCACCAGCATGCTCACCTTGGGCTTCCCAGCCTCCAGAACTGTGAGATAGGAATTGACATTATTTATAAGCCACTCAGGTTATGGTATTTTATTAAAGCAGACAAAAAAACTAAGATAAGAACCAATAGAATATGATGATAGATAGATAGAAAGATAGAATGATAGATAGATAGATGATTGATGGATAGATAGATAGATAGATAGAGGCAGAGACAGAAAGGGCCAGACACAGGGAGAGATTTCAAGGAATCACATGAGCTTGCAAACCCAGAACTGGTCGGGCAGTGGGAAACTCAGGTGGGATTTCTATGTTACAGTCTTGAGGCAGAATTTCCTCTTCTCCTGGAAATCTCAGTTTGGGCTGATTAGATGAGGCCTCCCTCATTATCAAGAGTAATCATCTTGCCTGGCCAGTGTTGCTCAGTGGTTGAGTGTCGACCTGTGAGTCAGGAGGTCAAGGTTCAATTCCCGGTCAGGGCACATGCTCAGGCTGTGGGCTCCATCCCCAGTGGGAGGAATGCAGGAGGCAGCCGATTGATGATTCTCTCTAATCATTGATGTTTCTATCTCTCTCTCCCTCTCCCTTCCTTTCTCTGAAAATCAATAAAAACTTTTTTTAAAAAAGAATAATTACCTTAAAGTCCATTGATTGTAGATGCTAACCACAGACATTAACAAATATCTTAACAGCAATACCTAGATCAGTGATGGCGAACCTTTTGAGCTCGGCATGTCAGCATTTTGAAAAACCCTAACTTAACTCTGGTGCTGTGTCACATATAGAAATTTTTTGATATTTGCAACCATAGTAAAACAAAGACTTATATTTTTGATATTTATTTTATATATTTAAATGCCATTTAACAAAGAAAAATCAACCAAAAAAATTGAGTTCACGTGTCACCTCTGACACTCGTGTCATAGGTTCGCCATCACTGACCTAAATTAATGTTTGATTCAATTACTGGGGACAAGAGCCTCGCCAGACTGACACGGAGGAATAGCCACCATGGACAGTGAGCAGAAATTTGTCAACAAAGGCAACAGTTGACTCCAGGCTGGAGCCACACTGCACAGAACCCAGAGATGGGTTTCCCATTCCCCTCCTGTGTTCCCTACTAACCCCCAGAAGCTTCGGCAGCTCAGTGCACACAGGGGCCAGTACTGGCCAAGCTGTGTCAGGGACCGAGAACAGGGAGCCGAGCAGGTCAATTCATGAACACGAGGCTTGTGGACATCTTGGTTCTTGCTTTCAATATGTTTCCAAAGTAACTTAAGTTTCCTGATGCTGTTGCAACCCTGCCTGGAGGAAGGAAATAAAAAAGGAGGATTTTAGGCACCTATTTAGGGATTGGGTGACTTTATTTTTTTCTTACACCAGTGCTGGGATGTGGGAGTTTGTTCTCCCCCCAGATGAGGAAACTAAAAGTCGAAAGGGGTAAGTGACTGGCCTGTAACTAAACAGGGGGTAAGTGCTGGGGTGGGATTTGAACCCAGGCCCTTTCCCCTACCTTTTGCTCTAACAGATTGTACAGTGATGGGTTCCTCAGAAGAGCACTAGCCTGACAGTAAAGATTCCATCTCTTAGAAGGTCCAACAGAGTCTTCCTTGTGGTAAAAGCAGAGAGGGACGAGTACCGGCCTGTGGCCCTGGTGTGGAGAAAACCAGGCTGGTAGGATTTGGGGGTTACCAACCCACACACCCCGCCCCCCTCCAACCAGCAAATAATTCACACAGGAAATAAGAAAACATTAAAACACAGTCAATTCTTTTTTTATATGTTTTATTGATTTTCTAGAGAGAGGAAGAGGAGGTGGAAATCCAATCGGCTGCCCCTTGCACAACCCGGACATGTGCCCAGGCTGGGAATCAAACCAACAACCTCCTGGTGCATAGGTCGAAGCTCAACCAACTGAACCACACCAGCCCAACAAAACACACTCAATTCTTATTCGGCATAGTTATGTTCTATAAAATCACCACAAACCATGCCTCATTGAACACGGAACCTCTGCTCATAGGGGAAATGCAGGGGTAGGTTCCAGCGAGGCCCTAGGCACAGTTTCGTCAGCCAATCACTACCTTGCCTTATCTTATCTGCATTTCCGTTTAAAGCCAGCTCCATGCTTTGCTTGTGGCCCCCCAACTGGAGGGTACAGTTTCTATTCCTACTGCCAACATGGACCATGGAAGTCAAGTTCCAGCTACAGGAAAAGCCAGTTTTCCTCAAAGGGAAGAGTGAGTAACGGGTGAAGAGAGAGGAGATACCCCTCCTCGGGGTCACCTTGAAAAACTGAGGAATTGGCAAAAATTTATACTTTAAGGATCCTGGGTCCTGTCTTAGTCAGCTTGGGCTGCTATAACTAAATCCACACACTGGCAAGAATAAACAACAGACATTTATTTCTCATAATAAATGAGGCTGGAAGCCCAAGACCAAAATGCAGACAGATGGGAAAGAGAAGTCTGGGGAAAGGGGAAGACCTGTCCCTCTTCCTATAAGGGCACTAACCCTGTTGTGGGTTCCCACCCTCATGACCTCATCTAACCCTAATCACTTTCCAAAAACCCCGCCTCCAAATACCATCACATTGGGAGTTCAGGCTTCAAAATAGAAATGTTGGGGAGACACAGACATTCAATCCATCACAGGCTCAGACAAAATATGAGAGGAGGGTAAGGAATCCCCGGTCCAGGGAAGGAAGTCCCAATTACAAGAACTGCTCAAGTTGCAAACAGCTTTCAGGAAACAATTGCAGAGGGAAACCCAGAGGGAGTTAATGGTTTTCGGCACCGGCAGACCTGAGACCCAGCATCAGCCTCCCCAGGGACACGTCTTGCTTTTTAAATGTTGACAATGGCTTTGCACAGCCCCTTGAGGCAGAGGTGTGGGTGGTGCAGGGAGCCACCGTGAAGTGCAGGCTTGAAGAAGGATCTCGGGGCACCGCAAGGAGCCTGTGAAAATGGCACACATCGCCGCCATCATCCTATCTTGGCCATGACTTACGTGGGACCTACCTCTGTCCTAGCAGTTGCTATGCACTACTGCCTCTCGATTCCACAGATATGCAAGCTTATGTTTTTGGAGGGTTTGCAAATTGCCTAGTACTGTGCTAGCTGCCATGCTGCCTCTGTTTTTAAAGTAATCACCCAGGGTTATGATCTGCCGTCCCCCAGTGAGAGAACAGAGTCTTGACCAGGTGAAATAACTTCACAAGCTAGTAGGCAACGGAGCAGGATGTCTCGATTGACCTTAGCACCCTTGACGTTGAGGGCCAGATAATTCTGTGTGGCAGGACTGTCCTGTGCATGGTAAAATGTAGAGCAGCATCCTGGTCTCTGCCCTCCAGAAGCTAGCAGCCGGGTCAGTGTTGCTCGATGGTTAGCATCAACCTCTGAACCAGGAGGTCACAGCTCAATTCCTGGTCAGGGCACATGCCCAGATTATGGGTTCGATTCTCAGTAGGCAGCTGGTCGATGATTCTCTCTCATCATTGATGTTTCTATCTCTCCATCTCCCTTCCTCTCTAAAATCAATAAAAACATTTTTTAAATGTCTCCAAACAGGGCCAAATGTCCCCTAGGGGAGTGTGGAAGAGGGGCACAAAATGACCAGGGTTGAGAACCAGTGAGGCAGCCCACAGATTTGAATCCAGGCAGCCTGATTCCAGAGCTGGCTCCTCTAATTGCAACTGACACAAAGGCCTCAACTATTCATCCCCAACCTTCAGCCTGAAACAGAGGGTCTGAGAGGGAAGCCAGTCCCCACCGTCACACAGCACGTGTGGGGCCCAGTGGATGTGAATTCAGGTCTGACCCCAAACCGAGCCCTCCTCCCACCTACCATGCAGCCTCTATTTTGAAGAGAGCTCTTCAATGCCGGTACCAAATCCTGAGCTTGAATGCGGGCAGGAACTATGACGGATTCACTCCTCTGGCCATGCCCCAAGTTACACGGCGAGGAGGTGGCCAGGTCTGGATCCAAACCCAGGTCTGCTGGCTCCAATGCACAATCAAGCCACGCTCTGCTCGCTGCCCCCGCCCCCTCCCATTCCCTTCTCCAGCCAATTGCACCCAAGTTTCACATCGAGCGGTTTTTGCAGCCATTTCTTTTCTTGGGCAATCACTGGTTCCAATTGCCAATACTTTAAATGGCGGTAAAAGAGAGTGTGATGTGGCTTCAGAGATTCAAGAAAGGCAGGCTGGAAACCCCAATGCTTGGCTGGGTCTTCAGCTGTGGGACTGGGCAGGAGGAAATCCATGGTTTATGGGACGCCCTCCCGCCCACCATCAAGATGGCGATGGATGAAGGCAACGTGCTCGATGGTTCACTTAGCTCTTTAATTACACAGACAGATGAGCCCTCAGAAGTCAGTCTATCAGCTGGGGAAGAAAGAAACAAGTCTGCCTTCTAATCGATGGCTGTTCAGTCTCTTTCATCAAAGACTTGCTCTGTCATCTTCTATTGTGTGAAGTTAATGAGGCCGTGGGAATTGGGCCTTCCAAAGGCTCTCTCGGATGAAGGGGATTTGCTTAGCTCTGGGGACCGCTGTCAGCTTGTAAACGTTGCTCTGGTTTTTGGAGTGTTTGTAACTATGACAGTTGCATTTACTGAGTATCTACTATGTGCTGGCAGTGCATCAAGGACTCTGCATGCCTTAGCCCTTCTGACCTTCACGTCAACCCCAAGACCGAGATTCTTCTGGCCTCCTGTCCCTGCCACTTCCCAGCTGGAAGGCTTTAGGCCCCTCTGCGCCTCTGATTTCTCATCTGTAAAATGGGGATAATAACTACCAACCTCTCAGAGTTGTTGTGTAGCTTCAATGAGTAATTTCTGCGAAGTGCATAGAACAGTGCCTATACATGTTTGCTACTTTTATCATCATCCCCATTTACAATCAAGGAGACTGAGGTCCATGGGGGTCAAGGAGTCTGGCGGAGGCTCAGAAATTGGTGGCAATAGAGCTGGGACTTAGCCCTGTCTTTTTGGCTCAAGCGGCAAGTTCTTCCCACTGACTCATGAAAGGGGAGGGAGGAAGAGATGAACGAGCCATGCAATACATCATGCCAAGGAAGTGGGAACAACAGAATTGGCTGTCACACAAAAGCTAAAAAAATTCACAGCTGCACCAAGCTGGGAGAGCTCTAGCCCAGAGGAGAGGGCCCCCCCCCCCCCCCCCCCCCCCCCCGTCCAGGGTCAGGACAAACCAAAAGGCTGCCAGGGTCAGGGCAAACCAAAAGGCTGCCACAGGAGCTCCATGTCCCCTGGATAAGGTCCAAACTCTAGCTAGGCATGAAGGCTCTGCTTGACTCTTCAAACTTCCTGGCCTTATCCTAGGTACCCATACTCTCCAACCACCCTCCCCACGGCACACACACCAGACCTGCATCTGTACTCAATACCCACCAGTCTTTTGAGTTCCATATTTGTTTGTGCATTCTCTCCATTTCATCTGAAATGCCTTCCTCTTCCCCATCCCAACCCCTCACCCATCCTCTGAAACTCAGCTTAGGTGTCACCTCCTCCAGGAAGACTCCCATGACCACCACCCTCCCCAGCTGGTCTGGGCACCTCTTCAGGACTTCCACGATGCTCCCTCTACCTGTCCAGGTTGCCATTGTAAATTGTAATTACAATTCCAGATCATAATTATCTGTCTCCCCCACCGGCCCTGGAACTCCTCTGAGATCCAGCCCAGAGGCCAGCCCATAGTAGTTGCTTATCAAGTGTTTGTGTATGAATGTGTGAATAATTTCTTAAAAGATGGGTAGCCTGCCCTAGCTGCTTTGGCTCAGTGGATAGAGCATCGACCTGCAGACTGAAGAGTCCCAGGTTCAATTCCGGTCAAGGGCACATGCCCAGGTTTCAGGCTCCATTCCCAGTAGGGGGCATGCAGGAGGCATCCAATCAATGATTCTCTTCATCATTGATGTTTCTGTCTCTCTCTCCCTCTCCCTTCCTCTCTGAAATCAATAAAAATATTTTTTAAAAGAGAGATAGGTAGGCTAAGTGCCCTTCATGTGAAAGAGAGATTTCACTAACTCTGTGGTTCCATACAGAGCATAAAACCCACTAATAGCTAGAGTCTCCCAGGACATACACTGACACATAGTGTCATTCAACCACATTAAAAAGAGGATGGGCTGCCACAGTGGTCAAGGAGCTCCCAGAGAATGGGAGTATCCAAACAGAAAGGATACTTGTCAGAGAATACTTAGTAATTTCTGAATTACCAGGATGATGGCTGATGCTCTAATTAAGGTTTTTAGTCTATATTCAATTGACTCTGTCTTCAGAAGTCAACCTTAAGAATTAAGATGGGGATGATGGTGGTGGTGATGATAATAATGGTGATAATGGTAATGATGATGATGGTGGTGGTGGTGGTGGTGGTGGTAATGGTAATGGTGATGGTGATGATGGTGATGATGATGATGGTGGTGCTGGTGATGAGGATGATTATGATGGTGGTAGTGATGATGGTGGTGGTGGTGATAATGGTTATGGTGATGGTGATGATGATGGTGATGCTGGTGATGATGCTGATGGTGATAGTGATGATGGTGATGATGGTGGTAGTGATGATGATGATGGTGGTGATAATGATGGTGATGATGAAGGTGATGACAAGGGCCATCACTTAGGAGGCATCTGTACACCCGATGCCCTGTGGTGGGCCCTTTATATACAGAGCAATCACCAGCCCACCTTACATACATAATGCACAACTGCAAATGTGTACAAAAATGTAATGATCAGTTCCTATGGTAGGATAAGATAATTCTTATACACAATCTTTAATTAAACATTATTTTTTCTGATGCCATCTTCAACCACAAATTTCTGGCATTTCCATTCTTGTTCTTTCATTGTATTCTTTTCTTTCACAGTTGAGTAACAGGCAGTCAGCTCAGGCCAAAGATCTTCCAGCTCATGTTAAGGATCTATTGTGCAGTGGCCTTTAGGATTTTCTCTTTTCTATTTCTTTGGCTCAGTTGTACTTGCTTTCTGAGACTCTACCCCTCTAGTCGTGGGATCAGCACTTCTTTCTGCTCGGTTTTATGCTGTGATCGCAACACTTCAATGAAATATTAAAGTCCTCGGTACACACACTGCTGCACAGACCAGGGCAAGACCCTCCTGGAGAGGAACTGTCTGCCAGGAGGCATCGTCACACAGATGTTCAGAGGACCTTGCATCAGCTGATGTACAAAATCCCAAAGTCACACAGAGGAAGCGGTGCACGGGCTTCAGTGCGCCAAAGTACTGGGTCCCAGAGAGAGATGTGTGAAACCCAGAACTTCCAGTATTGTTCTTAGAGTCACTTGTCTGATAGGATATTGCAGCTCAGAGCTGTCAAGGAACTCATCCCAAGTCACACAGTCAAGGTGGAACCCAGCACCTGCGTTTTCACACAGGAGGTGATGTTTATGGAGCACTTGCTGAACATGCTGAACACGGTTGTAAGCCGAACACTGTTTTTCTTTGACTCAATCTGCACGACTATCCTGGGAGGAGTGCTCCCATCTTACAGATGAGGAAACTAAGATGCAGAAAGACTGAGAGCCATGGCTGGGATCCCTCAGCTACAGGAAACCAGACATTGAACCTGGAGGGCCTGGCCCCCAAGCCTCTTTCTCTCTTAAGAGCCTCTCAAGATGCAGCAGCCAGCCAAAGTCTCAGAACAGACCCTGCTCATAGAGAGAATAAGGACTGAGGATATGGTCAAAGGGGCCCAGGGGCCCTGGGGCTGGGCCGCTGTAGGAGCTGGTGTTTTCCCCCGCAGGGAAAGGCTTGTGTTTGGGAAGCCAGGCTTGCAGCACAAAGACATCTGAGCCAGGGTCAGGGCGCTTTCCAGGAGCATTGCTCTGGGAAACCTCTTCTGAAAATGCTTTCCATGCGCGTCCCATTCTCATGAGGGGCTGTCAGGTCTCCACCGCTGCATCAGGAGTTTAATGCGGCAGAAAGCAGAGTGTGTGGGTCTCTGTAGGTTTAACTCAAATAGCATTTGTGCTTTGGCCACTAAAGCACTGAATACAGACCACTGACCCCTCGGTGTAGGGAAAGAAACAAGGGCTTGGAAGTCGGGAGATCCTGGATCAAGTTAAGGCTTTGCTACCAACTCCTTGTGTGACCTGGGGCAGGTTACTTAACCTCTCTGAGCCTCAAGCTTCTTTGCACATTAAAGTTGGTGAATTAGCATTTCTACTGCCTCCAGCATCCAGGCTTCCTGTGCCACAAACTGAAGGAAACACACGTCATAAATCAGTTTGGGTTTTCCTCTGCACACTGGGTTCAGACCTATATATGTGGGGCTCCAGGGGCAGGAATCCTGAGAAAAGATAGTACCCTGCGGGAGAGTCTACAAAAGTCTCTAACTCCAGGAGTGACTGTGCAGTTACCAAAATGGCCCTCAATATCTGATCTTTCCCATGGAATAACCCATGCCAGGGTCTTGTCCTATTGTTATTTGTTTAATATATATTTTTATTGATTTCAGAGAGGAAGTGAGAGGGAGAGAGAAATAGAAACATCAATGATGAATCATTGATTGGCTGCCTCCTGCATACCCTCTCCTGGGGATTAAGCCCACAGCCCAGGCATATGGCCTGACCGGGAATTGAACTGTGACCTCCTGGTCCATAGATTGATGCTCAACCACTGAGCCACGCCGGCTGGCCTTGTCCTATTGTTATTAATGGATGTCCCCACAAGGGGGGACAGTGCCGTGTCAGGAAGATACCATCATGGTTTGAATATGAATAAGAGGTCGTCAGACACTGGGAGGCATCCGATTTCATTGCCATAACAGAAGACCCTTGGCTGGTGGCTGTAAATGTGTCACCGGGCGGAGCAGGAGAAATTTGTGTTCAAGCAACATCCATAGATTTACTGCAAAATGGAAAATGTTGCTGAATGTGAAAGTGCTGAAGACAGGAAATTGAAATTGAATCACAAACACAAATCATCTGAGTTTCAGAAAAGTTTGAAGGTTGCCAGCATAAAATTTACCTGGGAGATGGGCACGATGAGGAAGACGTGGAGAAATATGTGCATTCACGTGTCAGTCCCGAGTCTTTATTTTAAAAGAGCCCAGAACCTACGAGTATTTTGAACACTTTTTGTTATGAATATTTTACTCGTTCATTCAGCAGACATTTATTATATTGGGGAAGGGGGGATAAACAAGACCCAGTCTCCATACTAGAAAAGCTCAGGAATGGTGGGGGAGGGGCGTGACATATATACTATATTGATGATATTTACAACAACACTGTAATGTTGTAAAGGCTGTGGGCTCTAAAATAAGGAAGCAATAAATTGCCACCCTGTGGTTCCCTATAAGTTTCGCAGGAAGTAGAGGCACCTGAAATGGGTCTTGAGGGTCTATACCAGTGGTTCTCAACCTTCTGGCCCTTTAAATACAGTTCCTCATGTTGTGACCCAACCATAAAATTATTTTCGTTGCTACTTCATTGCCGGGAGCCGGTCCATCCTTGCTGCTTGACACAGTCGCTGCAGAGAAGAAACATCTGCACAGCATGTGTTTCAAGGGACCTGGCGTATATGGCATACTGTTCTTAAGATGTTTGCTCCCTTTAGCACTATGTGTTTTAACCAAGGTCACCTCTCCGAGGAAGGTTGTTTTCCCAGGTAGGGATTTTTCCCTGAGGTTAGGGAGGGGATACAACCCCTTAACTAAGTGCCAGGCAGGTAGTTAATCACTTTAACTACAATCACCCTTAAGCTACATAATCTTTACTCCCTGGAATGGAGATAAGAAACGCCCTAACCTTTGCAATAGAAATTGACAGGATTAAAATCAACTGGTATAAATACAGATGTAACAAGACAACAAGAGAGAGAAGCTAGAGAGAGAACCTACACACAGAACCTACAGACAGAACCTAGTGAGAGAACATGGCAAAAGATCCTGGACAGAACCTAGCTACAGAACTTTGCTGGAGAACCTAGACAGAACATGGCAGGAGAACCTGGAGAACCTGGCTACAGAACCTGGATAGAACCTAGCGACAGAACCTGACTGGAGATCCGGGCTAGAACCTGGCTGGAGAACCTAGCAAGAGAGAACTTGGCTGGAGAACCTGGAGAACTTGGCTGGAGATCCTGGCTAGAGAACCTGGCTAGGCTGCTGATCAACTGAATGCTGCCTCCGTGTCATTCCTTCTTCGCCGACTCCGTCCACACCTTTGGGGACCCCTGGACCCGCTGGGGTTGGACCCCAGCACTTCATAACTGTAATGTTTCTACTGTTATGAATCATAATGTAAATATCTGATATGCAAGATGGTCTTAGGCGACCCCTGTGAAAGGGTCATTCGACCACCAAAGGGGTCGCGACCCACAGGTTGAGAACCGCTGGTCTATACGACAATATCAGGAAGAAGAGAGAGAGAAAGCGTGACCTGGCAAAAGGAATCAGAGATGCAAAACCAGGAAGGCACACTCAGAGACTCGTGAGAGAGGCAGGGTGTGCAGCGAATCGCGAAAAGATCAGACTAGAGCAATTTCTTGTCAACACTAATGATATTTGGGTTCCATATTCTCTATTGGGAGGTGCTGTCCGGTGTACGGTAGGATTTTCAGCAGCATCCCTGGCCTCCACTCTGCATACCAACAGTATAAACACACACACACACACACACACACACACACACTCCAGCTGTGGCCATCAAAAATATCTCCAGACATTGCCAAACGTCTCCTTAGGGACAAACTTGCCCCCGGTTGGGAACCACTGAACTGGAAACATTAACAGCCCAGACTGGGGAAGGTCCCGCTATGAGTTTAGACATCACAGTGTCATGAACATTGTTTACTAAGCGAAGTGTAGAGAACATTCTTCTTTTTTAGGGTGATCTGTCCACAGTGGGTGGATGGATGGGGTACGGGGAGACCGGTGACAGGAGAATGGACCCTGATGGCAGGTTCACACAAGTCATGATGAACCAAAGTCATTGCCACGGGAGTAAAAGAGGACCTTTGATTGGAGGGACTTTGATGACAGAATCCACAGAATTGGGGGAAAGAGGATGAGGACTTAATGGTACCACCTTGACAGATGCCCGAGGAGAGCGGTCCTGTAAGCATATGCAAACCTGCAACCTGAAGTGTGCAGTTATATTATCTAAAAATAATACATGTTGTCCCGGCTGGCATGGCTCAGTGGTTGAGCATCGACCTATGAACCAGGGAGTCAGGCCATATGCCTGGGTTGCTGGCTGGCTCATGGGTCATGCAGGAAGCAGCCCATCCATCATTCTCTCTCATCATTGATATTTCTATCTCTCTCTCCTTCTCCCTTCCTCTCTGAAATCAATAAAAATATACACTTTCTAAAAATACGATGCTTTGCACACTATTTAAGCAGTCAAACAGTCATTCCACAAACATTTACTCAGTGCCTACCATGTGCCAGGTCCTGAAATTCACAACTAAAAGCAATAACACTCGTGCTGGACACAGTACTAATGAGCATTTGACATGAGTTATCTCAATAAATGCCAGGAGGGAGGTATAAACATTATCCCCATTTAAAGAGGAGAAACCTGGTTCTTATAAAGTTAATAGCTTATTAGTAAATACCACAGCCAGGATTCAAACCAGGGTTTGTTTCTCCTTGAGGCCCATAAATTTAATAGTACTCTATATAATTTTCTTCCAAAGAGCCTAGAAAGCAAAAACCACTCCTTAATCCTGGTTTACAGGCCAGCATTAGGAGCCAGAGAGGGAAGGGGCTGAGGGGAGAGAAGAGAAGAGAAGCCAGACAGGAGCAGAGTTGCAGAGACCAGCATTAAAACCAGTCTTAGCTTTGCCTGGCCGGTGTGGCTCAGTGGTTGAGTATCGACCTATAAACCAGATTACAGTTCGATTCCCAGTCAGGGCATATGCCCAGGTTTCGGGCTGGATCCCCAGAGGCAGGTGTGCAGGAGGCAGCCAATCAATGATTCTCTCTCATCATTGAAGTTTCTATGTCTCTCTCCCTCCCCCTTCCTCTCTGAAATCAAGAAAAATATATTTTTTTAAAGATGTCTTAGCTTTTGTGATACTTCAGCGTTTACAAGGCACAGGTTCATACACGTTATCGCATTCGATCCTCTCCACAATATTGCAGGATCAGAGCTTTGACCTTAATAACTATTTATTATCCCAGCTTCCTGTTTATGCCTATTTTGTTTCTGTTTCTTCTTAAACTACACTTCTATTCTGCTGTTGAAACCTCTTGCAGAAGGGACCTGCCTCTTGGACCAGCCCACGGGCTGCCTGATGGGCCCTCACAGGTCACAGGAAGAGGGAGACCAAGCCACGCCAGGAAGAGCTGTGCGTCCCACTCTGGGGGTGGCCCCGGGGCCCTGGGGCAAGCACCCCAGAGGCCTGCTAAGATGGGAGTGTTGTGTCTTTTAAAACAAGATAGAACGAGATGCTGAACACCTGTCGATGGGGCTCCATGTCCTGCTCCTACAAGGACTGACACTGTCTTGCCCCCGTTGACCTAGCCAACCCCTCCTGATGCCACCCACCCCTCTTCTAGGTCTTGCATTTTCCTGCTGCACCACGTCCCCTGAAGGAGGAACTTCCGGCTTTACATACTTCTGTGCCTAGAGGGCCCTCTCCACCCCCTCCCCCTCCCCCAGCCTCTTCCTCTGACCCCCTCCACTCATCTGTCAGGTCTAAGGTTATACATCACCTCCTCCAGGCAGTCTTCCCTGCTGCTCAAGCCTGGCTGGACTCTGCTCTGTGCTCCCAGAGGACAGTGTGTTAACCCTCATGGCAGCACTTTCCACACTACTTTATCACACTACTGTCTCTAGCTACTTGTGTGTGCCCTCCACTAGAACGGTGGTCAGCAAATGGCAGCTGGGGCAACTCTGTTTTGCTAAACAACGTTTTATGGGAACACAGTCACGCCCACTTTTTTACATATTCTCTAAGACTGCTTTGGCACTACAACAGCCAAACTAAATAGTGGCCACAGAGAATGGGTGACCTGCAAAATCTAAAATATTTATTATGTGGCCCTTGGCAGAAATGTTAGCTGACCATTGCCTTGACTGTGGGCTCTCAAAGGGCAAGAACCTTCATCAGTATTGTCTTCAGCATCTTGTGCCAAGCCTGGAAGATACAGGAAGCTTAACGGATATTATTTGATGAATGGATGGACGAGTAATTGTTGAATGCATTAAGTGTCAACTGACAATGCAACAATGCTAGCACAAAAAAGACACCTTTGGCAAGATAGTACCAAACCCTAAGGAACAATCGGATTGTCTGAAGCAAGATCACCTTAAACACACACACACACACACACACACACCCCTGGCCTCTCAACAAAATGAACCGCTGATAGCTGGTTCTCACTTGTAGATGCCACACAGAGAGAGGTTTGATTAAGGTAACTTCCTGCTATGAGCTTCTATGATTTTCCTTGAATGGGTCTTTTTTTCCCTCCAATGTTTAGAATAAGAACAATCAGTTGTGAATTAAACTTGAATTCATCAGCCTAGAAATTTGAGTTGAATAATCTGGACTTGTATTTTTTTTGAGGTCTGGAAGGAGGGGGAAAGGGAGTAGAGCTTATATTATCTGCAAAGGATAAGCACAGCCTCAAACTCACAGCATCCCCAAAAAATAAACCCTCACCCCACTCGTCCAGCCAATAAATGAAAACTCCTCTTCAGGTCCAGTTCTCGTGTCATTGCCTCCTTGAAGCCTTCCCTAACCCGCCTCCTTAAACAGTCCCTCCCACTTCCAAACTCAAACAGCACTTTGCTCCTCCCTGTGTTACAATCACTTCTCAGGATTGCTTACATGTCTGCTCACCGTATTGTAACTTTGAGCTCCCTGAAGAGTTCCTTCTCTTCTACATTCCCAGGCAGATAGTAGGTGCTCAATGAATGATTACGGAATGGTCAAAAGAATAAATGAATAAGGCAGGGAAGGAAAGAGAAAGTGATTGAGCCAAATAAATGAGCTGGTGGGTAATTGAATGCATGACAATAAATGAATAGGTGGGTGGATGGATGGATGGATGGATGGATGGATGGATGGATGGATGATGGATGGACAGATAGGATTGGGATGGGATGGGTTGGGTTGGGTTGGGTTGAAGTGACCTGGCTGATGTTATGAAGGAAGTGAATGATGCCCTCTGCACTCTCAACAGGTGTATCCTACAGAGGGCTGTCCACACATCTACGCCACCTCAGGCTCCTCCTCCAGGTCTAATGGTTCCAAGCCCGAGAGTGCTTCTTCCTGGCCCACTCACTGCATCTCTATTATGTCCTCGTTCCTCTTCTCTAGACGCTGCCTGGCTCTCCCTGGCTCACCAAGTCAGCTTTGCCCAAGAATCCAAGAGGGCAAAGGGGACTTTGTTCACGGGAAGCGAGCAGATGGCTAGCTCCCAGCCCCCCAGGAGGACTGCAGGGAGGCCACCTGCTCGCCCACAATGGGTGTCATTAGAGCAGATGCTTTTCTGTGACCTACAAAGCTTGGTTCTCCTCTCCCACCCTCCACTGGAGCAAAGCAGTGGAGCCGTGATGGAGAGTGAGCTGTCTCGGGGGCAAGGTTGCAGGTCTCTACCTCTAAAGCTCCTTCCTTGCCTTCTAATCACCTTTCAATTCCAAATTCAGATGACCCCAAGAGACCCCTTTCTCTGGAGTAGCCCCTGAAACCTAGGACTCTGGGAGACACGGGTTAAAAACCTTGGCTCTGGCTAAAGAGCACCACTCAGAAGAAGGGGAGACTGAGAACCAGAGAGGGGAAGTGACTTCCCCAGGGTCACCCCATAAATCAGTGGCAACTGGGAGCTAGAGCCCAGACCTCCTCATTCACAGTCTCCTGCATGTTACTACTGCATCACCTTCACATGTCAAACTTTGCATGATTCCCTTGAAGGCCCCTGGATGAAATTCACTGTCATGTCCAAGAGAGGTGCCCCATTTCAAACTCATTTAGCATCAGTTGGAGCTGATTAGAAGTCTGATTATAAAGCTGGAATCATTTGATGCCCAAGCTTTGGTAATTTAGTATCAGGTGGACACTAGTCAGTTGGGACCTAAAAGAGAAATTGTAAGCAAATCAGAACAGAAAGGAAAGTTCTCCCCTACACACACACACACACACACACACACACACACACACACACACACATCTTTCTTTCATTAGCTTTAATTAGGCTGACCCAGATTGATCTGGAAAAATTTCCAGACCCAGAATGAATTTCTCTTTTATGATTGTGAAAATCATGAAGTTTTTCGGAGAATGGGACTCTAGAGATAAATCAAGTGATGTGGTAGCTTCAGGCTCCTCCAGCAACGGCAGGAAGACAAACACCTTCATCAGAGACATCAGCCAAAGCCAGTCAAGCAAACATGCAGTTTGGAGCCCATGCCTATCCCGCTCTAGCTGTGCTACCTTGGGCGACTTACCTTCTCCGAGCCTTCATTTGCAGTCTTGCACGATGCTCCATGTCAGTTCATGCTTTGCCAAGTAGCCAGGAGATTTTTCCAAAACATAAATCAATCCAGACACCTCTCTGATCAAAAACCCTTCAGCAGATTCCCCACTGGAGGCCGGAACCGAGCGGGTGCCATGTAGTAAGACCCTCGTGAGGTCTGACAGCCCATGGAGCAACCACGGCCACCACGGGGCCCTGGGGAGAACCAGCGCTCCTGGTGTAGTACCCAGAGGCAGTAGCCTCGAATCCCCCCACTGCCCGTGGGACTGGAGGTGAAGTTGGGGGCCCTGGTGCTCCTGCTGGTGCTCACTCTCATCTGCAGCCTGGTGCCCATCTGTGTGCTACGCCGGCCTGGAGCTAACCCGGACACCTCAGCCTTCCAGAAAGCCCTGACCACCTGTCTCCTGGACCTGCTGCCTGACTCCCTGTCTGCCATAGAGGAGGCCCTGGCAGCACTGAATGTGATGCTCCAGTTTCCCCTACAAGAGTTTATCCTGGCCATGGGCTTCTTCCTGGTCCTGGTGATGGAGCAGCTCACACTGGCTTATAAGGAGCAGTCAGTGCCACCAGCTCGAGAGGAGACAAGGCCGCTGCTGGGAACAGTGAATGGTGGGCTGCAGACTGGCATGACGGGCAAGGCCTCCCACAGGCAAGCGGAGCGCTGGCAGCTCCCTCAGCCCTGCGTGCCTGTGTACTGGTCTCCTCCCTGGCTCTGCACTCAGTGTTTGAGGGGCTGGCAGTGGGACTGCAGCGAGACCGGGCTCGGGCCACGGAGTTGTGTTTGGCTTTGCAGCTCCACAAGGGTACTTTGGCCATCAGCTTGTCCCTGAGGCTGCTGCAGAGCCACCTGCGAGCAAAGGTGGTGGCTGGCTGTGGCATTCTCTTCTCATGCCTGACACCTCCGGGCATGGGGCTGGGTGCAGCTCTGGCAGAGTCGGCTGGCCCACTGCACCAGCTGGCCCAGTCTGTGCTGGAGCGCATGGCAGCTGGCACCTTTCTATCACCTTCTTGGAAATCCTGCCCCAGGAGCTGGCCGCTTCTGACCAGAGGATCCTCTAGGTCCTTCTGCTCCTGTCAGGCTTTGCCCTACTGACTGGCCTACTCTTCATTCAAGTCTAGGGAGCTCCAAGAGGGGCAGGGGAGATTGGGTACCAGGTTCCCTTGACCCACCTTCCCTCCCCAGGAATGGGGAAGGGAAGTACTGAGGACCAAAGAGTTCTCTGAGAGGTGGGGATGGAGCCTCTGGGACAACTTGACCAAAGGGAAAGAAGTGGGTAGACAAAAGCCTGGTCCCCAGGCTCAGGGGACAAGGCATGGTCAATCACTAGAGACATGATCAGGAGACATTAGTATTAGGGAAGACGCTGAGTGCTGGAATCAGGCAGACACTACACAGGGGCAAACGGACACCGGGGAGGCTAAACTACGGTGCCCAGATGCTTAGAGATGGAAGTAGAGAGGACACAGGGGCTCGGAGTCAGCAGTTCTCTTGTTTCTAGCCCGTTTCAGCCCTCTGTCGTTTGGAGTGGAGTCCTCCTAATTTTCTCAGCTCCTACTCTCACATATATCTCCCTCTTCCCTTCTCCCAAGACACTGGTGCCAAGGGGCCTCTTCCTGCCAGTCTTGGTACCTTCTCTGGCTTCTCCAGTTCTGCTCACTCTATTTTTAAAATGCCCCCCTCTTTCTCAAAGCACAGTGATACACTGAGCCCTGCTCAACACCTCAGTGAAGGGGTCCTTGTTAGGTCGGAGGGAGCCCCGGATCGGATACATGCGGACATGGGATGAGACAATGGACTTCCTCTGGAATTTCTCACAGATCTGGAATCTCTCACGGGTCAGCGTGCCAGACACAGATACCTGCTTCTCCTTGAAGTTCACAGAGATCCCCGCACAAGATACTGACCCATTCCTGAATGTGCCGCCCACCCCCTGCGGCCGAGACTCCCTCAGTTGAATGTGTGATGATCCCTGCTGCGGGCACTTCCTCAGTTCAGGCCCCCGCCCTCACCAAACACCTGAATAAAGAGATGTCCCTCCCTCCCTGAAGTCGCGAAATTCACTGGCCCCACCTTTTGGGCCGGTGGGTCTCGCCCGAGAACGCAAATAAACTTCTCCTTTTTCTTTCTGATTCTCTCGATTCTCTTTGCTTTCCTCGCCGCCGCTTTCCTGGGTCACCTAACATTCCTCTTGCTCCTTGTTTTAGTCCCAGACTCGGGGGTGGGGCAGAAATGTTTTCTGAGTTAGGGTGGAGGGAGAGTTAGCAGATCTGAGGGCCCTACCATTGCTGCACCCTAGTAATACTGAACATGGATATATGGTGCCCCAAACAGGTGATAAACATTGAGCTGCCAAAACTTTTTATACCATAGGAGCCCAAGAGGGGATGGGGAATGTTCACCCCCAGGGTTATTTGGGGCGGGGGGCGGTGTAGAACTGTGTATGGGGCCATATTCTCTAGAATCTATTTTACTAGTACTTACTGATCTGTTTGGGGACATGTTACCCAAATAAAAGATGTTTCTCTAAAAAACAAACAAACAAAGCCTTCAACATCTTCCTATTTAACTTAGAATGAAACCCACACTCCGTAATATGACCAACAAGGACCTCCATGACCTGACTTAGCCTTATATGGTTGTATGTTAGGATTGCCTTTGGCTACATGTAACAGAAACTTAAATTTATTTGCATAACCAAATGTTAGATATTTTTCTCATGTGACAGGAAGTCCAGAAGAGGTCCAAAATGCCCTTGGGGACCCAGGCCCCTTCTATTTTCTTGCTCTGCCATTCTCAGAAAATAGGAAGCCTCGTGGTCACAAGATGGCTGCTCCACCTCCAGGCTTTGTGTCCAAGTTCCAGGCAGGAAAAGGGAAAAAAGCGAAGGAGAAAAGTCACATTCCAGTTGGGTCTGTCCCTTTTTATCAGGAAAAGGATAACTTTTCTTTAGGTTGCCACTCACAAGTCATTGGCCAGAACTATGTCACATCACCAATGACAGCCTGGGAAGCCAATCCTTCTTAGGTGGGCACTTTGCGTCCTAAATAAAATCAATCAGGGTTTTATTGTTAAGGAAGAAAGGGAGGTGAAGTATTGAGATAGCAACTAGTAGCACCTGGCATAAGTCCCCACTCTCATTCACAATGTACCTATGGGAGGCAGAATTCTAAGACAAGCCCCATGATCTCTGTCCCTGATGCTCTCGAGGCTGTAAATTTCCTCCCTTTGAGGATGGGCGGGACTTGCTTGAGCCAAAAGAATATGACAACAGTGCAGAGATATGTAGCTGTAATCAAGGTCCCATATCAGTTGATTTTGAGTTCATCAATAGGGAAATCATGGGTGGGCCTGACCTAATCAGGTGAAGGCTCTTAAAAGAAGGACTGGTTCTCCCTAAGCTGAGAGGTCCTTGCTGGCTTGATGAAATAGTCATGTGGAGGAAGCCATATGGCAAAAGATTTGCTGGGGACTCTAGGAACTTCAGACTCAAGGACCTGAGAGCTGCGTCCACCCAACAACCAACAACCAAGGTCCTCCGTCAAGTAGCCACAAGGAAGTAGATTCTGCCAACAACCTGAATGAGGCTGCAAGCAGATCCTTCCCCAGATGAGCCTTGAAATGAAAATGACATCTGGTTGATACCCTGACTGCAGCCCTAAGCAGAGGACCCAGTTAAGTCTTAACCGAATTGCTGACCCTCTGGCCCGCTACAAGGTCACAGGTGTGTTTTAAGCTGTCAAGAATGTGGTATTGTATCAGGAAGCAACACATAACTAATACAGTGCCAAACACACAGGTTTCCTTCCTGTCACTTGTTTGTGGGTATTCCTTCCCATGTCACAGCCTTTGCTTTTATCTTACCTCACCCACCGCTGATGCCTGCCAGGAGCACTTGATTCAGCTCCGTGCAGAGGCAACACTCTCAGCCTCAGGTTCCAGCTCAAAAATCCTTTTCAGAGCCCGGCCAGCATGGCTCAGCGATTGAGCATAGACCTATGAACCAGAAGGTCACAGTTCAATCCCCAGTCAGGGTACATGCCTGGGTTGCAGGCTCGATCCCCAGTGTGGAGCATTCAGGAAACAGCCAAGCAATGATTCTCTCTCATCATTGATATTTCTATCTCTCTCTCTCTTCCTTTCTGAAACCAATAGAAAAAATTTAAAAAAAAAAAAAACCTTGCCAAAACTGGTTTGGCTCAGTGGATAGAGCGTCAGCCTGCGGACTGAGAGGTCCCGGGTTCGATTTCGGTCAAGGGCATGTACCTGGGTTGCGGGCACATCCCCGGTGGGGGATGTGCAAGAGGCAGCTGATCGATGTTTCTCTCTCATGGATGTTTCTAACTCTCTCTATCTCTCTCCCTTCCTCTCTGTGAAAAATCAATAAAATATATTTTAAAAAAAAAAAAAAACCTTATCAGAGATGCCTTTCTTTTCCATTCTACCTAATCACCCCTTCCTCACTCTCCAGGACTCACTCTACGTCATAGAACCTACTGCAATCACACATTCTCTGTTTTTATTTACTTATTTCCTTGAAGTTGTCTCTCCTCCACTAGAATGTCAGCTGCCAGGAAGGAGGAGCCTAGCTCTATTCATCATCCCAGTACTGTGTGTGGAATCGCATCCTCTCTCCATCCCCGGAGGCCTGATGAAGCTCTGAGATTGCTTGAAAACAGGGTTCCCCAACGCACTTCAGGGTTACACACTGTGAATGTTCTCCGAAAGTAGCAGAGGGAACTCCTGGCCTTTGCCCTCCCCACAGCCACCCCCTCCCCCACACACCCAGTAGCACAGCCATGCAGAGCCTCCGCCATATCATATTTCCTCACACATTTGCTCCTGTATGGTCAGTATTTAGCTGTGAGTTACTGTCT
The DNA here is from genome assembly GCF_028538775.1 of Myotis yumanensis. Lineage (NCBI taxonomy): Eukaryota > Metazoa > Chordata > Mammalia > Chiroptera > Vespertilionidae > Myotis > Myotis yumanensis. The sequence goes on from NW_027223755.1 coordinate 94,768,464, forward strand.
CACAAGAACTGGCAGGGATTTCTTGGCTAATATCCAGTTAAATAGAAGATATTCTAGAAATAAAAATACAGCTCCCTTGCTCATAGAGGGCCATCTTCTTGCCATATCCTCACATGGCAGAAGTGCCTTTTATAAGGGCACTAATCCCACTCCTGAGGGCTCCACCCTTATGACCTATTGACCTCCCACAGGCCCCACCTCCTAATACTATTATATGGGGCTTAGGTTTCAAAATAAGAATATTGTGGGTGGACCCAGACATTCAGTCTATGGCAGCATATTTAACAAAATGATATCTCAAGAACAAAGGCCAACTAAGGGCATTTCAGCCTAACAAAAACTCAACGATAGCTCAGGAAGAATAAAAATGACCCTAAATAGGAAGGTCTGAGAAGCAAGAAGGAATGGCAAGGTGGGATGAAAAGGTGCAGAGAAATCTAGATGGTCATTGCGTTCATAACCTAAAAATAATCATCTAATAAGTAGATTTATTGAAAAGGCAGGACTGAAATCCTGGGCAACAAGAACATATAGCATAGCAGGGAGATGACTCGGTTTAAAATAGTCTACATTCATTGTAGGTTCAGGCAGGGCAGGGACTGGTAATAGTCATAAGATTCACATTAAGATTATGAAGTTTCATGTGCATAGGAAAATTTAAAGTTAACCACTTTAAGAGTAAAACCAGGAGCTATAACTTTTATCCTGAGAGAGAAAAAAAAATTTTAATCTTAAGTTTTACAGACCAAAGAAGAAAAGTGTGCTCTCTCGATCTCTCTCTTCATATACAGTCACACCTCGGTTCTCCAACATCTCCCATCTGGAACAATCAGTTCTCAACCAAGTTGTTCAAGGAAAAAATGTCTCGGTTGTTGAACAAATTTCAGTTCTCAACCTGATAACCGTTTCATGCTGAGAGACAAAAGCATCTCTCAGGCCACAAACAAAGGAGAAAATGCCAATAGCTGAACCTGGAGTTGTTAATATCTCAGGATATGCCGTAGTGCTGTGAATATTTTCCGTGGTTTTTCTCTCTGCTTCTGTTGCTGGCCGAAATGGACAATTAGCGCAATTTTAAAACATAAAGAGGCCATCAAGAGTGCTAATGTTGCTCAGGGTGTGAAAGAAACAATGATCGCAGGCAATTGAAGAGGTAGAAAAACTGTTGCTGATTGGGATAAACAAAAAGCAGTTAGCTGGTGACTGTAAGCAAAGATGCTGCTGCTGACCTGAAAGACACCCCTGGACGAGTGCTGAGAGAGATTGCTTTAGGGCTAGTAGGGGTGTCAGATAAATTTCAGAAAAGTGTCTGTTCATAGATTCAACAATACATTAGACGTGTACTGCATAAGAAAGGTTAAAACAGGCAACCCTGTGGGGGTCTAGAACAGATTAATTCAATTTACATATTTCTAAAGAGAAAAATGATTCAGCTTTCAAACAAATCGTTTCTCAAAGAGCCTTCTGGAATGAATTAAGTTCAAAAACCAAGGATCCATTGTATGTATGTGTGTGTGTGTGTGTGTGTGTGTGTGTGTAGCATACAAAGCAGGATAAATGAAATTCAAGTAAGTTAAAATGAGCAAAACAAGTCCAAATATATTAATATTCACATATATAAATGGTATAACCACCCTGGTTAAAGAGATTATCAGATTGCAGTGGGGGGATATCCACCTATACACTCTTTAAAAAAAAAAAAAAAAAAAAGCTAAAATATAAAAACAGAAGGATTGAAAGTGAAGGGATGTAAGAGATCAACCCAAAGTCTTGTATATACGCATAACCAATGGACACAGACAGCAGGGTGGTGAGGGCTTGCACAGGGAGGCGGGAGAGGGCTGGGAAACATATGTAATACTTTCAACAATAAAGAATTTAGAAAAAAAAATAAGGAACTCGCTTGCCTAAGTAACAAGCAAAGAGCAAGCCTTTCCAAGCTCATTAAAGGAGATTGTTTTAAAAATTTTAAAAAAAGAAAGAAAGAAAGAAAGTGAAGGGATGGACAAAGATACATCATGCAAATGCTAGCCAAATAAAGGGGACGTGGCCATATTAGTACAAGAAAAAGTGGGTTTTTAGTCAAAATATCATATTGGGGATAGGGAGGGTCACCACAGAATGAGAAACACTCGCAAGGAAGATACAAGGCAGAGAGTGCAGGCACCTGGTCGGAGAACGTGGCAGTGGGTGTTGCAGGTGCTGCCTCTGCCCTCTGCTGAAGGAGCTCAGCCGGCAGGGTCCCGACAAGGACAGGAAGAAATAACTGCGGGCGAACAGTCAGCGTTTGGATGATGCTGCGTCCCCAGCCCGTGAAAATGCTCTACAGAACGGCAAGCCCCCTCATCCGTCCAGTTACAGGAGCTTAAGGTCAAAGCTGCTCCCATAGTCCCTGGGGAGGGCAGGCCTGTTGGGATAAGTTCTTACTTAATGGACTGGGGCAGAGGGAGACAAGAAGAAAAGGAACAATTTGCATTGTAAAACCTAACATCTCTCTAATTTTTTTCCTTTTTAAAAAAAAAAAAAATTCTTAACACCTAATAGCATCTACAGAATTTCAGCGAACAGCAACCTACCTGATCTAATCCTGTCATTTGAAAGACCAGGAAACAGACACACCGGGAGGAGATGCGCTTGCCCTAAGTCACACAAATAGATGCGTGCGTGTGGAGTCATTTATATTCACACGGGGACCTAAGAGAGATTTTTTAAAACAAATGAATCCAAGTGTTCAAATGGCCAATTCTCCCTGAATAAAGAAAAAAGCCTGTATCAAACAGCTCTGCTGCATTGAACAGTGCGCCCCCGCAGGTCTGCTTTCCCTCCGCATCCGGCCAGCAAACAAGAACGCTGTACCAGGCCGTGCGCGGCACTGGAATGTCAGATAACTGCTGACTCCGGTAATTCATCACTGAATTGAAGGCATTACATGTGGGAAGAGCAAAAATCTCATTCCAGCTCATTGCAACAAGAATTGATCTAAGAGTTCATTACATAAAGTAATTTTTACTAACACAATTTCCAACGTGTCTTCGAATGACAATTAAAACCTTCCCCACTCTGGCTGCTGGAACAAATCAGGGAAAGCCTGCATACAATGCTACGTTACAGGCTCCTTGCACCCACTTACCGATTTTGGTCTCTAATGTGTGCTCAGTGTTAGAGATGAAGGTTAGAGAGGGCTGGGAAGCTGGAGTTTAGGGTTATTTTAGAAAGGGGTCTAGGACCTCAAACCCAGGTTCATGTCCCTCGGAGAGCTGTGTGACCTTAGTCATGTAACTGCACTTCTCCGAGCCTCTACTTCTTCACCTAAGACAATATCTGTGTCTCATGTGGTTCAGTGAGGAAATGGATGTGAAGCACTCAGCAAAGGTGAAAGTTCTTTTTTTTATGTATTTTTTATTGATTTTAGGGAGAACGAGAGAGATAGAAACATCAATGAGAGAGAAACATCATCGACTGGCTGCCTCCTGCCCACCCCCTGCTGGGGATCGAGTCCACAACCCAGGCATGTGCCCTGGCCAGGAATCAAACCAGTGACCTCTTGGTGCCTAGGTTGACACTCAACCATGAGCAGCCACACCAGCTGGGCAGCAAAGGTTAAAGTTCTTGATGAAAGGTAGCCTGTTAAAAGCTTACCAAATCCCAGTTTATTGGTCTGTGATGTCAAGATAATAACGCCCACCTGGCCAGGTATCCTGAACGATGAAAGAGTGAATGTGTGTGGAATGCAGTCACTGTTAGATCCAACCCCTACCCCGTTGGGTGGGCTCAATTGGGTGCCTCTAAGATCCAGGTCCCCCCAACCTTGTGTCGGATAGGAACCAGCAGTGGGGCTCAGGCAGCTGGGCCCAGAGACACCCTATTCCTCAAGCAAAGAAAACAGTTCTTCCATCTCTTGTTAAATAGGCTTTCTGGACTCCAATAGCAGATCTCAGGCCAAATTTAGTTCTCAATCTTGGCTGCCACTGTGTTCATCAGGGATGGGAACGGGATGCTTTTAAAAACCCCAATACCCAGTCAACCCCCAAACCAATGAAAACAGACTCCCTGGGCATGAGACCCAGATGTCAGTATCTGTATAAGCTCCAGTGATCCGGTAAGCGGACAAGCTGATGGGAGCTGATGGCTGGGAGAGAAGGGGAGGCTGGAGGATGCAAACTCGTGTGCAAGGGTTGTCCCTGCGCTTATGCCCTGGAATTTCTGCGCGCAGCTTGAAGGATAACGTGAACGTAAGGTAAAGGAGCCAGAGTTTTTTCCCAAAATATTATTCAATAACAAGAGAGTTCTGGAGAGCTGAACCTCCTAGCGAGCCCAGGGAAAGTCAGAAACGCTTTCCAGGTCATTAAAAAGGCCTCATTTCGGTCCCCTGCTAACAGAGCACCTGGTGGAGAATAACTCCCTGTCTTCGATGTTTGTCCTTCCAGACACTGGGGACCTCCTGGGAGGGTGCGGACCTCAGAGAGCCTTGACGCTCTGTTGCGGGTTTGAGGGCAATGGGGAGCCCTGGAAGACTGTAAGCAGATGAGCACTCTAGTCAGATGGACATTTCTAGAAACTCGCTGTCACTACAGAATAAATGGCGAATTGGGTGGGGGGTGGCCAGAGGCAGGGAGGTGAGGTAGGAGCCAACAGGTGGGCCCAGGATGAGACGTTCAAAGGACAGTGTGCTCCCACCTGAGAGTAGCTCTGAGGTAGAACCTGGGACACGCATTGTACTCAGTCCCCAGGCGCTGCTGGTGCTGGGTCAGAGCCCTCACTTTGAGGACTGCAGTGTAGGTGGCAGTGATGCTGGAAGTGAGGGAGGATATGTGGAGGGAAGCTTTGCAGCCGTAGAATAGTGGCTCCAGGTTTGGTTTCCCGCTGGCCACACAGTAAAATCTCCCAGAGACACTGGTCCCCTCCTCTCCCCCTACATCCTTTCAGCTGGTCTGGACAAAGCCAATATCCTTGCTACTCAAAGTGTGGTCCCTGGCCCAGCAGGATCCGTATTATCCAGGAACTTGTTATAAATGCAGAACCTTGGGCTCCATCCCAGACCTGCGGTCGACATCTGCATTCTAACAAGATCAGCCGGCAATGCATCTGCATATGAAAGTGGGCAAGCACTGAGGTCAGCAGCATCCGGCCTGCGTGGGATCCCAGGGGAGATGGACTCTGGCCCCCCCAGGGCGACGACCCAGAAATGGACTCAGGGGGAGAGAAATCCATTCATTTTCTCAAATAAACTATGTTGACCTGCACTGTGCGCGGCACTAAGCGCTATGGAACCCTGGCCTCTGGCCAGCAGGGTGCTACCGTAACAACACGAGAGGCCTCAGCGGCTACTTCAAGGCCCGAAAGGTCCTTCTGATCAGCAGCTGAGTCAGCAGCTCGTGGGCCCCTGGGAGCAAGGACATCATCCCAGCGCACAGCACGCCAGGCCCACGCCGTGAATGCTTGAGGAAGGAATGCCCAGTGCGGCTTTTTGGAGCTGGGCCCCCCAAGGCTGACAGGATGGCTCCTGACAAAAGTGGGCAGGGGCCCAGGGATTCAAAAGTCTGGATTGTGTGTGAGGCACCAGCATGCGGTGCCATCCAGAAGGGGCTGGATCTAGGACAGAGATAACCACCATCTGAAAATGGCCAGATGGTAAACGCCTTAGGCTTTGCAGGCCGTGGGGTCTCTGTTGCAGCTCTCTCTGTCACAGCCACTCACCTTGCAACCTGAAAGCACCACTGACAGCACGTCATCAAACGAGCGTGTTGTGCACCAGTCGCATTTGATCTACAATGTGCTGTGGGCTGGATTGGGCATGATGTGAGGTGGCCGATCTAGAGGAAGAAGAAGGAAGCTGAGATGGAGCCGTGGCATGAGCGCAGGAGTTTGGGCCACAGAGTGAAACCCGGTCAGAGGCCAGCGGGGCAGAGCCTTTGGCAGGCGTGTGTGGGGCTTGGGGGGAGATCAGGAGATGCAGACACGGGGACAGTTAGGAGATGTGGGGATGGTTCCCAAGAGAGCTGGGCCACGGAGAACGACAGTGAGGGCTGCAGAGGAAGCCTGGCGTGTGCGAGACATTTTAGTGGCCAGATCCACAGGGCTCAGGTAGGGAGGGGCCAGAGAAAGTCGCAGACAAAGTCTGTTTCTGGTCACTGGGGTGACGGGAGGATGCTGTGGCTGGAGGCAGGAGAGCCACGTGTGGGAGCTGAGGGAATTGTGTGGCCTGCAGCCAGGACAACTGCAGCATCACCCCCCTTCCTGACCCCCCCCCCCCTCCCCTTCCCATCACACCTGAGTGCCCTGGCAGCTGGAGAAAAGCAGGACAAAGGGCTAAGATGCGGGCGCTGCCTGAGGGCTGCTCTCTGGTAGCTATGGATCTGGGAGCTCACGCAGGCATGGGTTAAACCCCAGTCTCAGGGGCTGAAAGGTGCCTCATAGCTGCGCTCCTCAAACTTCAATGCGCCCCGAAATCCTCGGAGACGCTGTGAAGGAAGATTCTAGTTTCTGACAACGTAGGTGTTACCGATGCTGCCGGCCCTTTGAGAAGCTCCGCCTTGAAGGTCATTCCTGCCGCCCCCAACCAAGGGCAGTGAGGCCCCGTGAGTTACTGCTTGTTGGGTGGCTGCTACATACCCGACCCCGGACACACTGAGAACGCAGCTGGCACTGGAGTCCCTGTGCGGCAGGCACTGCTATAAGAAATCCACGTCTGTGACTCGTCTATTCCTCACCGTGGCCCAGGAGGAGGGCTCCAGGGGTGCCCTGTTCCCCAGACGATTCAGTGACCTGAGAACAAGGCCGCCACACTCCAGAGCCAAAACTCGCACCATGCCTAAGGCCCAGACAGGGAAGCAATGGGCCACCTAGGGCAGAGCCATGAGCCTCAAATCGGTGCCTTTCCACCCAATCTAAGCTACTTCCCCTGGAAAATTCAAACCTTCAGCTATGACATTGGACCCAAAGCCTAATGGCGCCCTAAGTCCGGTCAGGTGGGGGAACACGCCGGCTGCAGGGACACCACGGTGCTCAGACCATTTTTTAGCTTCGCTTCCGAGGCACTAAGACAGCCCTGAGGAGAGAGGCTTCCGCGGAGCTCCTGCAATGCAAATAAATGCCCCAAATAAAAGGGAAATAATTTAGTGGGGAATTTTGTGGCTGGTGCGTATTTTATGGGCATCATTTTCACAAGTGGCTCTTTGTTACGGTCCTGGGGCGCGGTCCCCGCCGCGCGTTGCCATGCTGCCACCTAGTGGTGACGGGGAAAGCTGCTGCGGAAGTCGAAGCGTCCACCGTCCCCAAATGACAGGGGAGGCTGCATCCTGTTAACATCAGTCTGGGCGGTGGCTGTTTTTAGCTGGGTCTCTCCTTCTGTGCCACTTTCATTATGGAAACTGGCTCTCCAGACCCAAAAAAAGCTGCAACGTGCTCTGTGAAAGCTGTTCAAGGGCCAATTTTAGCTGCATTTGGAATTTGGGCTCCCGGGAGGCAGCAGGGATATGCAGTTCCCAGAAGTTGGGCATCTCCTCAGAACCTGCAGATCCTGGAGACTGGTTCTGGCCATGAGGGTGTAAGATCGTAGATCCCTTGGCTTCTAGCTTCTGCACTGGGCCCTGCAAAGGGATACATATTTGGGGAATTTAAAAGCAGCAGCCACTGTGCTCTGGGAGCTTTCACATGTACTGCTAAGAGCCTTCTTTACATGCACCATCTCATTGATGCCTCCAGATAACCCTAAGAGGAAGCCTAGAACCAAATCCATTTGACAGATGAGGAAATTGAGGCTTGGAAAAAATGCCTTGGCCAAGGTCATAGAGTTGGTAACTAGCAGAGCCATGATTTGGATGTTAGCGTTTGTATATTAACCCAGAACCCAAAACAGCAATGGATCAAGAGCTGAAAGTCGTGAGTTCATCACTGTGTGATCTTGGGCAAGTCACTCAACCTCTCTGGGTCTCCATTTCCTCTATGGTAAAACAGGTAGGTTTTACTTCACAAGATGAAGTGAGGATCCAAATAAAAATCTGATATGCTTCAACCCAGAGATTCCATTGCCTGGCCTGGGAGCCACTTAGACACCCAGAGTCTCCCACAGATTCCAGGGGATGGATGGATATAGGCTCAAGATCCCTGCCCCCCGCCCCTTGCCTCCGCCCCCATGGGAAAGAGCCTGGTGGCTCATTGTACCATAAAAATGGGCATCACCTTCATTTAGCCCCTGGGAATCAATACAGCAAATCAATCAGAGCCCCAGAGTCTGGGCTCCCCATCCAGTCCTGCCCCTAACTCGTCCCTACACTCTTAGGACCTGATCCTGGCCTGTCGAATGGGGTTTAACACTGGTACTGACTGTACAGGGTGCTCTGAGGATTCAATTGTGTAATATACTGTAACTCTCTTAGGCTGGTGCCAGCGCTAAAATAACCAGCCCGTTCCAATTTGCCCAGAACCTTCCCAGTTTTCATCTGAATGTTCTCCAGCCCAAGAAACCCCTCAGTTCTGGGTGAACTGAGATGGTTGGTCACCCTACAGGACACGCAGCTCAACCCTGACCACTGGGCTAGATGGCCCCACTCTGTCTGTGCTCTGACACCCTTTGTGGCTGCTTCTGTGGCTGGAAATGACATAACTTTGTGTCTGGCTTCCCCCAGAGATGTAGTGCCATGAGCCAGGGCCTGTGTCTTGTCTGTGCACCACGGTGCCTGGCACAGGTAGGTGATCAGCAAAATGCACTGAGGGAAGAGATAACCACCTACTATGTGGCAGACCCATGTGCTAGGCACTGGGAGTACAGAGTTGGACAAGAACCAGAGGCCATGGCCTTGGGACAGAGGCTGACAAGTCACCAAGTAGAACTCGATGCATTGAGGACTGTGGTGGGGTCTTGGAGCATGGGGGCGGGAGTCTTGGAGGAACCCAAACCCAGCTTGAGAGGGTGGGTTTCAGAGAAGCCTTCCTGGAGAGTCTGGCCCAAGTGGGGTCCATGGAGCTGAGTCAATCAGGGGCGGGGGCGGAGACAGTGAGCTCTGGGAGGTTTTCCTGACCAGGCGACAAGCCAATGTCCTGAGTGTCAACCTGATCCAGAAGAGGGAGGCTTGGCCACATTGCACAATCTCCAGAATCCCAGAAATCTCCCAGGCTGCCCTGTTCCCTCCCCTTCCCAACGTAACCCAGTCACTACTCACCAGATACCAGAAAGGGAATTTACATTAGCCAAGAGCTCCCAGCCTTCACCTTTGTCCCCCAAGGTCCAAGTTCATGCCTTGAGATTTGGGTCGGTCATCGGAAGAATCCCTGCTGCCCCCATGCCAAGTCTCAAAACCCTAAATTATTGATTTACTACATAAATGGAATGACAGCCTCGTCTTTCCCAGCCTTTACTCCTTGCCAGGCGGCTATCACCCAGACAGGACCTGAGGGCACAGCTGTTCAAGGGAGTCAGGACCCAGTAGATCTTAGCTGTAATCATGCAGTCTTCCTGGGACTATTCAGCAATGTCTGGAGGTGTTTGGGGTTGTCACAACTTGGGGGGGGGTGCTACTGGCATCTAGTGGGTGGAGGCCAGGGATGCTGTTACACATCCTACAGTGCACAGGACAACCCCCAGTCCAAAGCAGCGATACTGCCAAGGCTGGGAAACCTGTCCCATTGGTGGCTGGCCACAGAGGGCACGAAAGGAAGCTATTAGGCAGCGGGTGCGCTGTTCAGAGGCCTCCTGGACAGGGGTTGAGGGAACAGGATTGGGCCTGAAGTTTTCTGTCCAACTCTATTTCCACTTGACTCCATGAATCCTCCATGTGATTCTCAACATTTTACCCCATCACTGACCACCAATGTTGACCTCATCCCTGCAAGAGGAAGACCAGGTGGGATCTCAGCCCTTCCCTGTTCCATGCATCCCACCCACATTAATTGAGCATCTAGTATGTGCCAGGCACTGTGTGGGGTACTGGGCATACAGTGGTGACTAAGGCTAGACCTTGGCCTTCAGGAGCATTCGGTCTCCTGGATACGGCACGGTTTGTCCCCTTGTGTGACTGGAGGTCCATGGAAACAGGACCACCAGAGGCACACGATGAGGGGCCACCTGTCACCTTGTGTTCTATGGTGGGGGCCCCTCCAGCATAGCTCCAGCAAGGCAGGTGAATGTTGTGAGGTTGGCAACATGGTGGCCCCGTGAAAGGCTAAGACAGGAAATGACAGATCATGGGAGGAGGTGACTTAAAGGGAATGAGGGAGGCCAGGGGCTGACAGGAAGTGGATGGATAGTGGAATCAGTGGACAGATGTTTAATAGAGAAACAGATGCCAACCAGATGTTACAATATTACTTTAGCGCACACAACTCATTCAGGGCTTTCGATGTTAGGGCCCTTACGTGAATGATCTTGTTTTGCCCTCACATCAACTCTGTGAAGTAGATATTATTATTATCATCTGCAAATTGCAAATAAGAAAAGTGAGGCCATGCTGTTACATGATTTACTCAAAGCTGCCAAGTCAGAGCAGGAGCTGACCCCATGGAGGTTAATTCCAGAAACCATATGTGTAATGAACCCGTTAGCTGAGAAGAAACCTGTTCAAAAGCTCAGTGAGGAATGAGCATGTTGGAGCTCAGGGAACTGCCTGAGGCAGAAAATAAAGAGACAGGCTCTGAAAAGCCGCGAATGTCAGTCTGAGCAGCTTGACCTTGACGCTGGAGACCTGGGAAGGCACACTGGTTTCCTCTTGCAGCCAAGCCCAGTTCACAGCCAGCAGTGGGAGACGCCCTGGACAGAAGGAGTGTGAGTCTTGCTGTCATTGACTAGTGATGTCTGCCTAGGGTGCGGGAGTGAGGAATAACAGCACATGCACACAGAGACACACACAGAGACACACAGACATACATATGCAAACACAGAGACACATAGGCACGTACACATACACATATTTACACATACACGTGTTCACATATATAAACACACATGTATACAGAGACCCTGACGCATGTGTGCACATACACCGGTGCACACATACAACCTATAACATTTTGTGTAACACACATGAAGCATGCATACATAAACAGATACACATGCATAAACACACAAAGGCCCATATGCATGCACATGAACATACATGCAGAGAGATGCACGGATAAGCACCCAGATACATGAGCGTGTGCATACTTTAGCACACACAACTCATTTAGGGCTTTCTATATACTAGAAAGCCCTAAATGAGTTTCAAGCACATATGTATAGTACACATACATACATACAGAGATATACATACAGAGATAGACACACATCTGCACACAGAGACACATACACATAAACACATATACACAGAGATACACACATGCACACACCTATGCAAATACACATACCCATACACTCAGGGACATGTAGAAGCACATATATACACACAGAGACGCACAGGCACACGTACACAGACATGCACACACATACACACATCAGGACTCATTACATCAGCTGCTGTGGACAAAGGAATCCCAGCTCAGATCACCTGGAATGACGACCTCATACACTTTGGGGTCCATTCTCCCCCTACACAGTTTAAGGCCATTCTTCTCAAATAAGATCCTACATTTAAAACCACCTGCGTGTTTACCACCCTCGGTGCTAGCACTGGCTTCTCACATCACCATGGAAACTGTGCTACCCCAGACCTCGCCATTCACAAATTTTGTGCCATCCAAAAATTCAAAATGACATTGGTACCCTCCAGACAGGTGACCCTCATTTTGAACGCAGTTCTGAGGACACCTTGAAGATAGAACGCAGGGTGACTTTGTGGCCACGAGCTGAGTCACCAGGAAAAGAAGGCAGCACTGTCTGTCCGTGTTTCTTAGATTCCTGTGTTTTAATGCCTCGGGCAGCCCAGCCCAGGGAAGAAAAGATGCCCCTAAGGAAACAATCACCTTGTAGCCTCTGTAATAAGTGCCTCGCTTTACATCCTCAACAGATGTCTATAAAAACAATGCAATTCTATTTGATGTTCCTGGTCACTTATAGGATTTTATGTTATAAGACGGGCCTCAGGAGTAAATTCCCGGTGGATAACATGGTGCTTTTTCGGAAATACAGGTGCTCTGAGTCTCAGAGAAGTTAAGTAACCAGCCCAAGATCATACAGTAGAGCCAGATTTTAAATCCAAGGCCCCCACTCCATAACTCTCCCTTCCTATGTCAGGGCAGTTGAAGTTTCAAACCTAATCAGGACCCTTACCTCTTTATTTATGTCCTTGAGATACCCCCACCCCAAACTTCATACTCCACTCTTCCAAACCACTTGCATTTGTCTGTGTATTGGTGTCCTGGCGCTGCCATAACCAAGTACCACCAACTGAGTGGTTCAAACAACAGAAATCTATTGTCCACTCTTCTGGAGGCCAGAAGTCCAAGATCAAGGTGTCAGCAGGGCTGGTTCCCCCTGAGGGCTTTGAGGAGAAGTCTGTTCTAGGCCTCTCTCCTAGCTTCTGCTGGTTTGCTGGCAATCTTGCTTTTCCTTGGCTCATAGAAACATCACCTTGATCTCTGCTTCTGTCTTCACGTGGCCATGACCAGGCTCCCAAGGTACTAAGCAGCTGGCCATGGCCATTTGGGGCCCCAGTCCAAGAGAGCCCTCTGGGAAGACCTCCTGGGAAGGTGACCCAGCTGGCAGGCAAGGGGAAGGCCCAAGGACACCTAAGCTAGAGTCCACTCCAAGGCTGCAGAGTCGCCTGATGCCAGTTCATGAGATGGGCCGAAGTAGCTTGTCCCTGATAAGTAACCTCATGGCTCTGAGGGAGACGGGCAACGGAGGTCTGCTCTTTCTCATTCAAGACACACACACACACACACACACACACACGCACGCTGTCCATGCTCTGCCAGCAATAATCAACCAAGATATGCTGTGTTGCAAGCAGTTGTGAGCTGTATTACCAAGTAATCTACTGCCAACTTTAAAAAGTGCTAAATGTTGCAAATGTGTGTTCAAGTAGACTCAAGGTTATTCCTATACAACATCCGTTTCACTCGCTGCATTCTGATTAGGGCTCGTCAGTGGGAGAGGGAAGGAGGGAAGTTACAGAGTCTAGATGCGCCCACACTCGATGGAATAAAAAGCCTGGGACTGCCTCTCTGTATCCCATGTCCTGTGAGGTCCACACAGAAATATCAAGCTTTCTTCTTGGTGACATATGGGGGTTGGGTCCTGGGGAAGGAGGTAGCCATGGGCAGTCGAGATCAGGAAAGATTCCAACCTCACCCGCGAACCAGAAATGCCAGTTAGAAAAAGGAGCACCATTATTCATCCATCCAATAGATAAACATGTTATATTTGATCTTCACAAGTATTGGCCAGAGTGGAGCGGTGGACAGGGGGATTCTGCAAACTTGGTGAAGTAGAGTGTAACTGACACATCTATTTCATGGTCTTTGCAGGACCTGGGATGCCATTACCTTTCTGATCTCAATTCCTACTACTCTCGCCCTCCTCACTCTGCCCTAACATCTTCTTGAACTCACCAGGTATGTCCCTGCCTCAGGGCCTTGGCACTTGCTATGTCCTTTACCTGGAATGCTCTTCTATATGGCTCATTCCCTTTAAGTCTTTAGTCACATGTCATGTGTGTTCCTAGGCACACATGCATTTACTCACACCTACATACATATTGTCCCTCTCCCTCACTCTGTCCCTCTTCCCTGCATTCTCTTTTTCCATAGAACCCACAAAACACTAGAGCTCTTCATATGTTGTACATGTTGCTTTTATTACCTGCCTCCCCCCAGCAGAAGACACCCCCACAGAATGTCAGCTTCAAGAGGCTCAGATTTGTGATTGCATTGTTCCCTGCCGCGTCTCCAAAGCCTGGAGTGCACCTGGCCCGTATGGGCAACACGTATCTGCTGAATGAACCCAGGTTTTAAGTGCAGATAACTATTGATTCTGCCTTTCAGAAACCATCTGCATTAGTCTTCTATTGCTGTGAAAGGAATTGCCAATGAACGTAACTCCCACTTATTAGCCTACAGTTCTTCGGGTGAGAAGTTCACCCAGTGTGTGAAAGGGTTTGTGAGCCTGGCTGGTGTGTGGCTAGGAACACATGTGACAACCGATGAACCAAGAGATCACGCTTTGATTCCTGGTCAGCCTTGACTGGGCCAATCAATGATTCTCTCTCATCATTGATGTTTCTATCTCTCTCTCCCTCTCCCTTCCTCTCTGAAGTCAATAAAAATATATCTCAAAAATAATAATTAAATAAATAAAAGACTCATGTGATCAGAAATCCACCTGGATAATCTTAGTATGTGAGGCGAGCTGGCTTGGAACTTTAATGACCTCTGTAGCATCCCTTCCCAGAAATGCCTAGATTGGAATAACCCGGGGACTGGCATCTTGGGGTTGTCTTTAGGACCCTGCCCACCACACCATCCTGGAAAAATGCTCAACAGTGTGCACTAGCAGATAGCCACATGCAGGTATGTTTCAGAGTTATTTATAACAGGAAACCGTGGGAACACCTGCAAGTCCATCAGGGAGGAACTGGTTCAATGGGCTACGACACGGCCATGCTATGGGATACTCCACAGGCACGAAAAAGAATGGGCACGTTTTCACCCACCAGGCCAATGCAAGGGGCCGTGTCTTCTCCCAAGTTGAGAGCTGCTGCCCTGGATAAAGGCTCCACTTCGTCGCTTTCTAGCTGCGCGAGCATGGCAATTTTGAAAGCTTTTCTGTGCCTCTGTTTCCTCATCTGTAACATGGAGATGATAGTAATAGTATTACCCACAGAGGCTGCGTGAGTTAATTAAGGCGATGCACATAATACAGTGCCTGGTGCTATGTTGAAACAGAGCGAATGCTAGAAACAGAGCAGCCATCATCATCATCATCATCATCATCATCTTTATTTCTGTTATTTCAGATGCACCAATGAGGACTCTTTTTTCTTTTAAGAATCATTTATTGATTTTTAGAGGGAGAGGAAGGGAGAAGAGAGAAACATTGATATGAGAGCATAACATTGATTGGCTGCCTTCTCATGCCCCCTACTGGGGGTTGGGCCCACAACCCGGGCATGTGCCCTGAATGGGAATCGAGCCAGTGACCTTTCGGTGCAAGGGGATGACACCCAATCCACAGAGCCACACCAGCCAGGGCAAGGACTCTTTCTTCTGCATGATCCAGGCTGGTGTGCCAAGATTTCATATTTCTATACATCCCAATACAATTGTTACTCCACTGTAGATGGGAATATGGCATATTTTCACTGCATTGTTTATACCCGTCAGGCAAGTGCCACTGTTGGTTACACATACAGAAGTCAGGCACTTTATTCTGTTGTTTTTGGCAAGGGTTTCTAGATGTTACTTATACGGTTAGGAGAGGTGTGTGTTTACTCCCCACAATCCATACGTCCATCAGGGAGAAACGGGTTCAATAAGCTACGACATGGTCCTTGCCCTGGCTGGTGTGGCTCTGTTGGTTGAGTGTCATCCCCTTGCACCAAAAGGTCACTGGCTCGATTCCCATTCATGGCACATGCCAGAATTGTGGGCTCAATCCCCAGTAGGGGGCGTGCAGAAGGTAGCTGGCATGTTTTGTTTGGTGACATATACTGAGTTCATGTCACTGGCATACTAGTATACGGTGATGAGATCTCAGAAGAGATTGGAAAAGACTGAGGCATAACAAAGTGACAAGGGTTCCCAGGACACGGGACTTTCAGTTTTAAAACCAAGAAAATCCCAGCAAACTGGAGCAAGCTGGTCACCCCAGACACAACTCTGGCCAGTGCTCCCCAAACACCACTCACTTGTCCCTCCCCCCGCCCCCCCCCCCGCCCCCCCCATGCATAACTACATAGGAGTACGGACTCTGCAGTCAGGAGTCTGGGTTCAAATCCCAGCTCCACCACTTACTAGCCACACAACCTTGGGAAGAAAGTCTCTGTCCCTCCGGGAAGGCAGGGGAGGGTGGGTGGGAAGAGATCATCCAATGAACTTGTATGCATATATGCATAACCCATGCACACAGACCATAGGGCGGTGAAGGCCTGGAGGGGGCGGGGTGAGTGGGCTAGAAGATGTCAATGGCGAGGAAAAATGGGACACATGTCATACTTTCAACCATAAAGATTTTAAAAATAAAAAATTTTAAGATTTTTTTTTTAATTAATAAATAAATAAAAGTCTCTGTCCCTCCGTTTGCTCCGTTGTGCAGCGGAGCTAGTAGTAACCAACCTCAATGGTTGGAGGATTAAATGAGCTAAACAGAAAGTGCTTAGAATCATGGCTGGCCCATCGTAAGCACTCCATAAACCTTTGCAATTATTGTTATTGTCATATCTGCTACCATCTCTATTATCTATTCAAATATTTTTATATCTACATAATCTTAAAAAGCTTAAATGGATTTACTGTAAAATAAAGTCGTGTATCACTCCCCTAATTAGAAAGCCAAAACTGTTAGCCGTAAAAGAAGGTAACTGTAAGCATGATGCATAACTACTTACCAAGTCCAAGCATCGCAGGCCCATTTTCGGGGCACTGACCCTTGGGAAACCTAGCGGTTCTGCACAAATGGAAACTGGCTCAGACAGGGAGGGGCAGGAGGGGTAGAATCGGGGCTCAGAACTAACTTGTGACTGGCCTGTGAGCTGCAATCCAGACCTAAACACATCACACTGTGCCCTAGGCCGTTAAAAGGAGCCATTCTCCCGGCCTGCATGGCTCAGTGGTTGAGCATTGACCTATGAACCAGGAGGTCACGGTTCCATTCCCAGTCAGGACACACGCCCAGGTTGCGGGCTTGAGCCCCAGAAGGGAGCATGTAGGAGGCACCTGATCAATGATGTTTCTCTCTCATCGATGTTTCTATCTTTCTATCCCCCCTCCCTTCCTCTCTCTCTAAAAATTGATAAAAACATATATTTTTTTAAAAGCCATTAGAAGGCAGAAATTTCCATGGCCCGGCCCTTCATGGAGCAGGTCTCTAAAATGCCTCTGTTCTCAGCTCATTTGGTCTTCAACAGGCAGGTTGGGTTGTGGTTGAGACAACTCCCTGCTCTGGTCTGCCCCTTAGGACTAGTCACTTCACCTCTGGGCCTCAGTGGTCCCATCTGCAAAAACAGGCATCATAATGCCTGCCTCTCAGGGTTACTAAGGTAACTACTAAGGTAACTAAGAAGGAATAAAGGTACACACACTCCGTGACCTTCAAACCACTCAAAACATCCAGGCTCACCATCTGGCCTTTTCAAATACCAGGAATGATTCTGTGAGGCGTTTCATCGCTTGGTGGAAATGGTCTCATTGCCCAGCCTCAGCGGCCTGGGTGAGCCATGAAGGCTCTGTAATCAGAAAACTCTTCAGAAGGCCAAGAATGAAGGGATGTTAATTTTACCACTTTTAGGCAATTGTTCTTTTTTTGTTTCCTGCACTTGAAAACCTGAGCTCCCACTTTAAAATACTTTAAACGTTGAGCTTTAATCACGGTATAAACTTCAAGTGACAGACTCATAATACAATTAGGGCAGCTGCTTATTATCTCCCATTATTGAATAACATGTTCATTAATAGTTCTTCCCTTCCTGAACACTTCCAAGCTCATTCTATGAAGCCAGCATCACCCTAATACCAAAACCAGGTAAAGACAACACAATGAAAGAGAATTACAGGCCAATATCCCTCATGAACATAGATGCCAAAATCCTCAACAAAATCTTAGCAAATCGGATCCAGCAGTACATCAGAAAGATCATACACCATGACCAAGTAGGATTTATCCCAGGGATGCAAGGATGGTACAATATACGCAAATCAATAAACGTGATACATCACATAAACAAATTGAAAGAAAAAAACCACATGGTCATATCAATTGATGCAGAAAAAGCATTTGACAAAATCCAACACCCATTTTTGATAAAAACTCTCAGCATGGTGGGAGTAGAAGGATCATACCTCAACATAAAAAAAGCCATATATGACAGGCCCACAGCCAACATCATACTCAATGGACAAAAACTAACACCATTTCCCCTAAGAACAGGAACAAGACAAGGATGCCCACTCTCACCACTCCTGTTCAACATAGTCCTGGAAGTATTAGCCATTGCAATTAGACAAGAAGAAGAAATAAAAGGCATCCAAATTGGAAAAGAGGAAGTAAAACTGTCCTTATTTGCAGACGACATGATATTATACATACAAAACCCTAGAGACTCCGTCAAAAAACTACTAGACTTAATACATGAATTTGGCAAAGTAGCAGGATACAAAATTAATGCCAAGAAATCTGAGGCATTTATATACACCAATAGTGAACTTTCAGAAAGAGAGATTATAAAAACAATCCCATTTACCATCGCACCAAAAAAATTAAGCTACCTAGGAATAAGCTTAACTAAAGAGGTAAAAGACCTCTACTCAGAAAACTACAGGACGTTGAAAAAAGAGGTAGAGGAAGACATAAACAGATGGAAGAACATACCGTGTTCATGGATTGGTAGAATCAACATCATTAAAATGCCCATACTACCCAAAGCAATCTATAAATTCAACGCACTTCCCATTAAAATACCAACGGCATACTTCACAGATCTAGAACAAACTCTCCAAAAATTCATCTGGAATAAAAAAAGACCCTGAATAGCTGCAGCGATCCTGAGAAAGAACAAAGTAGGTGGGATCTCAATACCAGATATCAAGCTGTATTACAAAGCCACTGTTCTCAAAACTGCCTGGTACTGGCACAAGAACAGACATATAGATCAATGGAATAGAATAGAGACCCCAGAAATCGGCCCGAACCAATATGCTCAATTAATATTTGACAAAGGAGGCAAGAACATACAATGGAGCCAAGATAGTCTCTTCAATAAATGGTGTTGGGAAAATTGGACAGATATATGCAAGAAAATGAAACTAGACCACCAACTTACACCATACACAAAAATAAACTCAAAATGGATAAAGGACTTAAATGTACGACAGGAAACCATAAAAATTCTAGAAGAATCCAAAGGCAACAAAATCTCAGACATATGCCAAAGCAATTTCTTCACTGATACAGCTCCTAGGGCAGTTGAAACTAAAGAGAAAATGAACAAATGGGACTACATCAAAATTAAAAGCTTCTGCACAGCAAAAGAAACCATCAAGAAAACCCACTGCGTGGGAAAATATATTTGCCAACGTCATATCTGATAAGGGCCTAATCTCCAAAATTTATAGGGAACTCATACAACTTAACAAAAAGAAGATAAACAATCCTATCAAAAAATGGGCAAAGGATCTAAATAGACACCTTTCAAAAGAGGACATTCAGAAAGCCAAGAGACATATGAAAACATGCTCAAAGTCACTAATCATCCGAGAGATGCAAATCAAAACAACAATGAGGTACCATCTCTCACCTGTCAGAATGGCTATCATCAACAAATCAACAAACGACAAGTGCTGGAGAGGATGTGGAGAAAAAGGAACACTTGTGCACTGCTGGTGGGAATGCAGACTGGTGCAGCCACTATGGAAGACAGTATGGAGTTTCCTCAAAAAACTGGAAATGGAACTCCCATTTGACCCTGTGATCCCACTTCTAGGAATATATCCCAAGAAACCAGAAACACCAATCAGAAAGGATATATGCACCCAGATGTTCATAGCAGCACAATTCACCATAGCTAAGATCTGGAAACAGCCTAAGTGCCCATCAGTAGATGAATGGATTAGAAAACGGTGGTACATCTACACGATGGAATACTATGCTGCTGTAAAAAAGAAGGAACTCTTACAATTTGCAACGGCATGGATGGAGCTGGAGAGCATTATGCTAAGTGAAATAAGCCAGTCAATGAAGGAAAAATACCACATGATCTCACACATTCATGGATAATAGAGACCATTATAAACTTTTGAACAATAATAGGTACAGAGGCAGAGCTGCCTCACACAGATTGTCAAACTGCAGCGGGAAGGCCGGGGAGGGTTGGGGGGCAGGAGGGAGGGGGGTAAGAGATCAACTGAAGGACTTCTATGCATGCATATGAGCATAACCAATGGACATAAGACACTGGGGGGTAGGGGAAGCCGGGGTATTGTCAAGGGCGGGGGGAAAAAAGGACACATATGTAATACCCTTTGTAATGCTTTAAGCAATAAAAAAAAAAAATAGTTCTTCCCTTCCTTAGCTTAACATTCCCCTGCTAAAAATAAACATAAACTGCCGGGCCTGTGCAGCTCAGTGGTTGAGCATCAGCCCATGAACCGGGAGGTCATGGTTTGATTCCTGGTCAGGGTGCATGCCCAGGTTGCTGGCTCGATCCCCAGTGTGGGGCATGTGGGAGGCAGCCAGTTGATGTTTCTCTCTCATTGATGTTTCTATCTCTCCCTCTCCCTTCCTCTCTCTAAAATCAATAAAAACATATTTTAAAAAATAAACATAAACACAAGACCCAGCATGACTGAGAGCTGAACTTGACCTCAGAGTGGCCTGTGGGATCTAAGGGACGTGAAGTGAACATGACCAAATTCAGGAGCCCCCAGGCCATGCAGACACAGTGGGAAATGAAAGGCTTGCACATGTCTTATCTGGTGTCATTCTAGCCACATCCCTGCACACAAGGTATTATTACTCTGACGTTCCATTCACAGATAAAGAGATTGAGGGTCAGAGAGTTCCCTTGACTTGCCTGCCCAAGCCAGAACAGTGAGGAAATATCGGAACCAGGATGTAAACGCTGCTCTCCACCTTGCAAATGTGTGTGACTGTGTGTGTGTTCTTTCCCACAAAACAGGTCGTTGTCTGTATCCTCCTCCTCCTCCTCCTCCTCCTCCTCCTCCTCCTCCTCCTCCTCCTCCTCTTCCTCCTCCTCCTCCTCCTCCTCCTCCTCCTCCTCTTCCTCCTTCTCCTCTTCCTCCTCCTCCTCTTCCTCCTTCTCCTCCTTCTCCTCCTCCTCTCCTGCCTCCCCTCGCTCCAGCAGGGGCCTCCAAGGCAAGCACGGAGCCTCTCTGTAGGATTAGGAGAGACTGTGCCTGTCTATGTGCTCGGAGCTTGCACCAGGAGGGCTGTGCTTTCTCCCTTCTGGGGCTGAAATCATCTTTGTGGAAGAGCAGGGAAGTCATATAAATAGCTCTGGTACATGCCAACAGCCACCCTCAAGCTCTGATGTTACATTCTCCTCCCCTGAGATGACTCAGGGACTCAGGGAACGAGAGGCCTCAACTGGCAGGATCTTCCGTCCCACAACAGCGAGGAATCTCCATCCAGAATCATCTTCATCCTGCTCCTCAGCACGTCCTCACTCACTCCCTGCACCCTCCTGTCCATTCTTCCCATTTATAGAAGAGCAGCTTGAAGGTCAAGGCCAGGAATGGTCTCCAATTCACAGATGGGGCAACTGAGGCCCACAGAAACTGCCTCAGCAAATGGAACAGTTCATTTTACATCAGCTTGTTCAGGCTCTGGTGCCTGGCTGTCTTGGTCAAACACTAGTCTAGATGTTGCTGTGGAGGTAATGTGTAGAGATGACTAACATCTACAGTCAGTTGACGTTCGGCAAGGGAGATTACCCTCCATAACTCGGGTGGGCCTTATCTCATCAGTTGAAGGACTAGCTGGCAAAACTGAGGTTTCCTGGAGAAGAAGGAATTCTGCCTCGAGTCTGCAACATAAAAGCTTTGCCTGAGTTCCCAGCCTGCTGGCCTGCCCTACAGATGTTGGGCTTGCCAGCCGCTGCCATTGTGCAAGGGGTCCCTTGACTTGCCTGCCCATGAAATTTAAATTCCTTAAAGAAATTTAAATACAGCATACATATTTAAGTGTATGCTTATATATAAACTTATGTAGACATGTGCTTATATATATTTCTTTAACGACCTATAAAAATGTTTTACACACGCACTAGTGGTTGTGTTTCTCTGGGAGACGCTGACTGGTTAACAGAGCTGGTAAAGACAGAGCACAAGAAGACAGAGGACAGAGGACTTGTGTGTGAAGCACGTACTAAATGCCAGGAGCTCTTGCCCACGTTGTCTCATTAAAGCCACACCCACCGCCCATAAAGGCAATTTTCTCCGTTTCAGAGGGCTTAAGGGACTTGGCCAGGGTAACTCAACTGGGAATCAAGCCCATGCCATCAGCCTCACTGTCCATGCTCTCCATACACCAGCAGGAAGATGGGACCCAAGAGCCTGGGAGCCTCATTCCTTTCCAGGACCAAGGGGGAATTCTTCCTCCAGTCCTTCTATGAAAAGTCTTGAGGTCAGATGCAAAGAAAGGAAAACCCAACTCAAACTCTCTTAAGCAATAAAGGGAACATCTTGGCTCATGTGTGTGAGAAGCCTGGAGGTAGACCCTCACGCATGGGCGGAGATGGGGTGCCAACAGCCTCCTCAAGGTCTCCACAGGAAGGTCCCCGTCTCTCCCCAGGAGGCAATAACCTCCTCCGGCTCTACACGGTGGCCATGGAAACGTCCCGCTTTCATTGTCTGAACTGCTGACTGTTCCTCTGGGAAGAGAAATCCTCCCCTACATCCTGAGGCTTGGGATTAAGACCCTTGGGACTGGCTTGGCTGTCTTCTCCTTCACCTGAACTAATTGAGATGCAACCCAAGGTGGTGGGTCAAGAGCCAGACTACCTGGGTTCGAATCCCTGCTCCACCACGTGCCCGCTGGGGACCTTGGACAATAGCCTTAACCCCTCTATGCTTTCATTTTTCCAGCTGTAAAATAGGAAAAGGAATTCTACTTCCTTCCAAGGCTTGTGGTGAAGATAAAATGTATACGCTTGTAAAATGCTTAGCCTAGTGTCTAGTGCACAGCACACAGGATATGGAAGTGACTGGATCTGGGGTGGAAACGTGCTAAGTTGACAGGCCTGGGGTGCATACCCCTCTCTGGGAGGCAGGGGCTGCTTTTCCAAAAGGAAATGGCTGTGCTGTCAGCAAAAGGAGGGGGGTGGGGAGCAGGAAGGCAGAAACAGCAGCTGCCTCACAGAGTGGCCTCAGTGACGCCACCGTGCCTATTATTTTCTTTCCCGTTGGGCACA
Organism: Myotis yumanensis; assembly: GCF_028538775.1. Classification (NCBI taxonomy): domain Eukaryota; kingdom Metazoa; phylum Chordata; class Mammalia; order Chiroptera; family Vespertilionidae; genus Myotis; species Myotis yumanensis. The sequence continues at coordinate 94,791,479 of NW_027223755.1, forward strand.
GACCTGAGGTGGGAACTGCCTTAAGTTGGAAAGATCAAAAATAATATATCCTAATTATGTGCAAGAATAAAATGGGCAGGTCGCTCTGTCCTATTCTTGCACTTCTCTTTGTGTTTCTACCCACTGAAAGTGAAACCAGTCAAATCAGGCATCTAAAACCTACCTTTGACTCATCCACTCATTCAGCAGACATTTAATGAGCTCTAGAGGCGGTTTTTCCATGAAACTAAGAAGTCTTTAGCTTCAGGGGCCCGCTCTTAGCTGGGTCCCTTCCAAGGCCTTCTACCTAATATATTTGTAATTCTGCATCCCTTTACGTAAAGAAGGCCCCCCAAATTGTATAAGCTCCAGGATCCTCAAACCTAGATTTGAGCTCCTATTAAGTGCCAGGCGAAGAGGCACCGCAGGTACAGAGATGACTGAATGATGGTCCTGCCTTCAAGGAGCTCCCTCTATTGGGGGAGACTGAGAATGAGAATGAGGAACATTTCCCAAGAAAAATATTTGCTATTCATTAACCCATTGAAGCCTATGTATTGTGTGCCAGACACTGGGAATCCTGGGATGAGAAGGTAGGGAAAGACTCTGATCTCAAGGAGCTTACAATCAATTAATCACTCAATACAAAAAAAAATCAGTATTGGCCCCTTTCCACCCGCCCCCCCCCCCCATAAAAAGGATAAGATGATAAAGAATGGCTGAAAGAATCCTTTAAATCATGAGTCAGAAAAGGCCTAGTAAGAACATTATGAACAAAAAAAGAAACACAAAAAATCTTGAATTGTTTTTATGATCAAATCATTAATGGTAGTGTTGTTATTGTTTTCCTGAGACCCTTCTCTGTGTGTTATGGAATAAAGCAAATGAATAATTATGTCGGTTTCTTTGGGAATCGGGAATTTGGGTGTGGAAGAAAGAAGAAACTGACATGAAAGTGAAGATGTTATGTACAAACCCACTAGTCCTGAGTCTGAACTGAAGTCTCTGTATAAATTCAAGTATATCTCCTCCCCACCCTACCTCCACCCCCACCCCCAAAAAAAATCCCTGGCTCTAACCAATAAAAGGACTAGCAACAATGTTCAACCCAGGAACAATGAGCACCCCTAGCACCCAGACTGTAGTCCCTAAGCACCATTCCCAATTAGGAGAAACCAGGGACCAATGGGAAATTGGCTGGTCCACATCTGGGCCAGAAGATAGCAAAGAATCGGAGAAGGGAAGTGAGAAAGGGAAATTGTAAAATAGCGGCTGATGAATAGGAGGAAAACCAAGAGAGTGAGCGGACACCAAAGCCAAGAGGAAAAAGTGCCCTAAAAGGGCAGGAGTGATCTACTGCTTTGAATGCTATTAATATGAAAAAAATAATAATAATAACAATAGCAATGCTGACAATAGACCCATGGCCTTGACAGCTGTGGTCTCTGTGGAGTGGCAAAAGCCCAATTGGATTAGTGAGAAGAGAATCCAAAGCATAATAATCACATATGCCAGCCCTGGCCAGTTTTGCTCAGTGGGTAGAGCGTCAGTCCTCAGACTGAAGGGTCGAGAGTTCAATTCTGATCAAGGGTACGTACCTCAGTTGCAGGCTCGATGCCCAGCCCCGGACAGGGTGCGTGCAAAAGGCAACCAACCACACATCGATGTTTCTCCCCCTCCCTTCCACTCTCTCTAAAAATCAATAGAAAAAATACCCTCGGGTGAGGATTAACAAAAAATAAATGAATGAATAAGTAAGTAAATAAGTAATCAAGTATGCCAGCAAAATTAAAAGATTGTTCCGGAAACTTCTTGTGACAAAATAAAACAGCCAAAGGAAAGAGATCCAAACTCTGCCACCTGCATAGCCCCCTCTAACAGGAGCCTGGCATTTAGAAAAGGGAAGGGAAGAAGATGCATACTCTTCCTTATGCCCTTCGTCAGAATGCAGGCGTCATCTCTTCCCACAGTGGGATTTACGCAGGAGAGCTTTATCTTGGCTCCCCTGACCCAGGCGAGGCAGTGAGCGCTCCATCTCTGAGGGTGACCCAGTTGAGGAAGGCGGGTCATCCTTCAGGGATACTCTAGAGGTGGCCCAGCCTCGGATACTGAAAGAGGGCTCTTTGAGTATGGGCTCTCCAGAGCGGGAAAGCAATATGGCCCAGCAAACAGCAGGGGCTTAATAAATGTTCCAGGCTGATGTGTAGAACTTTCCCACTGTGGCTCCCATCTCCTCCGGCTCCAAGATCTTGTGATTCCACCATGTTTGCTTTGGATAAGGAGACTCCGATTCCTGTCCATGGAGCCTTTCTCCAGGTACTTCTCTCCATTGGTATCGCCTCCACTCCATCTGCCGGGGTGTCTCCTGCACATTCTGCTGCCAGGATTAGCCACAGAAAAATAAGCAAAAAGGTACCTTGAATGACACCACCAGCTGCACACGGAGCCCCAGGCCCTTCTGCAGACCCCAGCCATGGGACAGTTGTGCAGCAATCCAGAGCACATCTGTGCTTTCTTCTTCTCTTTACTCACAGAGATGGAAAGGGAAAATGACCCTTTCTCCAGCGTGACATCTGTATGAGTCAGGAATCTCCAGAGAAACCGACCAATAGGGAATAGAGCTCACACCCCAGGCATGTGTCCTAACCAGGAATCAAACCGTGATCTCCTGGTTCATAGGTTGACGCTCAACCACTAAGCCATACCAGCCAGGCAATAAAGTTGTTGTTGTTTTTAAGTGTTGGCATCAAGGGCCCCAGTGGACGAGCTGGAAGAAATTTCCATGCCAGGAGAACAGACAAGAGGCACTCCAGGCTGAGAGAATGCAGCCCTATCAGCTGGGTATCAGGACCCTGGGAGCAGCAGCTTCCCCAGATGCGGTAGCCAACTTCCTGGTGAACACACCGGAGCACCCCAGGGTCCCACTAAATATTTAAAAGGAATTTTAGGCCAGAAAGAGTTTTGTTTCATTACGTTGGTGAGAGCAGGCATGGGGAGGGATGAGTTGCGATGAGGACCAGGAAAACATCCGTATCAGGTTTAGAGTGACTCAGATATAGGCTTGCTTTGCTTGACAACTGGGGCAAAGGGCAGGGGCGGTTTGCAAGAGCCTGTTTCTCTGCAATTTATTAGTTGTGCCTGGCTGGATCCTTGTGTTGAAATCAATTCGTGATGTCTTCCATGGATACACGAGTGGGAGCATGAGCACGTGTGCTATTTATTTGCCAACCTGCTTAGACACTCAGAATCATTGCCCTGGTGAGAGAGGGAGGTGGCTAAGCCTGAGACACCTGGGAGACCGGAGAGCATGATCCAGCAGAGAAGAAAATCCACCATACCAGGGGGGCTGCCCTGGGCTCAATGCCTCTGAAGCCAGAAGATAATTGTTTTCCCTACCAGCCTTGTTCACACAGAGAATGTGCTAAAGAGAGATCATTCACTGACACCAGAACGTCTAAGGAGCTCTATTTAAACTGCCAAATTCTCATTTCCTCAGAAGCAAGGAAACCACAAAACAAGGAGTCTGACCCCACCTCCCCCCAGCCCATCAGTGCAGTTGGGAATTTTTCACAGCTCTTTATTTTAAAAATGTCTCACCCTATAGAAAAGTTAATGTAATAGGATAATGAAAACCTTGATAATGCTAGGATAACTATTTACCTATCATTAACAATTGATCATATCTGCTTATCTCTCTGTATATTTTCTTGCTGAACTATTTGAAAATAACTTTTAGCATCATGATATTTCAACATGTATTTCCTAAGAACAAATGCATTTTCTAACATAGTCCACGGTGCAATAATACCACTATCACACCCAAGAGATTTAACAGTAATACACTACTACCTATATGCAGCCCACACTAACCTCTTCCCAACAGTCCCAGTATTGTCTTTCCAGGTATTTTTTAATATATTTTTATTTATTTATTACAGAGAGGAAGGGAGAGAGATAGAGAGTTAGAAACATCGATCAGCTGCCTCCTGCACACCCCCCACTGGGGATGTGCCCTCAACCAAGGTACATGCCCTTGACTGGAATCGAACCTGGGACCCTTCAGTCTGCAGCCGACACTCTATCCACTGAGCAAAACCAGTCAGGGCTCCAGGTATTTTTAAAATCCAGAATCCAATCAAGGGTCATGTACTTTACTTAGTAGTCATATCTCTTGCATCTCCTTTAACCTAGGACTGCCTCACTGCTTTGTTTTAACTCTCATGTCATTGATGTCTTGATGCTTTTTCAGAATCCAGGCTAGAAGACTTGTAGGAGGACCCCATCTTTTTGAAAGGGACACAGCTCTTCAAACAGGCTTCGCCATTTTGATTTCTCTGTACTATAAAAGACTCTGCCTCATCCTCCTGCCTGTGATTATGAGATTTCAGTAGGCATCCTATGCATGGCTGATTTCATTCTGATTCTTCAGTTAAGAATGGATTTGAGGTACCTATCTCTTCTTTACACATTTTCCTCAGTAAAGGTGAGTGCCAATGGCAAGGCAGGTCCAAAGTCAAGTTAAGGTCAGCTGGCTGGTCATTGCCTACCCAAAGAAGAGAGAACCCTCGCTTAGGTTTGGGACTGTTGATACAGCTTGATGAGTTCCTAAAATAACCTTCTCGCTGCCTTATTAACTCCAGTGTATGTTTCATAACAGGTGACAGCTTTGCCCTTTAATTGTTGAGGGATTTTAATTATGCACTGCTGTTTGCTGTTCAAAATGATTTACCTTGGTTCATAAACACTTGAATCACAGGGACTTCCTCTATGGTTAGAAAAGTAAACTTGTGGGACGTGTGATTTGAACACACCCACGCACACACTCATAGCTTTAATTAGGGCAATAGCTCCTAGCATGAGAAGGTTCATATCACCATCACCATGTGGGGCAATATTTGTGATTAGTATTTTTCTTTAAACGAAATTGCTCTTCTTACCTAAATAAATAACTTTTCCAGGAAGACCTTTAGTATTAATGGAAAACTGGCACTCTTTTCCATAACCAGCTGTAAAAGTAAATACAGTAAAAACCTAGATATCAGGGCCCCTGTAGGTCTGAGCCTGAGGCCTGTTCTGTCTTCTCTAAATGGGAGGTTATCAAGAGTTAAAGGCCAATGACACCACCCTGGGACCTTCAGCTTTGAGTAATCAGAGGAATGAGTGGAAATTGAAAGAGGATTGCTGAAACCGGTTTGGCTCAGTGGATAGAGCGTCGGCCTGTGGACTAAAGGGTCTCAGGTTCAATTCCGGCCAAGGGTATGTACCTGGGTTGCGGGCACATCCCCAGTAGGGGGTGTGCAGGAGGCGGCTGATCGATGTTTCTAACTCTCTCTCTCCCTTCCTCTCTGTAAAAAATCAATAAAATATATTTTAAAAAAGAAAAAAGAAAGAGGATTGATTTTTCCTATAAAATTTGAAGTTATTTGAAGTAATTTCATGTTGGGTCAGGTCACCACCTAGAATGATTTTTCATGCCCACAGAATGGCACACGCTCTATACTTTGAAAAACACTGGATTTAGTCTTGCTATTGAAGGTTGTTTAGTGTTTATTTTTGTTTGTTTGTTTTTAATGTCCTATTCAAAGATCAATTCCTAGTGTCTGGAAAACTTGGTTATCATATGTCAGATGGATGGTTAGCTGGTAAAAACTTCAGCAAGAACTAAGGTTGAACTATATTGAAATCACCATTTTTGTAGATTGACAATGGTCTATTGCTAGCAATTTCACATAATCTAGCCTAAAACAACCATCACCATGATCATCGCCCATGGTCTTCATTGTTGTATGTGTTTACCCCCACGTCCCGCGTGGTTCAGGGTTCAGGATCTGGAAGAGGAGCTGCACACAAATGAAAGAGAAGAGACAAGAGATAATTTGGAAATATTGGGGGGCCAGGCGGGCAAGTCCAACTCAAGGGGAAGGACCTCCACTGGTGCCCAGGCCTCGCCAACCTTTTATTCAACTTTGGTTAAACATGAAGCCCTTAGGCAGGCAGGTAATAGCAGTAGCAGACAGGCTGTCATAAAGGTCAGTAAATACTAGAAGGATTTACTCTGAGGCTATTTGATCAGGAAATAGCTTGAGCTCCCATTGTCAGGACTAGACAATCGGTGCATAACTCAGGCCCTGCTGTGGGTACAAGGGTCACCAGCCTTCTGGGATCCTTGTTTGCCCTTCTCTTCTAGTGAAGACAATGGGTGGCGTCCTGTATCTCCCGCATCGCCCCCGTTTCTGTTCCTTAATAATTCTTGAAAGGTGACTGCTGCCTGAAGGGTTCGAGTCCTTTTCAGACTCTTCATTCCGCATCTGCAGACTAGAAATAAGCATATGAGAACAAAAATGAGACAAGCAATAGTGGTTATGCTAGAGGCAAATGAATCAGTCTGTAGTAAGTTTCTTTCTGAGCCAACAGTTCTTTGAGTCCCAATTTCAATGTCCCACAGTTCCTTCTGTGTCCATGCCAGCAATGATATGCTAGTTCTGGATGGTGGGCAAACGATGGCAATGCAGGTCCGGCCTTCTCTGGTTTGGTCCTGGGCAACTTGCAGCGATGCACAGCTGCTGCCTGCTAGCATGGCAAGGCGTCTCCACCATCTTCCATCTCTGGGCTGTTTCTCCTCTTGTCTTCGTGTGTTGTCAGTTCCTCTCTCAGATTCACAGTTGCAGGAATCCACACGGGCTTGGAGAGATTTTCTGGAAACATACAAACATATTCTCAACCAAAGGTTAATGAAGGAATATTTTTTATAAACTAGACTTGGGATCCTTTCATTTTTTTCCCAAACGATTTTCCTTTGGCTTATTTTGACACCATGTGTGTTTTCATGGGTGTCTTGTCTTCAGCATTACAAGTGAAAATTGATTTTTTAAGTAAAAGTTTTTCTTGATGTAATTTACTCACAGGGGATTATTCCACTATCCCCCTTCTTTTTTTATTTAAATAATATTAAGAGGCTTTTGGAAATTTTGCAATGCAATCTTGATAACTTTTTATTTTAATTTTATGCACAGAAATATGACTACTTTGGATTCATTGCATGTTAAGCAGTTTTTGAACTATGAGATAAACCATTAGTAAAAAATTAGTTAATGCTTCAGGAATAGTTTCCTGCCCAGTACAACAATGTTTTTATGAATATTCATTTATTTTAACTAGCCAATTTAAATCAATCTGAAATAAGGTTTATTTTTTCCAACTTGTCCTTGGTTATAGAAAGTAAATGACATTAACTAAATTTCTGCTATTAGCCTTTGAATAACTTTACATAAGTTTTCTCAGGGAGGCAAAAACACAAATTATTTACTTTTATTTATGAAGCCTAACATTGACTTTTAATTATGTATTTGAAGGAAACCTCTTTTTATTTCCTTCCAGGGCAATTATTAGAACACATTTTGAGAGGTTGTTTTTTTTTTTTAAACAATTTTCTTTCTTTTTTACACCAAGCAACTTACAGGGCTGCTGCTTGGATATTGGGTCATGCAGCTGAATAGCTATATTTCAATGACTCTCTCATTACATTATGTTGACTACAAGTAAGGATCAGATTTAGTATTTTAATTATAATCTTTAATTTACCCTGTAAATATTAGCGGAAGATATTTCAAAGTTTTTAAATTTCTCCTTTTTATTAAGCTTAGAATTATATTTTAAAGAGTATCCCCTTAGTTTATTTGCATATACAGAGAGATCATGGGTAGTCCCAGTAACTTTCAGAGGGATTTATTAGAATTGAATTGTTTATAAAAATATTGGCTTTTCATTTAGCTGAAATTATATGAAACCTCGATTATAATTTAAAAAGCTAAGTTATAAAGTAATTAAAGTAGATATCGTTATTTAAAAAGCAAAGCAAGTAAATTTAGTAAACTTATACGTCTGATTCACAAGGCACAAACGCTGCCCTACCTCCAGCCTACCCAAAATGCAGGCCGTTAGAGGCTTCTGCAATTAGAATTCCGTCTTAAAATTCTGCTGTTGGATTTTAAGAAATATTTCGTTATTTTATTTTGCCCTCCTTAGAGGCCAAAACCCTCATAACATTTAAAATATATGTATATAAGTAAAATATAGTTATTAATTTTTATTTAATTAAAGCTTTCCATGCAATTTCAAGTATATTAGATTGGCTACATTTAAAATATTTCCTTTAAGAAGAGAGAACAAATTCTTTTTTGGATGACTCCGGGCCCTTGGAGTTTTCCAAGAATTATCTCTATGTTATTGAAAGGGCCGGCGGGGCACGTGGCCCTGCAGGCATCCGGCAGGGAGGATGACGGGCAGCCATGGCCGAGGCAGCGCCTGACCAGATAGGCGCAGGCCCGCAGACGCCCAGAAGGACCCGGGCCGCCCTCCTCGGCCTCCGAGTCACTTTCGGGCCGAGCAGCGGGCGACCCAAGGGCCAGGCGGGGTGGTGGGCGGCCCGCCTCCCGGTGACGCCCACGGCGGCAGGCCTTGCATGGGAGCCGAGTGGCTGGCTTCCCATCCATTAAGGGACCTCCATTTTGTATGGAACCATGTGCTCAGCGAAGGCTCCTTCCCCCTCGGAAGGAGCCTCTGCTAGCCACACCCACCATTTCTCTGGACTAACCAATGGTAATCAAGGGAAGTGCACGCCATCACTATGACCACATCCTGTGTAATGGGTCACCAGCTCGCACCTGGCCAATCGGCGGGGGGCACAGCCCCCTCTCCCACCCCTACTCCAACCCTCTATAAAACCCCTGGTTCGAGCAGACTGCTTTCTCTTTGCCACCTGCTGCTGCGTCAGTAAGGAAGGTAGAGGAGCTAAGCCCAGGCTTAAAATAAAAGACTCTTTGCTTTTGCATCGGACTGGCTGGCTCCCTGGTGGCTTCTTGGGAATCTTGAAATCTGGGCATAACATTTGGGGGCTCGTCCGAGATTCCCAAGACCATCGAGGGACTCCCCATCCGTGAGTCTGACTGACCGAGGTAGGTGTCTGTGTCGTGTGTCTGTGTCGTTGTGTGATCTGTGTGAGCTCGTTTCTGGAATCTAAGTGCCTGAGGGGTCTGGCGGACGCGCCGTGTACGACCACAGGCCGGGGAGAGTTAGAAGACGTTCTGCTCCCCATGAGGGATGTGTATCCCCCTCATGAGAGATGTGTATTCCTCTCGCGGATTTGAGACGAGGCGGGTAGCTTCCGCCGGTTTGGCATAAGGCCATTGTCTAGCTTTCGGGTTTGGCCTCCATGGAATTGGAAGCCTGTTTTGGTTCTGCGTCCATGGAGTTGGAAGACTGTATTTCTGGGCCCGTTTGTTGTTTGTGTTTGTGTTTTCTTGGTTTTATTTTGTGGACTTACTGGACAGACGTTATGGGACAGACTCAAATTACTCCTTTAAGCATTATGGTCGACCATTTTAAAGAGGTAAGGGAAAGAGCCAGCGACCTCAGTGCGGAGGTTCGGAAAGACCGGTGGCAGACTTTTTGTTCCAGGGAGTGGCCGACCTTTGACGTCGGGTGGCCGCCGGAGGGGACTTTCGACCTCCCCACCATCCGCCGGGTCAGGGATGTCGTCTCCCGACTTAGGGGGGGACATCCTGGTCAACTCTCTTACATTGTTACTTGGCAGGACCTCGTGGAAGACCCACCATCTTGGCTCAGGCCCTTCCTACCTCCACGTTTTCCTGGGCCGAAGCCCATTCTTGCCTTGCAGAGAACGGAAAAGGAGGAGAAAAAGAAGAATCTCACCCAGCCTTCAGCCCCCCTGTATCCTGTCCTGCAAGGGGGGACTGAAGAAGAACTAATCTTTCCTCCCCCATATAGCCCATGGGGCGATCCTTCCACACCAGGAGGGGCTGGGGGCAGAGTTCTGGGAGGGGATGGGGGTGGAGTTCTGGGAGGGGCTGGGGGCGGAATTCTGGGAGTGGCCACGATTCCGGTAGGAGGCCCGCCTCTCACCCGGCAGAGAGCTCAGCGGGAACTGTCTGCTGCAGCACCCGACTCCACCATCAAGACCCTGCCCTTACGGGCCGCTGGACCCCCGGATGCGGACGGCAACCAGCCCCATTATTACTGGCCTTTCTCAACATGCGATCTCTATAACTGGAGGGCACAAAACCCTAAGTTTTCTGAAAAGCCGGGGGGGCTTATTGACTTGCTGGATTCTGTTCTTTTCACCCATCAGCCCACATGGGACGACTGTCAGCAGCTTTTACAGGTTCTGTTCACGACGGAAGAGAGAGAAAGGATCTTCAATGAGGCTCGGAAAGTGGTTCCAGGCGTGGACGGAAACCCAACTGCCAACCAGGTCCAAATAGATGTCTCTTTTCCCTTAACTAGGCCTGAATGGGATTTCAACACGGCAGAGGGTAAGGCGAGGCTTTCGGTCTACCGTCAGACCCTAATGAAGGGTCTCAGAATGGCTGCTAGAAAGCCAACTAATTTGGCCAAAGTGGGGAATGTTCAGCAGGAAAGGGATGAGTCTCCAGCTGCCTTTTTAGAACGGATCATGGAGGCTTACCGCACCTACACCCCCATGAATCCAGAAGCTCCTGAAAACAAGGCAGCTGTGATCATAAGCTTTGTAAACCAATCGGCCGCAGATATTAAAAGGAAACTACAAAAAGTAGATAGGTTGGGAGAGAAGAGTTTACAGGATTTACTGGCAGTGGCAGAGAAGGTGTACAATAACCGAGAGTCTCCAGAAGACAGGCAGGCTCGCGTAGTGGCTGCCACTAGCAGTAGGCAAACTCAGGACCTGGCTAGAGTACTGCTGGCTACGACCATGGACTCCCCCAAGGAGCGAGACTGTCGCCTCCGACAGCTTGCAAGCAATAAAGGAAGAGGTAAGCAGACCACCCGAGAAGGGAGGCGGGGGCTTCGGAAGGATCAGTGTAGATTTTGCATGGGAATAGGGCACTGGGCTCGAGAGTGTCCGGAGAAGGCCGGTGAGAAGGGAGACAGGACCGACCGAGTTAAGGTCTTAGAGCTGGGTGAACTGAGTGATTAGGGGAGTCAGGGTTCGGACCCCCTCCCCGAGCCCAGGATAACTCTCAGAGTGGAGGGGACTCCTGTTAACTTCCTTGTTGACACCGGGGCACAACATTCGGTCCTCCACACCCCGCAAGGAAAACTGGCAAACAGAAAGTCCTGGGTGCAAGGGGCAACTGGTATAAGCCAGTATTCATGGACTACCCGAAGAACAGTAGATTTAGGAACGGGCCGGGTATCCCACTCTTTCATGGTGATACCGGAATGCCCCTACCCACTATTGGGACGGGACCTACTGACCAAAATTGGAGCTCAGATAACTTTCAGACAAGGGGGGCCTCAGGTCACCGATGGGGAGGGCCGCCCCATTCAGGTCCTGACCATGAGGCTAGAGGATGAGTATCGCCTCTACCAGAAGGCTTCCCCAGTAGAGGGCAGTATGGACAAATGGCTACAAGAATTCCCAACAGCTTGGGCAGAGACAGGGGGGGTGGGGCTGGCTGCCCACAAGGCCCCAGTCCTGGTAGAACTAAAACCAGGAGAAGGTCCAGTAAGAATCAAGCAGTACCCCATGCCTCAGGAGGCACGGAAGGGAATTCAGCCTCATATCAGGAGACTGAAGAGCTTGGGGGTGTTAGTCCCCTGCCAGTCCGCGTGGAACACTCCCCTACTGCCGGTTAAAAAGCCACAGACAAACGACTACAGGCCAGTACAGGACCTCCGAGAAGTAAATAAAAGAGTTATGGATATACACCCAACAGTCCCAAACCCGTACACTCTCTTGAGCTCCTTGGCGCCCTCTAAAGTCTGGTACACGGTATTAGATCTGAAAGATGCCTTCTTCAGTCTACCGCTAGCACCTCAAAGTCAGCCCCTGTTCGCCTTCGAGTGGCATGACCCAGAGGAGGGCTTCAGTGGACAGCTGACCTGGACGCGCCTACCCCAGGGGTTCAAAAACTCGCCCACCATCTTCGACGAGGCACTGCATGAGGACCTGGGTGAGTACAGAAGGGAACACCCCAACCTGACCCTCCTCCAGTACGTAGATGACATCCTGATTGCTGCCGACACAGCCAAGGACTGTGAGCGGGGAACCCAAGATCTATTGGCCACCCTGGGGGCCTTAGGGTACCGGGCATCCGCGAGGAAAGCTCAGTTATGCCAAGAAAGGGTGAGTTATCTGGGATACATCCTAGAGGGCGGGCAGCGGCGGTTATCGGATGCCAGAAAAGAGACTGTTTTGAAAATCCCTACTCCCACCTCTCGAAGAGAAGTGAGGGAATTCCTAGGATCGGCCGGCTACTGCCGCCTCTGGATACCGGGTTTTGCCGAAATCGCCAGGCCCCTATATGAAGCTACGAAAGAGGGAAGGGCGTTTAACTGGACTGAGACAGATGAAGCTGCCTTTAGGCAGTTGAAGAAAGCCCTTCTAGGTGCTCCAGCCCTGGGCCTGCCAGATATTACGAAGCCCTTTCATCTCTTTGTAGATGAACACAAAGGGATAGCGAAAGGGGTCTTGACTCAAGCTTTAGGCCCCTGGAACCGCCCAGTGGCTTACTTGTCCAAGAAGTTAGATCCTGTAGCTGCCGGCTGGCCACCGTGCTTGAGAATTATCGCGGCAACCGCGCTCTTAGTCAAAGACGCTGACAAATTGACCCTGGGGCAGGAAATCAGGATTACAACCCCACATGCCATTGAGGGAGTCCTGAAGCAGCCTCCCGATAGATGGATGAGTAATGCACGTATAACCCATTAACAGAGCCTCCTACTCAACCCTCCAAGAGTGCGGTTCCACCCCAGTGCAGCCCTCAATCATGCTACTTTGCTGCCCGACCCTGACTTAGATGCCCCACTACATGACTGTGCGGGAATCCTAGAGCAAGTGCATGGACTCCGGAAGGACTTGACCGACCAGCCCCTCCCTGATGCAGAGGGCACCTGGTTCACGGATGGAAGCAGCTTCGTGCGAGACGGGTGCAGGTACGCGGGTGCAGCGGTGGTCACTGAAACGGACACTGTGTGGGCAGAGGCCCTGCCCCCCGGGACGTCAGCCCAGCGAGCAGAACTCATCGCCCTTATTAAGGCACTGACGCTGGGGGCTGGGAAGCGGCTTAACGTTTATACAGACAGCCGTTATGCATTTGCTACAGCTCATGTCCACGGGGCAATCTATCAGGAGAGAGGGCTGCTGACAGCAGAGGGACGGACAATAAAAAATAAGCAGGAGATTCTCGATCTGCTTGCGGCCTTATGGCTTCCTGCCAAGTTAGCCATAATCCACTGCCAGGGGCACCAGAAAGCCGATGACCCGGTAGCAAGAGGTAACCAAAAGGCTGACCAGGCTGCGAAGGCAGTAGCCCTTACCTCGGTCCCTACCATGGCCTTACAACTCCCAGACCCGGGGGACCCAGTCTTACCAGACCAGCCCGAGTACTCCCAGGAAGAATTGCAACGTATCAGAAAGCTCCCCAGAGCCCAGGAAATAAAGGGATGGTGGTATACACCAGAAGGGGAACTTATACTGCCAGACCGGTTCGGGGACGTGGTATTAGAACATATGCACCGGTCCACTCACCTGGGAACCCGGAAAATGAAGGACTTAGTCCGACGTGCTGGGATCAAGATTCACCAGCAGAATACCAAGATAAATCAGGTTGTGTCTGCCTGCAAGACCTGTCAACTCACGAACACGAGAGTCGGATCAAACGAAAAAGGGACCAGGCTCAGAGGCATCAAACCGGGAGCACAATGGGAGGTCGACTTCACTGAAATTAAACCAGGGAAGTATGGTTATAAATACCTTTTAGTTTTTATAGATACCTTCTCTGGCTGGGTAGAGGCATACCCAACCAAGCACGAAACAGCTCAGATGGTGGCCAAGAAGCTGCTGGAAGACATCTTACCCAGGTATGGTTTTCCTGCTATGATAGGGTCCGACAACGGGCCAGCCTTTATTTCACAGGTAACACAGGTAGTAACCAGGGCTATTGGGGCAAATTGGAAATTACATTGTGCTTATAGGCCCCAGAGTTCAGGTCAGGTAGAAAGGATGAACAGAACTTTAAAAGAGACCCTTACCAAATTAACCATGGAGACTGGCGGGGACTGGGTGGCACTCCTACCGTATGCCCTTTACCGGGTAAGGAACTCTCCATACACCCTGAGCTTTACTCCCTATGAAATCATGTTTGGCAGGCCACCCCCTATCATTCCTAACCTTAAAGCTGACCTTCTTGCTGAATTTGAAAATCAAGATCTATCTCTTTCCTTGAGAGGGCTTCAGAAGGCGCATGAGGACATTTGGCCGCGCCTCCGCGCCATCTACGAAACCAGCCCAACCCCAACTCCTCATCAACACAGACCAGGAGATTGGGTCTACGTCAGAAGGCGTCACCGAGAAACCCTTGAGCCACGTTGGAAGGGTCCCTACACCGTGGTGCTGACGACCCCCACCGCTCTCAAGGTAGACGGCGTTGCAACCTGGGTCCATCACACTCACGTCCGGTCAGCGGATCCATCCATGACCCAGAAGGACTGCATCACCAAATGGAGCATCGATCAAGATCAACGCAACCCGCTCAAGCTCAAGCTACGGCGTGCTTGACCTGCCTGATGCTGGTAACATGACTCGCGATCACTCCTGTTACCAGGAGCCCCCACAATACTGTGTAATATAATGCCTGCATCTTCATGGACATGGCTCCAAAGAGACAAGGACAATTTATAGGATCACATGTTTAGTGGCAGAAGATGTGAAACAGCCATGATACCAGTATTATGTCATATTAACCTTTGATTCTTTTGCAGGCTTGAACATATGTTGGCTGTCCTGGAAGGGTACTATGTGGGGTGAACCCCAGAAAGTAAAGGGTGCCTAGCTGCCAAGAGGGCAGGTGCCCACCTGGGCAGGGAACGGTGCCCATCAGGTTTCGGTCTCTGTTGAGAGACAGCTAACACTTGGCAGCCTGCAATACTGTCTTGCAGGCCTGAGTCATCATGCCCATGTCAGGGGTAGTAAAGCTGGCATGTTAGAATAGAAGGTCTGAGGCATGGTTATGCATAGAAAGAAGGTTTTATACCAACAGTTAGATCAGTATGTTTTTCTCCTTACGTAATTCCTCCGAAAATCTGGCAATACGTGAAGGGATTTATTCCCTCCTGGGAAGGCACTTAAGCATCCTGTATTGCCAAGAGGATCCCAATTGTCTATAGCTGTTGTCTGAGCTCTCCGTTCAAGCTGGGTTCATGAAAAGCTGGTACCATGGATCTGTCTCTTGCCCAATGGCGTAAGCTGGGCCCTCTCTGGAGAAGAAACCTGGGTTTCCCAAGATATGTGATCAATGCCGGGGCCCGCCAGCAGGCGAGGGGATCCCTAGGCAATTGCTGGGCATGGAGGCCACAGGGGCATAGGCTACCAAGGAGACAGAACTGAACCTCACATCACCCTGCTTGGCCCCAGAGGACGGCTGGTTAGTCAAAGACGGGTAAGATTCCTCAGGGAGGAACAACCTAAGACAGGCACAGTCGCAGAGGGGCCAGCAGAAGAGAACTTGGGGTTCAACAGAGGTGGGGCACAGATCCTCACCCCCCCAATGGTGCAGAGGCTTGAACACTCGCGCCTTCTGAGGAAGGTCTCCTGTCCCCATGGCTACTTTTTGCTTCCCATGCCCAGCCAGACCAGGAACCAAATAACAGAAGAGACTTGGTCCAGCTGAAAATGGTACCCAGAAAAACGGAGGCTTAGTTTAACAGACTCCAAATTTAAACCTAGCCTAACAAACAGGAATGCTTAAGCCTCCTCAAGGAATCTTGATTTGGCTTCTTGATAGCCCTGGAGGAATTTTAAGAAGAAAAATCCTATTTCAATAGAATTTGTTAAATCTGAAATGGTTTCTTTCCCTTCCACTGAACCATTTGTTAAGCTTATAGGGATAGTTCAGTTGATAGTTCTGGTAGAATAGAAATGCAGTCCGTCTCATGATTGAGCCGGAAGTTCCAAGACAAGGGGGGAATGAAAGGGCCGGCAGGGCACGTGGCCCCACAGGCATCCGGCAGGGAGGATGACGGGCAGCCATGGCCGAGGCAGCGCCTGACCAGATAGGCGCAGGCCCGCAGACGCCCAGAAGGACCCGGGCCGCCCTCCTCGGCCTCCGAGTCACTTTCGGGCCGAGCAGCGGGCGACCCAAGGGCCAGGCGGGATGGTGGGCGGCCCGCCTCCCGGTGATGCCCACGGCGGCAGGCCTTGCATGGGAGCCGAGTGGCCGGCTTCCCATCCATTAAGGGACCTCCATTTTGTATGGAACCATGTGCTCAGCGAAGGCTCCTTCCCCCTCGGAAGGAGCCTCTGCTAGCCACACCCACCATTTCTCTGGACTAACCAATGGTAATCAAGGGAAGTGCACGCCATCGCTATGACCACATCCTGTGTAATGGGTCACCAGCTTGCACCTGGCCAATCGGCGGGGGGTACAGCCCCCTCTCCCACCCCTACTCCAACCCTCTATAAAACCCCTGGTTCGAGCAGACTGCTTTCTCTTTGCCACCTGCTGCTGCGTCAGTAAGGAAGGTAGAGGAGCTAAGCCCGGGCTTAAAATAAAAGACTCTTTGCTTTTGCATCGGACTGGCTGGCTCCCTGGTGGCTTCTTGGGAATCTTGAAATCTGGGCATAACAGTTATAGCTTTGAAATTTAACATGGAAAGACCATCAAATATATATTTAAAGATTATATACTTTTTATAATTATTTTAAAGAACATCAATTAAATTTAAACTGGTTTTTGTATCAAAATTTAGTTGGGATCACAGAATTAATCTTCCTTTTTTAAAATTAGACCAATGAGCGACATATTTTGAATTCCTAATTATTTCAGAGAAAACACAAAAATTATTTTCTCAAAATTTCTATACACTAGGCATTTTGTTATTACAACTATATAATTTTTTCCAACTTAATTTGAATTCTTAGAAGCTTCAAATTTCAGGTAGCAAGTAAAATACTTAGCATTTCTCAAATTAATATTTTTACATTTTTAAGGATATATTTCAAATAAAATACAAGGCATATTCAATTAATAGATTAAATTCTATCCTCTAGATTTTCTTTTGAGGTAAACTCGGGTTAATATTTCAGTATTTTTGTCATTTTAAAATACCTAGATATTTAATATTTTTTTATTATTTAATTCAGCACTGTTCTAAAGTCTTAAGTTACCAAAGGCTTTGGAAAATTATGTTTCTGGTGAGAAGGCAGGGGGAGGGGATTTTAAAACCTCCACTTTTTTCCTTTAGAGATAACACTTAAGGTTTCTGTTGCCGCTGCAGGCTTCTCCGGCGTTTACAGGGAGAAGAGGAACTGGCCCTTTATCATCAACACATTATCACTGAAAAGCTTTACCACAAAGTATAATTTGCTTTATAAGCTTTCTGCACATTAATTTAGCTGATTTTGCACGTCATTATACTGTCCCAGTGTTACAGAAAAACCGGACCAGAACCAAACAGCGCTCTGAGAGTTTGGAGTTACACTTTATTCACCGCGGCGGGCCTAGGGAAATGAATCCAAATCTAAGCAAAGCTACAAGCAGAACTTCCCTTTTTATAGATGATCCAGCCCTTTGTGTGCTTACTGGTGGCGGCCTTGAAAACTACACAGTTCTATCAATTAAAAATGCACCTGGCATGGCATTGGGTGTATCTAGTCTCTGGCCGACAAGGTCAGACAGCTAATTTATCTCCCCCATTATTCAGGCAGGCTAGAAAGCAAAGTTACTTTTTCAGAACAAGAGGCCGTCCAAAGAATAGCAGAGAATTCCAAACAGTAGTTTTACAGAATAGGGGTTTTCCTTCACACCAGCCTTGCTAACATTTCATAAGTTATTTGAGCATTCAGCCAGGTTTATCCTCTTTAGTCTCTTTAAAAGGCTCTAGTAAATGAAATACCGTATTCCACAAGGAGAAACAGTTTGGAGGCAAGTTTTTCCCTGCTGTTGAGGTTTTTTCAAATTTTGAGCCACTCTTTACCAACATTCAAGACCTAATGTACCTTCTTGAGGAAACCAAGGGTTATGTTCTATAATGACATGCAAAAGCTGTAAGAGATTACCTTCTGAAACTTTAATCCCTTAAGCATGCAAATCAAAAATCTACAATAAAATTTCTTACTTTTTAAGCCAAATTCTGCCCCATTAGCCTGGCTAAGGAGACGTTCCCACCCTACTTACAGATTGCAACTTCTGCAGCTGACCGTGGGCTTTTGTGTGCGGTGAAAATATCTTCCCACCTATATGGTGAATTCTTTCCCACCTTTCCGGTGAATCTTCGTTTTTTCGCTCTAGGCAAAGTCTTCACTTCCAGATTTCCCGTTGAGGTGCCAGATGTTGTATGTGTTTACCCCCACGTCCCGCGTGGTTCAGGGTTCAGGATCTGGAAGAGGAGCTGCACACAAATGAAAGAGAAGAGACAAGAGATAATTTGGAAATATTGGGGGGCCAGGCGGGCAAGTCCAACTCAAGGGGAAGGACCTCCACTGGTGCCCAGGCCTCGCCAACCTTTTATTCAACTTTGGTTAAACATGAAGCCCTTAGGCAGGCAGGTAATAGCAGTAGCAGACAGGCTGTCATAAAGGTCAGTAAATACTAGAAGGATTTACTCTGAGGCTATTTGATCAGGAAATAGCTTGAGCTCCCATTGTCAGGACTAGACAATCGGTGCATAACTCAGGCCCTGCTGTGGGTACAAGGGTCACCAGCCTTCTGGGATCCTTGTTTGCCCTTCTCTTCTAGTGAAGACAATGAGTGGCATCCGTCCTGTATCTCCCGCACTTCACCATTGCCAAGTGCCTTCACAAACATCACCTCCCTTTTTCCCAACAATAAACGTTGACACAGCTTTATTTCTGTCTTCCTTTCTTCCTTTCTTTTCATGCCCCTTTCACAGAAGAGAAATTCCTCAAAGAGAAGAATGGGGTGTCCTGAGGCCTAGCAGGGGGTCAGTGGCGGCCCCCAGGCTGAATCAAGGAGGCTGGTCCCAGGTCCTTCCTTTCTATCACAGCCTCACTGCCTCCCCAAGCTATCATTGTAAATATCACGGTAAACAAGGAACAGGCATCTGAAGTTAGTCTGCCTCTTTTCCTGTGGCTCTGAGCCCTTCCTACTGGGGTGAGTATTGCTCACAGTCTGAGGTTATGCCTGTCTTGTACCCTCACTGGTTGGCATGAATAAATGTCTCAGAAAGGGAAGGAGGGAGGGAGGGAGGGAGGGAGAAATGGCAGGCTAAATGCAGAATTTAATCTCTATTGTGGCTTATTTGGATATCTGTGGGAGGGAAATACTGTATGGGTTTAGGATCCAGACAGGTGAGTATTCAGTTCCCAGTGCCTCCCACGCCCAGGTGTGACTTGGGCGAGCTACTCCACCTCTGTCAGCTGCAACTCTGTCATCCTGATAAAGCAGAAAAGAGCACCTATTCCAGTGATGGCGAACCTATGACATGCGTGTCAGAGGTGACAAGCGAACTCATTTTTTTGGTTGATTTTTCTTTGTTCAATGGCATTTAAATATATAAAATAAATATCAAAAATATAAGTCTTTGTTTTACTATGGTTGCAAATATCAAAAAATTTCTCTACGTGACACGGCACCAGAGTTAAGTTAGGATTTTTCAAAATGCTGACACGCCGAGCTCAAGAGGTTCGCCATCACTGACCTATTCTAAGGGATGCTGGGAGACTCTGAAGAGAAAATGAGTGTGTTGTTGTTACTGTTACTGTTGTCGTTGCTGGACTTCCTTCTTTTTGCTCTAATATTTCATCCGTATCCTTTGGACAACCTTCCCAACTCAGGTGATTCTGACCTCAGACTTGTCCACAAAGAGAAAGAAAATGGATGAGCACTATGGAGATGGTCACCCTGGAGTTGCAGAGGCCACCTGCATCAGAGGCTGTGGTCTGGGCAATGCTTCTCTGGAAAAACCTAAGCAGCGGGGTGCTCCTCCGGGTCTGAGAGGAATAAGCTGCCACCCACCGCTCTGTCTTGGTATAACCTCCCTTCAGGTGGTGAGCTCGGCATGGTGGGAGCTTGATAAATGTTTGCTGAGCTGAGCCATTGATCGAGCAGGGAGGAGGGAGTACAAATCACCATCCTGAGGCCCCTGTGGAGCTGTCAGGGGGAAAAGGTTACAAACTCATCCAGCCCAGAAGACAGGACAAGAACCACTGTCTGGAGCTTAGAGAGAAGCAACTCCCACTCTATATAAAGAAGCCCTTTCTAATAACTAGGATTTCCAGAAATCCAGTCCGCTGCCTTTTATGTGGCAAAATGAGCCACTGGGTACATTCAAGCAAAGACTCCCTGATCATCTAATGAGCACCCACAGGACTGGAGATCAGATTAGAGCGGATCTGAAACACTGGGCCCGTGTGGTCCACTATGGAAGCCACAGCCACGTGTGGCTTTCAGGCACCTGAAATGGGGCTGGATTGATTAACGTGTGCTGTGAGTGCAAAATAGACAACAGACTCCAGGGACTTCAGACCCAAAAAAGGGTTCAAAATACCTTGTTAATAATTTTTATATTGGTTGCATGTCAAAGTGACGATATTTGGTATTTATTGTGTTCAAGAAAATATATTCTTAATATTCATCTCACAGCAACAAAGTCTAAGCAATAGAAAAAAGAATAGGATTCAGCTCAGGTTTTTCAATATAAAAGTGGATGCAGGGTTACAACCAATACATTCAAAGTGTTAAAACACTGAAATGTGACAGTTTGTAATTTTTGTTTTTCTATATATTTTTTTCTATATAGGGATGGACCACAATGAAAATCTTGGAGAAAGAAATACAACAAGAAGAGAAATCAAGTCCATAAGATTTTGGAATAAAAATGGAGAGTAAAGTTAACAAAATATGTTGGTATGCTTCATTTGGGGCTTAAAAAAAAAACAAAATAAATAAATATTAATAATGGGAAAATTGATCTCACCTGTTTCTTTACGTTTTTAATGTGGCTACTAGAAAATGTTTTACTGCACGTGCAGGCTCCGTTTGCAGTTCGTGTTTGAATTCTGCAGGATTTTTTTTTTAACATCGATTTGTTGTTCTACTTACTCATGCATTCATTGGTTGATACTTGTATGGGCTCTAACTGGGGATTGAACCTGCAACTCTGGTGCATCAGGACGATGCTCCAACCAACCAAGCTACCGAGCCAGGTTGGGACAGGGTCACTTTAGCATTTAAGGCCAGCTGCTTCTCTCTGAAACAGTAGCACAATCTCCAAGTCTGAGTCCACAGGGGTAAAAAAGAGAGAGAGAGAGAGAGAGAGAGAGAGAGAGAGAGAGAATGAATTAGAAAGTATCTTAAAATGCCCACTTCACCCTTCCATTGAAAAATTTTAGATCTGCATGACACCTTAAAGATTATCTAGTTTGGGAGTCAGCAAACTATAGTCCAGAGCCCAGCCCTGTCTACTGCCTTTCCTGGTTATTGAGGTGAGATTCATATTGCATAAAAATCTCCATTTGAAAGTTTCAGTTTATTAGTGCCTTCACATTCTTGTGCAAGTATCACCTCTATCTAGTTCCAAAACATTTTCATCACCCCAAACAGAAACCCAGCACCGTGAAGCAGCCATTCCTCATCCCCCTTCTCCCCTGCCCCTGGCAACCACTGATCTACTTTCTGTACCTTTGGATTTGTCTGTTGTGACTATTTCATATGAATGGAATCCTACAATATGTGACCTCTTGTGTCTGGTTTCTTTCACTGAGTATAATAATTTTGAGGTTCATCCCTATCAGAGCATGTATCAGTGTTTCATTCCTTTTGATGGCTGCATACTATTCCATTGTGTGTTTAAACCATGTTTTGTTTATCCACTTGTCCATGACCAGCTGTTTTTGTAAATACAGTTTTGTCAGAACACGGCCTCGCCAATTCATTTACACACCATCTGTCACTATTTTCCCACAACTATAGACTTGAGTAGTTGCAACAGAGATCACATGGTGCATAAAGCCTACAGAATTTACTATATGGTCCTTTACATAAATAATTTGCTATCCTTTAATCTAGTAAAGGCAACTTCTTAAACACCTTTTTTCTTTTCTTAGACACCTCTTTTGAGGTGAAGGAACTAAGTCTAAACTGCCACCTACCCTTCCCTTCAAAAATCAGCTTCCTTTCTGTCATGGATTAAATGTTTGTGTCCCTTACCTCAAATTTTATATGTTGAAGCCCTACCCCTCAATGTGATAACATTTGGAGCTGGGGCCTTTGGAAGGTGGCTAGGGTTAGATGAGGCCATGAGGATGGGGCCCTCCTGGTGGGATTAGTGTCCTGATAAGGAGAGAAAGATCTCTTTTTCTCTTTGCTCAGGCACAGAGGAAATTATAGTGGAGGGGCAGCCAACTACAAGATAGGAAGAGGGTTCTCGCAAGGAGCCAAATTGGCCAGCCCTTGACCTTGGACTTCCAGTCTCCAGAACTGTGAGAAATACACTTCTGTGGTTTCAGCCTCCCCATCTATGGCATTCTGTTATGGTAGCCCCAGTGTCCACAGACATTCCTTTTGTTGTAAATAGAACCAACATCTTGGCATCTGGTGGCGGCGGCAATGGTTGGTGTTCATTGGCTTGCATCACTTCAGTCTCTCCCCCGTCATCACACCATGTGCTCTTCTGGGTCGTCTCCTGTCCTAAAACCACTAGTCATTGAATTTGGGGCCAACCAGATAATCCAAAATGATCTAATCTCAAGGTCACATTCGCTGGTTCTGGGTGGACATATCTGCTGGGAGGCTGCCTCTCCACACACCACAGGTATCCATCACCGTGACCCCGGCAGGAGCAGCTTTCATTCCGCAGAGGCACACCAGCCAACATTGGCAAAGTGTTTATCAGGAGCCAGACTCTGTGCAAAGTGATTTCCACTCCTTAGCTCCTGTATTCCACTCGTGATTTGTTCCATCTCAGCACAGGGAAGTATGGCCCTCATTTCCCCGGGGCCCTCAGTGCCTGCAGAACAATGGCACGTGAATTAATAAGTGGCGCCATCTGCAAGGGGAAGCGAGCGGCCGCCCTTCCTCCCCTGCCGTCCATTCTCCTTTGATGGTCCATAATTTGACCACTTACAGCACGTAAGTGATAGCTTCACAAGAGGCAGCTCTTTTATCTTCTCCACAGCTTTCATTCCGATGGAGACAAGGTTTCAGAATTCCATCAAACTGGCTGGTTTCTTAACAGCTCTCTTAATGGTGCTGGTGTGGGATGCGAGGGGCAGCGGGGAGGGGATATAAACAAGCTTTTAAAGAATGTCCAAGCTTGGGGATTTCCAGCAGCACTTGGTGCCAAGGAGAAGTCATATCAGTAAAATAATAACAGCAGCAGCCATAAAGGCTGGCGTGTCTTTACTGATTGCTTTCCAGGCTCACTCCGTTCAATCCCGCAACAACAAGAGGGGAGGTACTAAATCCCTCCCCATTTTACAGATGAGGAAGCTGAGGCTCATTGAGGATACACACTTTGCCTGCAGCTATGGAGCTAGAAAAGAGCCGGCTGGGGTTTGAACCCAGGAGATCTGGTGGCAGGGGCATGGTCTGCACAGCTGTGTTGTTCTACAGCAGGGAACCAGGTAAGTTCTAACTCAGTGAGTGAGGAAGCAATCACCAAGATTCAGAATTGCTCTAGACAAGCCTGGACGTAGTCTATAAAGCAGTGGGGGACCGTCATAGAGGGAGAGCATGCATGTACAGCCTACTGAATGGAGACCCTGGCACATTCAAGAAGAGCTGGGCAGACACCTGGCTCGCTTGCAGGTGAGAGAATCCAGGCAGGGAGAACAGCCCATGCAAAGACCTAGACCCGAGAGGGAAGCCAATGAGCGAATCAGATATTGCTATGAATTACGAATATTCCTTGGGAACAGCTCTTGAAGACACACAATAGCAAATGCCTACGTGGACCTCAGACACAGTTCTGGGCACTTTGCACATATTCCCTCGTGTGATCCTTGCAGCAACCCTGTGAGCTGGGTGCTACCATAACCAGCTTTTTCAGCCTCCAGCGGACGGACCGTTTTGGGCGAGCTGCCAAAGCTCCCGTTACATGGTCACTACAAAGACAAATATTGAAAGTTCCGGTCCGTGCGATTTTCCTTCTCCATGCACATTTCTGGTGCTGCAGAAAATATTTTGACATCTGCTCATAGCCAGTTCTAACAAGTACCTTTTCTCTTCCTCGTGCTAAATAGAACGTGAAAATTAAACATAAGGAGCAGACTTTGCTGGTAGGACCTTAAGGATAACATGGGCCTCAATGGTTAGAACACAAATTCTGAATCAGACTGGCCAGAGCGCTAATCCCAGCTCTGCTGTGGGACCTTAGACAACCAACTTTGCCTCTCTGTGCCTCAGTTTCCCCACCTAGTATAAAGGGGGGTGATAATCAGGTTGTTATGAGAATTAAATGATTTAATATCATAAAGCAAGATTCAGCATACTTTTTCGGGAAAGGACCAGATAGTAACTATTTTCAGCTTTGTATGCCACACTATCCCTAATAAACAGGCCATGTGCGAGAGTCCACGGCCAGCGTGGCTTTCGCAGGTTCAAAGACTTGGAGGGAGGACTAACGCGCAAATGATACACACAAGATGGAATATTAATTTTTATAATTACCTGGGGAACCAGAGAATAACTCAACTAAAGAAGTGGAGTTCTCCCTGTTGCTCCTTTCCCAGCTGCTTTTATTAGCTAGAATACACAATTGCCTTTAGGAATGCAAACAGACATATCAATGGTAATGTTTAGCAAATAGTAAGATTGCCAGGTCTTGGGGGAGTTTCCTTTAGGCCATTGAGTCAGCAGCAGGTAATAAAATGTGAATATCAAAAGGAGTCCTGGTCAGCCTTCTGCCAGACTCCTCACATTTATATCAATTACTGGCCCTAACCGGTTTGGCTCAGTGGATAGAGCGTCGGCCTGCGGACTCAAGGGTCCCAGGTTCGATTCCGGTCAAGGGCATGTACCTTGGTTGCGGGCACATCCCCAGTAGGGAGTGTGCAAGAGGCAGCCAAATCGATGTTTCTCTCTCATCGATGTTTCTAACTCTCTATGCCTCTCCCTCTCCCTTCCTCTCTGTAAAAAATCAATAAAACATATATTAAAAAAAAAAAAAAAAAAAAAAAAAAAAAATTACTGTTGATCTTGGTCATCAGCAGCCATAGGCTAGGATGGGACTATTGTTGGCTGGCTTCCCTTCCCAACTGAGCCTCTTACTAGCTGGGTGACTTGATGCAAGTTACTTAACCTCTCTGATCCTTGGCTTTCTCATTTACAAATGGGTGTGACTAGTAGAACCTACCTCCTGGGGCAAAGGGGGAGACTAATGAGATACTGCTTACAAATCCCTCAGCAAGGAGTACTGCACACAGTCAAGACTTAGTAAGCACCAGTGTTATTGTTATTACTAATCCAAACTGCTGCCCATTTTCTAAAGCGTCTGGGCATAGTCAGCCCTGGCATCCTCAGTCCACCCTCCATCTCTCATTGGACTGCACTATAGTTATCTGCACGCATGCTTATTTGCTTGTCCACTACTCTCTTAACTGTGAGCTCCTTGAGCCCAGGATGGCAGGGCCTGGTACACAGTAGGTGCTCAATAAACTCTGCTAGAATGAATGATTACCCATCTTTACGTCCAAGCTAAACTGAACCCAAATATGAATATTCCCTCTGAAATAAACCCAGGGAAAGCAGAGCCAGGTGAGGTGAATGGACACTTATTGGCTGGTCTGTTAGACTCATAGAAAACCAGAGTAAGATGTGAAAAGGGGAGAACCAGAGAGACTCATAGGATGCTGAAGGTCACCCAGCAAGTCCAAGGCAAAGGGAGGACTGGAAATCAGAACTTGTACATGGGCTATTACTTGTCTATCATATCCCTCTCCTTTCTGCGTTTCTTCTCTTCTCCTTCCCTCAGTCACCCAACAGATGAAGGCTCCCTCCAGATGGAAGTTAACCGAAGCAGGTGGCTAGAGAGTCCCCAAAGGTCTTAAAAGGTGAACCTGGATTTAATGAATTCAAGTGTTCTCCATGGCAGGCCCAGCCAATGTTGAATTCCTCTGACAATAGCCCGCCTGTATAGATTTGTTCACTAAGATGGGCTCGGGGGCCTGGGCTGAGATGCCCACAGGACTGGAGTCCAGGGAGGGTTGCACACTTGGACCAGGGGAGTGAGGAGGCTTTGGCTCTGCAAGGAGCTCTATGAAGGGATCGTCACCTATACCGATGCCCCCATCTCGTCTCATCCTCAGGATCCTGAGCCTCTGTCTCCTGCTACAACAATAAAGGCAAATAAGTGATGAAATCATTGAGGATGTGCCATGTGCTGGCTCCTGGCAGACAGGGTCTCATTTAAGCTTCACCACAACCCAGTGAGGTGGAAATTGCACCTATTGCAGAAATTGCTAGTTGCTTCTCAGTATCCTCCCTTCTCCTTTTAGTAATAGAGCCTTCTCCAAAGTTTAGCAAGATGCATATAGATAGAAATGACACTTCCCAGCTTCCCTTGCAACTAGATTTGATCATGTGACTAAATCTAGCCAATGGGAAATAAACAGGTGATATATGAAGCTTCCATGTCACCTTCTTAAAAGGAATTGCTAGTCCCCTTCCGTACATGTGTTGCTGGAGCCCATTTTTGCTGTGCTGATGTTGGCAGAGCAAGAGAGTAGAAGGGACCTAGATCCTTAAAGGGCTTCATGGAGTAGAGATCCCAGCCTTGAGGTGTTCACTTTAAGATTCTTGTGCGAGAGAAAAAATCTTCTATATACTAACAATCACTGGATTGGGGGCCTCTTTGTTACAGCTCTGTATCCTAACTGATACATTTGTAGAACCCTAAAAAATGCATCCATCTGGTGGATGAGGAGATGAGTCACAAAGTGATCATGTGAGTTGACCAAGAGCTGTTATTGTCCTGGTCATGCTGCCTCTCAATTATGAAATTATGCTGTGCATGCTTCATCAACTTATAAAGTCCTTTCACATACAAGGATGTTGGGGGTTTTTTAGACTCCTGTTAGCCTTGTGAGCAAAAGAGTATGCCTCTCAGTGTACAGGTGAGGAAACTGAGGCTAGGCAAGTTTAGTTGGTGCCCAAGCTTTGCAGGTGGCAAGAGACAATGCTAGGATTTGAACAGAGTCCTGGCTTTAAAGGCAGTTCCCCCTCTGCTGCTTCACAGCTGCCCAGCTATTTCAATATTGACAAGATCCCCTAGAGAAAGGCTTCACAGGGCTGTCCCCACAGTAGAGATGTCATTATAAAGTCACAGGTGGCCGGCTGTCTCTGGCTGGGTTCCCCAGGAGCAGGCCCTGAGACAAGGTATATTGGTCAGGGTTCTCCAGAGAACAGAACCAATGGGATATATATGTATTCATCACAAGGTATTGGCTCACACAGTTATGAAGACTGAGAAGTCCCACAATCTGCCCTCAATGAGCGGGAGAGTCAGGAAAGCCAGTGGTGTAGTGTGACGGCCTGAGAACCAGGGCGCTGATGGTGCAGATTCCAGACCCAGGAGCCCGAGGGCAGGAGTAGAGCAATGTCCCAGCTCAGCCGTCAGGCCCAGTCAAGTCGACACCTAAAACAAGCCATCACACCAGGATCCTAGTACAAGTACTCTATTTAGGAGGAGATCCAGATGCGTCAGCAGGAGGAGTAGGAAAGTGAGACCGGGAGGGAGGGGCAGGCAGCCAGGATGCACCATGGAGCGCCATCCCACCATCCCACGGTGCAGAACACCCCTCAGAGTCTCTGCCTAAGGGGTGGCGAATCGGCGGTGTTTTCCACCAATGCCCAGCCTTTGTGGGCTGAGGGGCTGCTTCTAGCGGGCTCCCTCTGACACGTCCAGCCGTCCCCACGCAAAGACAGACTGTGCTGCCGGCCAGAGGGTCCTCAGGTAGTGAAGCGGCACACAAATCACAGCGACCAGCCTAAAACCGTCCTGTCCCTTACAGCAGGCGGGGGGTGATGCAGTCCGTGGGTTATTTTACAGGCGGCACTGTGCTTGCGCCACCTCTGTCCCCGGGATGACCCCAGAACCAAGAACCTTCAGTCTAAAGAACTCAAGAAATGGAAGTGCGGCCACTGGGGCCCTTCATGAAGCAAGGGGTCCTTCAATAAGGATGATCCGTGCTTGGACCAAATACCGATAAATACAGAACTCACCAGCCAAACCCTGCCAGATGGGAATTGGCTTTGTGCTTTCTCTTGACTCTAGACCAGTGATGGCGAACCTATGACACGCATGTCAGAGGTGACACGCGAACTCATTTTTTTGGTTGATTTTTCTTTGTTAAATGGCATTTAAATATATAAAATAAATATCAAAAATATAAATCTTTGTTTTACTATGGTTGCAAATATCAAAAAATTTCTATATGTGACACGGCACCAGAGTTAAGTTAGGATTTTTCAAAATGCTGACACGCCGAGCACAAAAGGTTCGCCATCACTGCTCTAGACCGTAATTGACCAAGTTCCAAAATCCTTCAATCAAAACTTGCCCCGGCCCTGGCCGGTGTGGCTCAGTTGGTTGGGCATCATCTCGTGCAACAAGAGGTCGCCAGTTCAATTCCTGGTCAGGGCACAAGCCCCGGTTTCGGGCTCAATCCCCAGTAGGGGACATGCAGGAGGCAGCTCATTGATGTTTCTCTTTCACATCGATGTTTCTCTCTCCCTCTCCCTTCCTCTCTCTTTAAAATCAATAAAAACTTTTTTTTTATACTGCCCTTAAAACTTGCCCAGACCCCAGACCAGGGAGACGGATTGGAGCAGTGCCGCCTGTCTTCTGCAAGTTGGCTCAGCATTCAATAAACAGCTCTTTCTTTCCTCAAAGGCCAGTGCCATCATTGTGGCTCCTATGCACACAATAGAAGCACAGGAAGAGGGAGGCAGGTGGAGATAGAGGCGGAGGTCTTCAGGGTGCCAACATCTCCCACCATAACGGTGCTGGGACACTCCGTGCTAACTGGTCTACCTCCTCACAGTACAAAAGAGAACAAGGAAATCTCATGTTAGACAGATTACTGGTTCAGGAAGTGTCAGCTCTGATTTCAAAACCACATTTGCTTAATTTTAAGATACTATTGCCTGTAAGATGCACATTGGGTATAATAACAGCTTTTCCCAACTTTATTTTTTAAAATGTTTTTATTGATTTTAGAGAGGAAAAAAAAAGGAAGAGGGATAGAGAGAAACATCGATGAGAGGAAAACATCATCCATCAGCTGCCTCTGCACACCCCCTACTGGGGATTGAGACTGCAACCTGGGCATGTACCCCGACCAGGAATGGAACTATGACCTCTTGGTTCATAGGTCGATGCTCAACCACTGAGCCATACCAGCTGGGTGCTTTTCCCAACTTTAAAAAATCTACTGTAAATGCATATAAAAACCATACTAAAAAAAAACAAAACAAAACAAAACATACTCATTTTAGATGTGTTAAGAAGCTTAAAAGAAAGCATTTCAAACTCCAGATGCTATGTCTTGGCTTTGCTCTCCCCATAAGAACACTTGTACTCTCTTGACCCTCTGTTCCAAGCTGGACCTAGAAAATGGAGTTATTTTGTTTGAATATCAGTTCTGGCTCTGAAGTTCTGTGATTTTCTTCTTGCTTGCAACATCCCTGTCATGGCAACACAATGCACATTTGCATTTCAAAACTACTCCTCCCTCCTCCGCACCTTAAAAGGAGAATGAGGATCCCATTTTACCATTTAACAACAGGCTACAAAGCTATTTCAGCCACTTTGTGACCAGGTGCCCTCCTGTAGGCAACAAAAGGAGCTGCAGTTCCGTGTCAGCATCTTTAACATGCACATTTAGTAATTAGAGGCATCAGGGGCTGGCTAATTTTGTTGTAAGGGGAAAGTAAGAGAACTAACATTTTTTTAACTTACATATACTTAATGTCTTCATCCATTCATGCCGCTATAGC
The DNA here is from genome assembly GCF_028538775.1 of Myotis yumanensis. Taxonomy (NCBI): domain Eukaryota; kingdom Metazoa; phylum Chordata; class Mammalia; order Chiroptera; family Vespertilionidae; genus Myotis; species Myotis yumanensis. The sequence continues at coordinate 94,821,412 of NW_027223755.1, forward strand.
AAAATATCATAGATTGGGTAGCTTATTTAAAAAAACACACACACGCATTTCTTGTTCATAGGTCTGAAGGCTGGGAAATCCAAGATCAGAGTGTCAGCAAATTAGGTGTCTGGTGAGAGCCCTCTGTGGGTTGCAGACACCGAGTTTGGTGGAAGGGAAAGAACTAACATTTCTTAATTGACTGCTGTGCCCAGATGCTGCATTAATGACTTGATCATTTCATCCAAGCCCACAACCCCTCCAGGAACGAAAGAAACTAAATGTCAGCGGGGATGTGTCCCTTGCCCAAGATCACATAGCTGGCAAGTTGCAAATCTGACCTAATGTTGGTGAAATCGAAGGGAGAGAGAGGAGGGGAAGGGGGAAGAGAAAGAATTCCATCCCCAGAAGAGCTACCCTCCCCCGGATGTTAGACCACCTGGTGTTGCTAAGTAACAAGGCAGGCTAGCTCTGCCTTCTGATTCCTAAAGATAGAGATGGAATCACCCTGAGAACAGAGGTGGAAACTTCCCTTTTCCTTTCCTTGATCCATTCCTTTCCCTCCTAAATACCCCCCAGCCTCCATCAGCAGGCCAAAGTCCTTGGCTGTGAGATTTATCTTGTTATCTGTTCTCTGGTCCGTGTAATTTAGCATGTCGCTTTTATTGGTCTTTTTCTTTCTCCTTCGCTCTGAAAAAGTTTTAGAGAAGAGTAAATCTAACCTCTTTATAATCCTACATGAATCTCTCAGACTTTGTTTTTCCACTTTGGGGTAATAAAATCAGTTGCTATATATTAAGCTGCATTAGCACAGCTGCCTGACAAGCATTGTATGTACATGGCTCGTTGAGGAGGCTGCAGGCTGCTCCAGGCCGTTATCTATGCAATCCCCTGCAATATTTCCACCATTAAAGATTCATTCTTTTGGTTATTCAAAAGCCATCTGTAAAATCAGATGAGCCTGGGAGAAGGGACAGAGACCCAATATCCACTAATTCTTAACCTTCTTATGGTTTGAGAATGTTGGGGGCGGGGGGGGGGGGGTGGTGGGAGGGGGCGGGAAGAAGGAAGGCTATGGATCTTCTTCCTAGAAAAATGCAGACAGATGCAAAATCCTACACAACCCTTGACCCAGAGAGAACCCCTGCCTGACTCATCAGCTGATAGCTCAGGAAGTGAGCTGAGAGAATGGGATTATCCTACCTTGGCAAGAATTGAGGCCCTACAGAGAAAAAAGGCGAAAGGTTTAAGGAGAGTTGGGGAGGTAGGAGGAAACCAAAGAGCTTAAGGGACAAGGAGGGCAAGAGGATGGGAAAATTGAACTCAGTTTGTTGAAAGATAATCCTCAAGTGAGGAGGAGGAAGCAGCTACCAGAATCTGAAGACAGAGTTGCAAGGAGAGGACTGTCAGGCAGGAGCTGTGACCTTCCCTCAAGAGATACAGTTGACCTTAATTGACTCTGCAAGGAGGGAACAAAGCAAATAAATATCTTGCCCGGCCAGTGTGGCTCAGTAGTTGAGCATCAACCCATGCACCAAGAGGTCACTTGTTCAATTCCCAGTCAGAGCACATGCCAGGGTTGAGGGTTCGATCCCCAGTAGGGGTGTGCAGGAGGCAGCTGATCGATGTTTCTCTCTCACCAATGTTTCTATCTCTCTATCCCTCTCCCTTCCTCTCTCTAAAATATATAAACACATATTTAAAAAAGAAAATAAATGTCTTGACCTCAGTGCCCCCCTCTTCTAATGTTACTGCTCCCATTTTCAGATGAGCAAGATGAGGCTCAGAGAGATGAAGTCACCTAACTATCCAAGGCCACCCAACTAACTATCCAAGGCCACAGCTACCAAGCAGCAGAGCCAGGATCCACACCCAGCCAGGTTTTCGTATTACCTGGGCCAAGATTGGGAGGTAAGGCAGAGAACCAGGAACATTAGATGGGAACATTAACAGTTTCTCTCTTTTTTTTAATTTCAAAATTTAGTGTTGAAACAAGAGTGTTTTACTGTTAAATGGAATGGAATTGGGGGAAGAGGACCCTTCCCCCACCCCAATACTATGCCCAGGTGGCACCTTGGGATTGGACAGGTGGGAGGAGTCTTCAGCCTGCTGTCTTCTTGGGGGACAGCAGAGCTGGGGGCAGGCCCAGCAGGGTGCTGTGAATGAGGGAGACAAAAATCAGCATCTCTCCCAAATGCCTCCAATTGACCTCCAGTCCCAAGGGCTGAGGACACAATGATTAGTGGGCCAAGACCATTTGGCTTTTATTAGAAATTTCAAGTAATCTGCTCCTGAGCCTGGGCAACTTTTGATGGGCATGGGCACTACCCAGGGGCTGCCCTCAGGACTGAGCCTTTTCATACCTGCCAGTCTGAGGCAGGGGGGAGGTGGAAGGAGGATGGGGCTGTTCTTTTTCAGCAAAACACCGCCATCTCCTTTATGAGGGCAGGAGCACTGGGAAGTCTCGAGATTCAGCCCAAACATCCTTACAGGTGTGCAGGCATGGGCTAATCACAGTGCATGTGGCATCGGGTGCCGTGCCCAGCACTTACCTCAGTAAATACTGGCTGTTGTTACTGCCATTATGGCGGTTGTCATTATTATGATTATCATCATTACTATTGGGATCCTTGTGCTACCACCCTGGACTATTAAAGAAATTAAATGAGATGATCCGTTGAAAGCACTTAGCACATAGTAGAAACTCAATTATGATATCTATCTTTATGATTATGATCACTCCACTGAGACATTAATGAAACAACCAACATTTTGGAAAATGTGTCCAAGGAACCAGAAAGGTAAATTGCCCGTTTTTGCAACCTAACAGCACCAGGCTAGCTCAGAGTGGCAACAAAAAATGGGACATTGTGGATCTCTGCTAATGAATGTACAACCTCGGTAACCAAACCAAAGACACCTGTGGTACAAATATATACACGCCCTGGCCAGGTAGCTCAGTCAGATAGAGCATCGTCCCGTACACCAGAAGGCTATGGGTTCAATTCCTAGTCAGGCCCTTACCTATGTTTCAGGTTTGGTTCCTGTTCAGGGCACATAAGGGAGGCAACTGATCAATGTTTCTCTCACATTGATATCTCTCTATTTATCTCTCTATCTATCTTTCTCTCTCTCTCTCTCTCTTAAACCAATAAACATATCCTTGAGTGAAGATATATATATATATCAAATTAATCCTACCATTTTCTAAGAAACAACCATTCAGCAGACAATTGAATCCAAACACTCATTCATTCATTCATTCATTCAATAAAGAACTTTGATTTTGGCCTTGCGAGACTCATCGAGCCAAAACACACCTGGACTTCAGCCCTTCAGAACTGCCACGTAATTGATGGGTAGTTTTTAAGCTGCTAAATTTGTTGTAATTTTTTACAGCAGCAGTAGAAACGAGTACACCCCCACAGGCTGTGAGAAGCTCAAGTCCTGGGGAGGGGTCCTAAAGACTAAGACCCCATAGAGACAAAGGGGGAGCACCAGGAGCCAGTCGGGCCTTCGGATGACTCCAGCCCCCACTGTGTCTGAGTTAGCACTGCCTGAGAGACCCCAAGCCAGAGCCACCCAGCTGAGCCCAGCCATGCCACAGGAGTGGGAGAGGTGATGATCAATGGACTTTTTGAGCCACCTAGTTTCCCTGAATAGAAACCCAGAAGTCTCTGAGTATAAATGAGAGATAACACCCTAATGCATTTGGAACTGTAAGCACTCCATCAATGTCGGCAGATGCAACTTTGTAGGCAGATCACTTCCATCTGCCAGATGAGGAAACGGGGACTTGGAGAGGTTAAGGGACATGTAGAGCTGGGGCGTTCCACCTCTGTGTCTGACTCTAGATCCTGCTCTTCCCACAGCTCTGGGCTGGCTCCTGACCCTCCCGCCTGCTCACAATGAAGGTGGTTGTATTTCTTCCAGGGCAGCTGGCTTCCATGCTACCAGGCCAGTTAAGGCCATTCCCTTCTGCAGCTTATAACCTGACTGGGGAGGCTCACGCCCCGCCCTTCCCCCCTCCCCCACCTCTGCCCAAGACTCTGTCATCCTTAGATTCCATTTCCTCTCCCAGGGGCTGCAGGAAAGGTCAGCTGGGCATGCAGGGTGCGCTAGCGAGCCTGGTGCCCACTGCTCAGCCCTGCCTCCCCCTCCCCTGTCTCTATGGTCCGAGAACCAAGCACAGGAGTCTGCCTCTGCGCCTAGGCCAGCGTCACAGCCAGGGCTGCTGGGCTGGTGTGGCTTTGAGCTCAATAGATTCATTTCCACGTGAGCCTGCAGCGTCCAGCTTCCTGAACTGAATAGCAATGACTGGTTCCATCACCCACGCTCCCTCCAGTGGAAGCTAAAAGACCAGATGTGTAGCTGAAAAGGAGTCCGGAGTGTGGGACCTGGGGCAGCCTCCTCCTCCTCCGTAAGAAGCAGGGGAGAACACAGCGAAGAAAGGAATGTGTTTTTCTCTGTTTTCTCTCTTCTCTTCCTTCACCTGCTCTTCTTATCATTCTCTCCCCCTCATTTCTTCACTCCTAGTCTCTTTGTTTTTTCCTTTTTTTATTATTATTTTTCAATTACAGTTTACGTTCAATATTATTCTGTGTCAGTTTCAGACATACAGTGTAGTGGTTAGACCAGCCGTGGGCAAACTACGGCCCGCGGGCCGGATCCGGCCCGTTTGAAATGAATAAAACTAAAAAAAAAAAAAGACCGTACCCTTTTATGTAATGATGTTTACTTTGAATTTATATTAGTTCACACAAACACTCCATCCATGCTTTTGTTCCGGCCCTCCAGTCCAGTTTAAGAACCCATTGTGGCCCTCGAGTCAAAAAGTTTGCCCACCCCTGGGTTAGACAATCATGTGCTTTATAGATTCCCCCCACCCCATAATTCCAGTGCCCATCTGGTACCATGGTTATCACCATATTATTGACTGTATTCCCTCTGCTGTAATTTACATCTCTGTGACTGTTCTGTAACTACCAATCTGTACTTCTCAATCCCTTCACCTTTTTCACCGGGCTCCCCAGCACCCCTCCCCTCCGGCAATGGTCAGTCGTTCTCTGTAGCTGAGTCTGTTCTATTTTGCTTGTTTGTTTTTTTTTTGTTTTTTTTTTTAAATATATTTTATTGATTTTTTACAGAGAGGAAGGGAGAGAGATAGAGAGTTAGAAACATCGATGAGAGAGAAACATCGACCAGCTGCCTCCTGCACATCTCCCACTGGGGATGTGCCCGCAACCCAGGTACATGCCCTTGACCGGAATCGAACCCGGGACCCTTCAGTCCGCAGGCCGACGCTCTATCCACTGAGCCAAACCGGTTTCGGCGCTTGTTTGTTTTGTTCTTCTCCCCCCACCTCCCCCGCCTTCATTCTGGCTCTTGAGGGTAGAACTGGCAGACTGGAAACCATTGGCACCCAAGGCAGGATGCCCAGGGGGGCGGAGCCCTTTCACTCTCCTCTGTACTTCAGGGCACCAGACCGTACGCCCAACCCCACCAAGAAGAGAAGAGCTATCCAGTTAGCTTTTAAGATTCCATATATAAGTGAAATCATATGGTATCTGTCCTTCTCTGACTTATTTCACTTAGCATAATGCCCTCTATGTCTCTATGTCCATTCATACTGTTGCAAAAGGTAAGATTTCATGTTTGGGGTTTATTGTTTTGTTTTTGAAGTGTGTGTGTGTGTGTGTGTGTGTGTGTGTGTGTGTGTGTTTGATGATAGAGAAAGAGGAAGGGAGAGGGATAGAGAGAAACACTGATGAGAAACATCGATGAGAAACATCATTGATCAGCCTTCTCCTGCACGCTCCCCCTGCTGGGGATTAAGCCAACAACCCAGGCATGTGACCCTACCAGGAATCGAACCAGTGACCTCTTGGTTCATGGGTCGATGCTCAACCCTTGATCCAGCCAGGCTCATGTTTGTTTTATTTTGTTTCGTTTTTTGGCCAAGTAGTATTCTAGTGTGTAAATGTACCACAGCTTTTCTATCCACTCATCTACTGATGGGCACTTGGGTTGCTTCCATTTCTTGGCCATTGTAATGCTGGGGGTGCATATATTCCTTTGAATTAGTGTTTGGATATATTGAATTAGTGTTTTGGATATCTTTGGATATATTCCCAGAAGTGGAGTCGCTGGGTCATAAAGAAATTTCATTTTTAATTTTTGAGAAACCTCCACACTGTTTTCCGCAGTGGCTGCACCAATCTGCATCCCCACCAACAGTGGACAAGGGTTCCCTTTTCCCCACATTCTTGCCGAAACTTGTAGTTTGTTGACTTATTGATGATTGCCATTCTGACAGGTGTGAGGTGATATCTCGTCATGGTTTTAATTTGCATTTCCCTGATGATTAGTGATGTTGATCAACTTTTCACATGTCTATTGGCCATCTGTATGTCTTCCTTGGAAAAGCATCTATTCTGGTCTTCTGCCCACTATGCTCTCTTGTCCCTCTCTGTAAATCATTCTCTCCCTCCTCTCTCTCCTTTTTGTGTACACACATACGTGCATGGTCACACACACACATACACATACACACACACAGACACACACACACACACACACACACACACTATCTTCATAACCCAGGAGAGGGCACCAGCCCGGCCATGGAGCTATAGAGTGGAGACCTTGGCAGGCAGGCTCCTTAGATCTCGAGCCCAGAGGAGGCTGCTGTGGGCTTCTGAAGGCAGCAGCCTCCTGCACCCCTAAGGCACCTCTGCCAAGCACCAGAGGAAAGGCTTTGCAGGAACTGGTGTACTCCTCTCCCAGTCCCTACTGCCCATCCCTGCCCACCTCTGCCCTCCGGCTATTCTAGAGGCCTGGGTGGTGGGGAGGACTTGCGGGCCACACTCAGAGGGGGTGGCTGGGTCCCGAGACAGCCAATGTTCCCTCTGTTGTAGAAGACCGGAGAAAAACCAAGCAACACTTTAGAGAAGTGGAGTTACACAGTTTATTATGCCGGCAGACTCAGGAATAATTTCCCAAGTCTGAGCAAAGTAACATTCAGGGAGCTTCTCCTTTATATTTTTCTGGTGTCTTTGTCCCCCAAATATGGATTATGCTTCCGGTCCTTTCTCGGGCTTTGCAAAAAAGGCCCCAGATGTTGGGGGTCTAGATAGCATATCTAATGGTCTGGCCTGGCGCCAGTGCTAATAATCCCGCCCCCCCTCTTCCAGGGCTGTGCACTGTTCATAGTTTATGGCCTCTGTGAAATGTGAGCATTTAGGTAACAGGTCTTGCAAGACCAGTTTCTGGGAAAGAGGCAGTGACTTAATTATAGGTTATCAAGAATGTACACTGGGCTTGCTGGCACAGATTCAGATTGCTAGCCCCTCCCCCCCAAAAAAATACCAGGGTTCTATTGGAATTAGACTTTTTAGCCTTCTCACCTCCACAGAGTCTGTGGATGGGGCCTTGGAGGTGAGGGGCCGAAGAGCCAAGATGTCAGAAAGCCCCTGGGCCCTGCCTGGTGACTGAGATCCTCTTCTTTGCCTGCCTCTCTTTCAAAATCTGGAGACATGGCCAGGGCTTGATCTCCTCCAGAGGGCTGCGGGTGAAAGCTCACATGTGGAGGAATTAAGCCGTATCCCTGGGGTCTTACAGTTAACCTGTGGAAGGTGGGAATTCTCAGATCACTCTCTTCCGCCACACCCACATGCTGGCCACACCCACCATCCCTCCTCCTCCTTCCGTTCTGCTTCAGAACTGGACCTTCTCTCCCTTCTGTGTTGGGTTGGGATCCCAAAGATGAGGAACGAGCTGTTGGTCCCATACAGCCATCTCTCAGTTGTGTCCTCGAGGGGCTGCCTTCTCTTCTGGGATAATCGCTATGGTATGGGGGAAGTGGGGGGGAGGGCAGGGAAGAAGTCCTTGGGGAGACACCTAGGGAAAGTGATGGAGAAAGCCTCCAGACCTGAGTCAGCCCAGAAATCACCACCCATGTCCATCCATCCCTTCACCTGTGGGGAGGGGAACCTAGGGAAATAGTGTCATACAATTGTTTGTCTCCTTCAGTCCTAATAGCAGGCTCCATGGAACACACCTGAAGATCCAGAAGGGCCACCCTCCCCAGGTATGTGGCATCACAGAAAGACAGCCTGTGACCCATGGGATAAGAAGAGGAGCAGCTGTCATATCAAGAAACTCCATCTCCATGCCCCATAATCTTGGAACAGTGGGAAACCACACACTAACACCACCCGGTAAATATCACTAGGCCCATTTTACAGATGAAGAAACTGACACCAGGAGGTGAGGTGACTGCCCTGGGTCATACAGCTCATTACTGGATTCCAAATCAGGTCTCCCCAACTCCAAAACCATGGCCTCCACCCAGCTGAGGGCCGCCCGCCAACTTCCTTTCAAAATCTGTGTTCAGCAATGCCCCTGGAGGCCTCCAGGTTTATCCTAAAACTGGGAGATTTACACAGCTAATTTCCATTAGGACTAATGGAAGGAAGAAAGAGCTATTTTTCTTATAATTAGAAGAGAATTCAGCCTTCACAGCCAACGAGTCTAATATCTCAGCTTATGTAACCAAAGAGAGAGAAAAGCAAATGAATATAATTAGGGAAGAGAGGAAAACAATTTGGATTACTGGCCGCAGAAGGGATGAGGCGCAGGTATAATGCAATTCCAGATGGAAATCGTTTTCTGCTGCCAAGCAGGGCGGATTTCAAATCCCCGTCACCGTCCAAGCCTCCGCTTGTAGAAGATGTATGGTGCGCCAGCTGTGCCCAGCATCTGCAGCATCTCCTCATAACCCATGGCAACAGGCTATTATTATGCCCATCTCAGAGACGAAGAACGAAAGTTCAGAGAAACGATGGGCCTTGCCAATCATCACAACACGCATTCCACCATTCAGCACGCATTCAGCAGGCACCTACTCACCGCATGCCAGGCCCACACCAGGCACACAGAGGTACTCAGCAGAGCAGGGATGGCCCCGGATCCAAATCTGCACCTGTCTCACTCCCTTCAGAGTAGGAACTCGATCCGTATTTGTTGAATGAATGAATTCCTCCAAAGGTTTCATTCCATGGCTATTTCTGTGTTGTTGGCTAGAGTTCCGGGCTGGCCGAGGGGAGCGGACGAAACATCACAAGCCTCTCAGGACGCAGCGTCCATAGGCTGTCATGCCCCAGGGACTGGATGCTTCTGCGAGAGCCAGGCCTTCATCCCGCAGCTCCTGTGAGCATCCCCACAGCAGCTCGCATTAGACAGCCTGCAGAAGGCATTTGCTAATAGAGTATTGATTTACTTATTTTTTTTTTAAGAAACCAAAATCGCAGGTTTTGCAGCAATCAATAGCCATGAAGAGGGAGTCAAAAGAGAGCATGGGCCCTAACCGGTTTGGCTCAGTGGATAGAGCATCGGCCTGCAGACTGAAGGGTCCCAGGTTCGATTCCAGTCAGGGGCATGTACCTTGGTTGCAGGCACATCCCCAGTAGAGGGTGTGCAGGAGGCAGCTGATCAATGTTTCTCTCTCATCGATGTTTCTAACTCTCTATCCCTCTCCCGTTCTCTCTGTAAATAATCAATAAAATATATTTTTTTAAAAAAAGAGAGAGAGAGCATGGTGAAAACTCAGCCCCTTAGGATCCCCAAAGCACATCCTCCCAGCCCTGCCAAGCTGATTTTCTCTCTGCAGCTGAGATCCTAGGGACAGAAGAAGGAGCAAGAGGCTGGAAGGGACCCTGGCCAGGTAGCCAGTTGGTTAGAGCATTGTCCCATTATGCCAAGGTTGCAGGTTCAATCCCTGGTCAGAACACATTCAAGAATCAACCAATAAATGCACAAATAAGTGGAAAAACAAATTGATCTCTCTCTCTCTTTGTCTCTCTCTCTCTCTCTCTCTCTCATCAATAAATAAATGTCTTTAAAAAGAGGCTGAAGGGAAGTGGCACGTAGTGTGTGGGATCATGTGCCTCCTGGAGCCTTTAAACAGCCCTGGAGCGGTGTTCCACCTCTACCTCATAGATGAGGAAGCCATGTGGGAAGGGGCGGGTCCCTGGCCCAATGTCACTCAGCCACTGAGAGACAAAACTGGGACCTAAGTTTATGCAGCTGTATAACCTGGGCTGTTTGTGCTGCACTAACAGCAAACTCCAGAAGCATATCTTGTCACGGAGCCTTGCTAAGGAGGGCCAGCAGCAAGGCCACATCCGAGCCCTGCGGCAGCTGGAGGATGTTGGGAACATGGAGGAGTCAGGAAGAAGGGCCTCACACCTCGTTCAACACAGATGCACTGGCTGCCCATTCTATACCAGACACAGGTGTTGTCAGTGGAAATTAGGCTCTTCCATCGGATCACAAGAAAAGCATTTCACGAACCCACACAAGATGATTCATTTGTGAGGCAAAATCAAAAAAGTTCCCCTCCTGACTTCCCAAGTCCCATCTCCACCCCTCCCGCCATGGAAAAAGTCCAACCTCGTCTTCATCAAGGCCAACACTAAGGCCAGTGTCCAGAGCCTCTGCTTCATATCGAAGCTTAGTTCGAGGAGCCCGCGCTGTCTGCTGCAGGTCCCAGCAGCTGCTAGATAGATCCACGTGGTTGCGTGCTCCCGGGTGGGAGAACATGGCAATGCATGGGGGAGTGCAGGTCACCGAGCAAGACAGGAGAGCTTCTTGGTTCACCTGAGATTATAACCAGGAGGTTTTTTCAAAATAACCAATCAACTTCCCAAGCTTTCACGGGCTTCTGATGGGCCCACCCCCTGACCAATGATTCCTTTCCCAGGTTTAGACTTGACAGGCCTCTGTGGTCAAGCACCTCCCGTGCACCATTTTGACATCTGCATATGTGTTTATCTCTCCCTGCCCCCTCTGTCCCCCGCTTCCCCCGCCACACACACACTCAGTCCTGTATGGGAGCTGGTTGCTCCCTACATGGGGGAAGGAAGGGTGGTTAAGACGTAGCTTCCTGGTGAAGCCAACAGGTTCATGCTCCCCAGCTGACCATGCTTAACAATGTCTGACTCCCCTTGCTCTCCTTCTATTAATAACTAGCTAACTGCGATCACACTGGATTTGAAAGATTTTACTGGGAAATTAGAAGAAGCAGAAGCAGACACAGTCCCTACCTTCCTGGAGCTTATGGCTCAGAGGGGGACACACGCTGATCAAAGGATCTCACAGATGACCCCTCAACCAATGGGAGATGGAAATTGATGAGTAATCGCCCCTGCCTCCCACTCTTTGGTAAGTGGGGTCTAAGCTGTATACTACACAGTTCCTCCAAGAACCCCCAGTGAGACTGAGCTTCAGTGCCCATAATATTTAACCAGCTCAAAACACACACCCACTCTGTGGTCTTTTCTCCCTTTCCTGTCTCACTCTCCCAGTGCCCTCACTGCTGCTTCCTGAGATCACTCCCCAAATAACCTACCTGTGCCCTACCTCTATCCTGTAACCTACACCTGAGCAAGCCTTGCTTTGGGAAATATCCAAACAGAGTCAGAGTGTTGTAGTAGGACAGGGAAAATGGAGGGGACTGGAAGTGGAGTGACAATAGGGGTTCACCAATGTTGTTTACTCGCTCACTCACACACTAACTCATCCATTCATCATCTCCCTGATCACTCATTCATTCATTCACTCCCTCGCTCATTAATCTCTCCCCTTCTCCTCCCCCCCACTTCTCCAGTGATTACAGAACCCATGGAAGGGTTAAGGAAACTCTCCTGTCCTGGTTTCTATTCTTATCGCTGGTGGACAGGTCCCATTCTGTGACCTCTCATCACACCTGCACTTTCATGCAGAACGTTTCCAGCCCACTTCCCAGACAGTGGAAGTCCATTAAAGAGTCCATTAAGGAGCTGTGAGCGAGTGGCCTAAAAAGCACAGGCTTCCCCAGGGGTCTTGGCCCCAGGTAGCACTTCTCACCTCAATGAAATAATCAAGCACATTCTTCCAGCCACCTCCTTCCACAGGGCAGGCTGTTTCTCTGGAAGGTGAGGTTGCCTTTCCTATTTGCAAGTCTATTGTTCACCTCATCTCAATGCTGAAATAAATGTCTCTATAATCTGAAAAGACATCTTGGGGAGATGAGAAAATCATTCACAGGGTTTTCTGTAAGCTTCATTGGATTCACTGGGTCCACCCTCCCTAACTTCTCCTACCCCTTCCATCTCCAAATGTTGTAAGAGCTACGTTTATTGGGCACCTACTGGGTGCTAAATGCGTTATGCTAATTAATTTATTGAATCTGCAAAACAGTCTCAGGGTGTACATGCTATTATTGGCACCCCTGTTTTTTTAATGGGAAAAAAAAACACACAGAGATCTGGAGAAGCTGTATGTCATCTGGTCAACCCAGCAAGAAGCTAGCATTTGATCTTCAGAGCTCAAGGTCATAATTGCACTGAATGACGGCCCTACTTATCTCACTCAAAATCTTCAGGGTCTTAAACGAGAACTGCCAGCAAGGGCAGTATACACTGGAACTGGAAACACAGAATAAGATTCTGGGCCGAGGTCAGGGAGCCCAGAATTAGGAACCAGTTCCACCTGAGTTTGCTGCATGAGTGGGAACAAGTCACCTGTTCCTCTTATCTTCAGCACCCCCAACAGGTTCTCCAGGAGGTGTTCCTGCTGACCGGTCTATCCTTGTCCCTTAGTCCTCTATTTCTTCCTCTCACGTTTCAGAAACACCTACTTGTTTCTAAATCCCTTGTGCTGTGAGGCCTTTGTCCAGACAGGTCCTGACTCTTCAATGCCTTTCCACCTTTCTTCATCTGAGCTCATTTTTCCAGTCTCTACTAAGATATCACTGATGTGAGCTATTAGGGATCATAAGGAAGTCTACTTTTATTTTATTTTTTAAATATATTTTTATTGATTTGAGAGGAATAGAGAGAGAGAGAGATAGAAACATCAATGATGAAAGAGAATCATTGATTAGCTGCCCCCGGCAGACCCCACACTGGGGATCGAGCCTGCAACCCAGGCATGTGCCCTGACCAGGAATCGAACCCTGACCTCCCAGTTCATAGGTGGACATTCAACCACTGAGCCACACCGGTCTAATTTTAAAGCAAAACTGGAAGTGCACAGGAAGAGGTAGAAAATTGGTGGACATTCTACCTGCACAAAACAAACATCATCTTATTGGGCCATCCATTATCTACTGCTAAGTAACAAATCACTCCAAAACTTCGTGGCTTAAAACACTAATTATTTGTTTTATTCACAAGTATGTGATTTGGGAAGGGCTCAGCGGGAGCGGCTCCTCTGTCCCATGCAAAACGCACTGGGGTAGCTAGATTAAGGGCTGGACATGGCTCCATGACTGGCAGGTTGGTGCTGTCTACCAGCTGGGCCCTCGGCCAGGACTCAGACCTCTGCTCCTCCTCACCTGCTCCTCCTCACCTGGGCCTCCTCACGGGGGCCTGGGCTTCCTCGCAGCACGCTAGCTGCTTTCCAAGAGTGAGCACAAGGGGGATTGCATAGCATTTTTATGACCTGACCTCAGAAGTCATATCCTGTAGGCTCTGCCAGATACCAAAGACAGATACCAGGGTCACAAGAAGGGGACAGAGACCACAGCTCCTGATGGGGTTGGTCAGGGTCCAGCACAGATTGTGGGACAGGAGATTTTGGCAGCCATCTTGGAAAATTTTCTGACACAATTTGCATCATGGTTTTCCTGTGACTTACAGTTAATTGCTTTAGAATTTCTAGTTATTCCCATACCTCTCTGAGAGAAATCAACACTACAAAAAGAATCAATTCCAGGTAGCCCAACATATTCAACACAAACACGCAACGCTGAACTTTCCCAAGACACTGGTCTCAGGGAATATCAAAGGGTGTGACAAAGCACCAGGCAAGACAAGATCAAAAATCTTTCCTTCTGCCCTTTTTGTTTTCTGTGTTGCCATGGTGATGGGAAGGGTAGACTTGAGAGAAGACTAGAGACATTATCATAATGCTGGAGCTTATAAAATCTACGTCAAAGTGCTCTCTCCTAATCTCTCTCTCTCTCTCTCTCTCTCTCTCACACACACACACACACACACACACACACACACACACAGGAACTTACCCTAGGCAGGTTGAATTGGGTAATTACAGGAACTGGGGATATGAAATCCAAAAAAAAATCAATTAAATCTTTTCAGATTCTGCTGCCTGAAAGGCTTTTCTTGAGATCCCAAGGAGACGGCTACTGGGATGGTCTGTCACCTCCTCTGGGAGGTCTTCCCCGGTTCCCTGAAGAAGCTGTGTTCTGTGTCTCTGCCTCTATAACTTGCCTTCACCCACAAATGTATCCAATTAGAATCTGATCTACTGTTTCCCTTCCCACTGCATTGATTTTGTTCTTATTGTTGTCACATACAAGCTTTTGCTTTTCAAGTGGCAAGTCACTTTTTAACCTGTTCATTTCTATCTAATGGCGAAAAGGCTTGCAAATACGTATCTACAGTAATTGCATTTTAATTGTCTGACCATTTTTTACATGCATTTTTACCACACACACACATTCACACACACACACACACACACACACTCACACACACACTGACCCTTATGTAGAACAAAACCCAAGGGGTGAAAATAGATATTTTTTGTTGTTTTGTTTTTCATTTTCATTTTCAATTACAGTTTACACTCAATTTTATTTTATATTAGTTTTTTCAAATGTTTTAAATCATTTTTTACGCAGCATTTATTTAGTGCTTGTGATGTTTTTCCATTTACAATAGAATTATGGGGGAAACTGGGAAACATCTATAATACTCTCAACAATAAAAATAATTTATTTAAAGTAGGACATTATCAAAGATAATCTTTTTATTTTTAATAAATTTAAGTCTTTGAAAAACAAAATAAAACTAAATTTGTATTAATGTAATTAATATATTACATAAATATAATATTTTATTAATAACATTTATGAATATAAACATAATATATTATATATTATACACTTTAATATATAATATATTATGTTAATATAAATAGAATATATTATACATTTTAATATATAATATATTGATATGTTAATATATTATATAACATAATATAGTGCATAACATATATATGACATGTATAATATCTAATAGCTTATAATGTGTATGATATATAATATATATTTTATATTGTATAATTTGTATATATTATATGTTATACACTTTAACATATATATAAGATATAAGAAGTTTCCAATTATAATTAGTATTGATTTAATTAATATACTATATGTTACAAAGTGAGTTGGCTTTATATTAAGTAAATAGAACATGGCTATGAATAAGGCAAAAATACACAGGTGGTATGTGAATGACTCAAGTTTGGGTCACACTGGAAGCTTCTTTTTTTAATATTTGGCTTCCTGAATTTTAAATTTTTGAAATGGAAACCACATCCTCTCTCTCAGGACAAGAAGGCTCAAAGCCAGCTGGAGGGGGGTTGGAACTAGAAGAGGTGTGGGGAGTGGAGGGCCGTAGGATGCATTACCTCCCTGCCCCCTCGTGTCCCCCTGTTTCTCCCAAGTTCCTAGCGCCTGGGAGCCAGCAGCCAGCTTGTCAGGCCCCTCCTCTCTGTTCATAAACAGGAACAGACGGAGACCTATTGTATAGACCAATATGGGCTATTTTAAAGGAAGCAGTTTAATGAGCAGCAATTTGAATTGAGACCGATTTTAATGTCTTTTCTGTTTTCTACCAACTCTCATAGAAATTGCCACAAATGATGTGTTAATTCTGTTCCCTAGCGGGTCTCCGATATGGCAAAGGATGAATTTTAAATTGTTTGATCAGAATTAGCAACATTAGTCACTGCAAATAGCCTTTTAATTTCCACAGAGCTGCCAAGGGGAGCAAAAATAGAATTGGCAACGAAGGTTCCAGCAGGCGGATATGTTGGTGGTAGATGGGGCCACGTGACTTTGCTGCTGGGAGGTCCCGGGGTCCTTTCCAGGTGCCCGGGCTGGGTCTGAGCCCCAGCTTCCCACTTCCTGTAGGTGGGAAGGTTTTGCGTCCCAGCAGCCCTGCAGGCAGAAGGCCATGCCTTCATTCCCCATGGGAGCTGCAGCGGGCTGGCCACTCCTGCCCGAAGACCAAACCCCTTCCTGCAGCTCCAGCCACAACTCCTGGGCCCGGGGGCACCTGCCAGAGCTCCCAGGGGAATCCTCATTCTCACCACCAGTGACCTAATTCCAAAAACAGGCAACAACACTCCTCTCCTCATAACTCTCCAAACGCTTCTCCTTGCACTTGGACTATAAACTAAATTCCTCACCTCAGCCCACAAGGCCCCACGCATCTTCACGCTCCTCCTCGCTCACTCCACTCCCCAGGCTGGCCTCTCTGCTCCTTCTAGAACACCTGAGTGGTTCTTGCTAGAGAGATTTTTCACTGTAGAATACCCCTCCCCACCTTGGGCTTCCCTTAGCCAACTCTTCCTCTTCCTACAGGCTCAGCTTAAAAGCCACCTGAGCCCCCAGTCCTTCATTTTATGGAGGGTTAAGTTGAAGCCTGGAGTGAGAAAGTAAGCCCCCTGCAAGATCCTTGCCCACCACCCAACTCTCTGAACTGCAGCAGCCTTTGTTCCTTGGGCACCTCCCCTACACTGCACTGAGCGCCAGCTGTCTCCTACTGATACTAATGGGGGGGAGCGTTAAACCAGGCTAGCACCTGCCGCCGTCCAGCCCATAACCCCTGGGCTGTGCAAGGGGCTCATTGACCACCAGCTGCCACTGGCTTAGGACATATAACAAAGCCCTGAGCCAGAGGAAACGGTGACGTCAGATTGGTCTGCATTCGGGTGGGGAATATCACAGAGAGGAGGACACAGATCACACATGGGGAAAGCTCATGAGCCACAGCCGAAAGGGCAAGGCTTTTTCTTTACAGAGCCCTCTGCATTCTATCCTCACTCCAAGTCCTCCTCTTTCTAACATCCAAGAAGAATCATCATATCTTTGTTCCCATCATCATCATCACCACCATCACCATCATCATTGTTACCACTGTCACCATCATCGTCACCACTGCCACCATTACCATCATCATCACCACCACCATCATCATCATCACCACTGTCACCATCATCATCACCACCACCATCATCATCATCACCACTGTCACCATCATCATCACCACCACCATCATCATCATCACCACTGTCACCATCATCATCACCACCACCATCATCATCATCACCACTGTCACCATCATCATCACCACCATCACCATCATCGTCACCACTGTTACCATCATCATCACCACTGCCACCATTACCATCATCATCATCACCATCATCATCATCACCACCACTGTCACCATCATCATCACCACCACCATCATCATCATCACCATCACCACCATCATCATCATCACCATCACCATCATCATCATCATCACCACCATCATCACCACCACCATCATCATCATCGTCACCACCATCACCATCATCGTCACCACTGTTACCATCATCATCACCACTGCCACCATTACCATCATCATCATCACCATCATCATCATCACCACCACTGTCACCATCATCATCACCACCACCATCATCATCATCACCATCACCACCACCATCATCATCACCATCACCATCATCATCATCATCACCACCATCATCACCACCACCATCATCACCATCGTCACCACCATCACCATCACCATCATCATCACCACCATTACCATCATCATCATTATCACCACTGTCACCATCATCATCACCACTGCCATCATTACCATCATCATCATGATCACCACCATCACCACCATCATCATCACCACTGTCACCATCATCACCACCACCACCATCATCATCGCCATCATCATCATCATTACCAGGAGAGGCACAGGAAGAACCCTTTCATGGAGTTCCAGTACCTGCTGTGGCACAAACAGAGGGTAACAATTGACCACCTTTGCTTAGAGTGATGGGATGAGTCTGTGCTCAGCATCTGGAGTTCAGAACTGAGGTCCTGGCTCAGCTCGAAGCATGTGACATTAACACAGGGTTTCTCAACATCTGGGGTCAGGTCATTCTGTACGGTGGAGACCAACCTCTGCACTGTAGGATCTTAGCTCATCCTTGGCCTCCATACACTAGATGCCAGTAGCATCCTCCACCATCCGCCCAATTGTGACACCCAATATTTCTCCTAAAAATCACCCTGGCTAAGAAGCACAGACTTAAGAAAATAAGTCACTTAATCTGTTACTCTTCGTTCTTCTGTTAAATGAGGTTCAGAACTCAGGTCACACAGTCAGCCTGCCTGCATTTGAATCATGGCTCCACCAACTGCTACTTGCATGTCTTTGTCTGCCAACCCTTTGGTTTCTTCCTCTGTACAATGCCTGCTGTCCTACCAGCTTTGCTCAGTGGTTAGAACCTTGACCCATGAACTGAAGAGTCCCAGGTTCCTTTCCGATCAAGGGCACGTACGTTGGTTTCAGGATCGATTCCCCAGCCCCAATCCAGGCATGTGTGGGAGGCAACCAATCAATGTGTTTTCTCACATCAGTGTTTCTCTCTTTCTCCCCCTCCCTTCCACTCTATCCAAAAAAAAAAAATCAATGGGGGAAAAATAAAAAGTTTTTAAAAATCCATGGAGAAATGCCTTCTGGTGAGGATTAACAACAAAAAAATCATGCCTATCGCATAGGATCATTGTGAGAATTCAGTAAACAGTGCAGGAAAAAATGCTTAGCACAGAGCCCATAAATGGAAGCTATTATTCTCATTATTACTACCCAATGCACAGACATAGAATCGAATTGATGTAAATGTGCTGACGCTCCTAACACAGGCTCTCGTTTCAGTTATAGTTCTCTCTGCCCTTTCTCCGCTGCTTGGCCAAACCTGCGTGGGAATGGAAAACTCCCCCGCAAGGAACCAGGCAGGACAGGTAGGCTCGCCTCTGAGCGCCTGGCAAAGTCCGCCATCCGATTTCTAGACTCCTGCAGTCCCAAAAGAGTTAACACTGCAGTATCCCCAGCCTCGGCTCCAGCCCTGGAAAAGAGAGAGATGCAGCAGAGAATTCAAGGGTTTTAATATCCTCTGTCTGTTCATTACTATGGTTATGGTGCTTTTGGCCAGCATATTGTGCTTTTTAATCGGAGACTTGACATTTACCCAGGCTGGGCCCAGCAGAGAGCGGTGTAGTGTTGGATAGCATATAGAAAGCGACCGCAAGAAGAGAACGATGCAGAAAGAGAAAGGGTGTGCACCCGCTGGAGAGAGGGAGTAATTTCACACAGACAAAAAAAATCACGGTGCTTCTTCCTCGATCTCAAGGGAATATCTCCTGGTCTCTGACAAGGATGGATGCGTATAGTAGAAGATATGTGATTTTTTTCTACCCAACATAATTGGGTTCTGTATTAATCGTGTCTTTTTAAATTTTATACTTCCGATGCTTTGACGTCTTGAAGCCTTGCTATCCCAGGAGGGACTGCCCCTTCCAGGGTTAGCTGATTTCAGAAGGTAGCAAATGACTCGCCTGAGAGCGCACATTTCCTACCCAAACCAACCAATGCGGAGCCCACACCCCAACCCATCCTTTATCCTTTATCAGCTCTGACACTCCCTCCAGCCACTGTCCCCTTGCCTGAGTCGCCCAAGGTCAGGTACCTGACAACCTGGAGCAGGCCCTTGCCCCAGAGCCTCCTGGAATTAGTCCAACTAGTCACCCCTACGCCTGCTCTCCCTGCCGCCCCAAAACAAGTTCTCCTCCTGGCAGTGACGTTGGACAAGCATCTTCTTCCAGCGATGCCTCAGTCTCCCCGCCAATAAAATAGAAGCAACAGTCCTTTCCCGTGGGCGATGTGGTGAAATTTAAAATGAATCGAAAGTGGCGGGGATGGGGTCGGAAATTCCACAGAGTCCCACTAAGGAACGGTGGCAGGAAGGGATGTGAGGAGGTGTGGGAGAGAACAACGAAGGTAGTGAGGGGAAAATGAAGGGCCTCATAGACAGGGGCATGGGCTGGCAGAAAAGGGGCACCTGGGATGTGAAGTAACCACAGGGAAGTGATCTTTCCCCCATCCCTGCCTGCTGGCACAGCCCTGATTCAGTGACAAAGAGGGGCCCTTCCTATGTGCCCAACCTGAGAACCACAGCCAACACCTCCTCCAGGTCGGAAGAAGGAGCCCACGGCCCACAATCAGGTCATGAGGAGCCGTGGGCTTAATCTTGGCTCTGGTGCAAACGCCCCAGATGCTCACGTAAGAAGTCCTAACATTCCGCAGCGCCACCTCTCTGGGCCTTGATTTTCTTGCCCCTGGAGTGAACCATAAAATATGCAGCTGCTAATATCGCTGAGATGCTGCAGAGCTCAAGGGTTAACACGTGCAAAATCAACGTCTTTGTCAACTGCAAAGGGCTGTACAAATGAGAGGGTGCCCGAGGGCCTTGTTACCAGGCAGTCTGCCTCCCCTGGTGGTCCTCAGGTTCCGGCAGGTCCGGACGCTTGTTTCAACACCCCAAAACTCGCCTGTCTTTTATGTGCACGCTCTCAGACCCATACATGCTCACGGAGTGCTGGGCATTCCTTTCTTTTCAGGCCATATCGTAAGCCCATTGTCGTGAGTTAGGGCTTTCTGACACCTGGAAAATGCATCAGACAGCCACTAAAAACGGCACAAAAGAGCCAGCCACCGCTTAATCCTGAGGCACCCAGCAGGTGCCCGGGAAATAGCGCATGAACTGGGCTGACTCCCAAGAACATCCAATAATCCATTAGATTCCTTGGCATGGCTTGGCAAAACCCACAGAGGGAATTTCTTTTTTAAAAAATCAGTGCAAAACCCAAGCAAGAATTCATACTGTTGAAGCTTAGAGGAACAACAGATGTCTCCCTGTGCCTGCAAAGTAGGATGGTGACATTTAGAGCAGAGCAGAAGCAACACTTATAAAATACATATTTACATACATGCCTACATGCATGTAGACATGTGTGGATACAAGTGTTCCTTGGAACAAAAGCTTGAGCTCCAAGAGTCTTTGCAGATATAATTCATTAAATTAAGATGAGGTCGTACTGGAGCCTGGAGGGCCTTTCATCTATTATGACTGATGTCCTCATAAGAAGAAAAAAAAAGAGATACAGAGACACACTGGGAAAAGGAGGCCAGATGATGATGGAGGCAGAGCCCGGAGTGCTGCAGCTACCAGCCAAGGATATCAAGGATTGCTAGTCACCACCAGAAGCTGGGAAAAAGCAAAGAAGGACTCCCCCTGACACCCTGGCTGTCCTTGCTGACACCCTGGCTTTGACTTCTAGCCTCCAGATCTTCAAGGCTATACACGTCTGCTGTTTTAAGTTCCTGGGTTTGTGGTAGTTTCTTACGGGAGCCATGGGACCCAGATACAGCATCTCACAGTTCGAAACGTCAGACAGAAGTTGCACATCAAAATCTGTACATCATGCTGGGCCGGCGTGGTTCAGTGAGCGTCAACCTACGAACCAGGAGGTCATGGTTTGATTCCCAGTCAGGGTACATCTCCGGGTTGCGGGCTCGATCCCTAGTAGGGGGCATGCAGGAGGCAATCATTCTCTCTCATCACTGATGTTTCTCTCTCTCTCTCCCTCCCCCTTCCTCTCTGAAATCAAAAAATGTATATTTAAAAACAAAATCTGTACATCATAATCCCAGTTCACATACCTTTCCCACCTCCCTGCCTTCATATATGCTGTTCCCTCCACCTGGAAAGCCAGCCTGCCCCTTGATCCACCCACCAAAATTCTACTTAACTTTTCAAAGTACAACTCAGATGTCACACCCTCCAGGAAACCTCTGACTGCCCGTGCTCCTCTCTGCCACCACTGCTCTTGTGCCCTCCTCTGCTATGGCGCTTGTCCCAGTGCAGCACAATTCTATTCCCTAGTACACCTCCCTAGTGGTCTGTGAGCCTGCAGAAGCTGAGAACTCGCTTATTCTTGTCATTCTCCCCAGTACCCCCAGGGGCACAGGACCACTCCTCAGAGCCAGAATCCATCTACATTCTTGGTTAAATAGTTTTGTCTTCGCTGTAACTGTAATATTTCTTGTAAAGGAAGCAAATATGACAAAATGTTAACATCTGTTAACTTCAGGGGGTGGGTGCACGGGTGTCATATTATTTCCTGAACTTTTCTGAAAATTTGAAATGTTTCATAATGAAAATGTTCCCAGCCTTAAAAACAGAATGTAACGGGCTATCTTGGGACACCCAGTCCATTGGAGCCTGGCTTCTATTGGAAAAGGCATTTCTGGTTTCCAACATGTGCCTTCAAGCACATTTTTAGAACTCAGCCCACTCATGTGTCTGGGAAGGAGTAAGGTTTCTTGAGTACCCTCTTTGCCTCCTTAATTATGTTCATCTGTTTTCAGTGTTACCGCAATCCTATGAGATTATATGATTGTTCCCTCCTTCAGAAGAGGAAACTGAAGCCCTGAGGCTTGTCCAAGGTCATACAGCCAATAAATTTTGGATCTGGGATCGACACTCAGTCTGTGTTATTCCAAAGCTAAACAGCAGCAGCAGAAACGTACCCAGTCTTACTGTGTGCCAGGGACATATTAGCTTGTTTTAACCTCACAACAGCCCTGTGAGGCAGATCCTATTATCATCATCCCATTTTACAGATGAAGAATCCGAGGCACAAAGATGTTGAGTAGCTTTCCCATGACACAGCTAGAACATGGCGGGGCGGGGCTTTGAAACTGTGCAAACCGAGTAGCTTAAAATAACAGAAATTTCTTGTCTCACCAGGAAGCTAGAAGTTCAAGTTTGAAGTGTCAGCAGGGCCATCTTCCCTCTAAAGCAGCGGTTCTCAACCTGTGGGTCGCGACCCCTTTGGGGATCAAACGACCCTTTCACAGGGGTCACCTAAGACCGTCGGAAAACACATATATAATTACATATTGTTTTTGTGATTAATCACTATGCTTTAATTATGTTCAATTTTTAACAATGAAATTGGGGGTCACCACAACATGAGGAACTGTATTAAAGGGTCGCGGCATTAGGAAGGTTGAGAACCACTGCTCTAAAGGCTCTAGGGGAAGATCCTTCTTTGCCTTTTCCTAGCTCATATGGTTGCCAACAATCCTTGGCGTTCCTTGGCTTGTAGCTCCATGCCTTCAATCTCTGCCTCCATCATCACCCGGCCTCCTTGTGGCAGCGGTAAACATGGTACCATGAAGTAACGGCAACCCAGCTAGATTTTGCTGTCGAAAGACCCAAAAGGACTTGCTAATGGGTTGGCTTTGGATGAGAAGAGAAGGAAATCAAGGACCGCTTCTAGGTTTGGGACCCATGCATTTTCCTAAGTAGCATCTTTTTCAGATATCGGTATGGCTTCTGGGAAAAGAGAGTGGGACAAGATGGGGAATCTAAAATCCTGCTTGGGCCATGTTAAGTTCGAGATGCTGATCAGACTTTGAAGTGAGGAAGCAATTGAATTCAATTGGGGATAAAATTCAGGAGTCATGGGATTTAAAGGCATGGGGCGGGATGAGGTGATGAAGAGAGAAGATGCAACTAGAGGGCTCAGTAGTCTGGGGAATGCTCACATTCAGAGATCGGATGGAGAGGAGAGTCAGCAAAAAGAGATTGAGCAAAAGCGGCCATACTGAGGGCCGCACAGGAGTGTAGCGCCTTGAAGGCGTAGAGAAAACGCTGTTTCTCGAAGAGGAGGATGATCGAAATGCCACACGCTGCTGTCCTAGTAAGATGAAGACAGGAAATTGACCAATGTTCGCAAGGCGGCCCATTTCAGGGAGGTCAAAAGCTTGATTGGAGTGGGTTAAAGACAGGAAAGAGGTGAGGAAGGAGAGACTGTGGATATGAGCATTTTAGAGAAGACCTGCTAAGGGAAAAGAACAGACGTGGGCTTTTAGCTGAAAGTGGATGTGGAATCAGACATTAGAGGCAGGGTGATGTCTTCCATGTCCTTTAGGTGAGCTGCGTTACGGCATGATACTGATGAAAATGATCTCGGAGAGAAGTGACCGTCATCAATGTAGGATCAAAGGAAAAAAGCTGTAGGAAAAAGAGCTTTGAGAGGATAAGAAAGAATGAGATCTGGAGTCCAAGACCTTAGACGGGAGTGTGGGCATGTCTCTCACGGTCATAGAGCAGAAGGCAGAGAATACGGCACGGGCGTGCACAGGCTCCGGAGCACCGGTCCCAGGCCAGTTCTCGCTAATGAACAAACACAGCCCCTGCCCTCAGGGATTTCCCCATCGAGAAGGAGCAACTGCCAAGTCAACAAACAACCATATTTCAGCACAACCAGAGCTGTGACGGGGTGGGTACTGGGGAAACACACAGGCTAAGGAGCAGGGAGGCTGCTATTTGCTGAAATTGTGTGTCTCTGCCGAAATTCAAATGTCGAAGCACTACCTTCATTGTGGTGGTATTTGGAGGCCAGGCCTTTGAGAGCTAATTACATTGAAATGAAGTCATGAGGGTCGGAACCCTATGATAGGATGAATGTCCTTATAAGAGGGAAGGAGGGAAGAGGGAGGAAGGAAGAGAGAGAGAGAGAGAGAGAGAGAGAGAGAGAGAGAGAATATCTCTTTCCATGCTCATGCTCCAAGGAAAGGCCATGTGAGCACACAGCACACAGCACACAGGTGGCCGTCTGCACGGGAAGGGGGCTCAGGCCCTGCTGGCTCTGATCTCAGACTTCCAGCCTCCGGAACTCTAAAAAATAAATAAATGTCTGTTGTTTGAGCCACCCCTCTATGGTATTTTGTTAGAGCAGCCCAAGCTGACTAACACAGAATAGTTCTGAGCTGACATCTGAACGATGAATAATACATAAGCCAGTAAAAGGAGGAAGGACTACTCTCCTCCCAGCAGAACGGCTAGAATGAAAAAGACTAACGATTCCAAGTGCTGACAAAAAATGTGAAGCAGCTGGAATTCACACGCTGCTGGTGGGAGTCTAAATTGATACAAGCACTTGGGAAAACTGTCCATAAATTTCTTACAAGGTTAAACACAGACCTCCCTTGTAGCCCGGAAATTCCACTCCTAGGTTTACATCCCATAGAAATGCCTCCATTTAATCCAACAAAAGCCATGCAGGAGAATGTCTATAGCAGCTTTATTGGTTTTAGCCCCAAACTGGAAAAACTCTAAATATCCATCAACGGGAGAATGATACATAAGTGTGGTCGAGCCTCACAGTGGAACGCCACACAGCAATGAAGTGAGCACAAAGGGCGTGGATTAATTTCACAGAAATGAGATGCGTGAAGCCAAAGTCCTGAAGAGAACATGTATGATTCCGTTTCCATGAAGGTCAAAAACAAGAATAACTAACCGATGGTGATGACAGTTGGAACAGTGCTTCTTTCCGGGTAGAGAGTATTGGCTGGGAAGGAACATGAGAGAACTTTCTAGGGGATCTGGAAATAGTCCACATCCTGAACTGGGTGGTGGTTACACGCATGTATGCATATTTAACACCCTTTAAGCTACATACTAAGATGTGTACATTTACACACACAGAAGCTATGTTATACTTCAAATTTTTTTTAAGTTTTTTTAAAAGAGGGGAATGGGTGCCCTGTCCAGTTTGGTTCAGTGGATAGAGCATCGGCCTGTGGACTGAAGTGTCCCCAGTTCAATTCCGGTCAAGAGTACAGGCCTAGGTTGTGGGCTCGATCCCCAGTAGGGGGCATGCAGGAGGCAGCTGATCAATGATTCTCTCTCATTGATGTTTCTATCTCTCTCTCCCGCTCCCATCCTCTCTGAAATCAATAAAAATAATTAATAATAAATAATAAAAAATAAAAGAGGGGAATGGGTAACACATCTCAGGCTAAAAGGTAATCCAAAGACTAGGAGATGAGAAAGTCTAGTACATTCTCAGGTCTAGCAACACTTTCATGTGGCTGAAAGTGTGACTGAGGTGAAGCGTGCAGACATGAGGCTGGTCAGCAAATGGGGGCCATTTGTCAAAGATCCACATTATGGATTTCTCTGTAGCCTTTTACCAAGTCCAATGGGCAAGCTTCCAAGCTCTGAGAGCTGCCAACCAGAAAGGCCCACTGAGTCAACCTCTTGGAGACAACCATCCCTTAAGGTGCACAGGGGAATAATGACAAGATTTAGGGCCCGTGGCATGAAGATGAATGTGCTGGAGCCAATGACAGTGAGAGGAGGGGGGAAGGGAGATGGGGAAAGGTGGCCCTCTCACTGTGCATTTATCCAGCAAGGGTGTCTGTCCATCCTGAGGCCGAGGGACGAGAGGACAGAAAAGAAGATGACCCCATGATTGGAAGTAGAGGGAGTTCAGTGGACATGCCAATGAATGTCTACTCTTATCCCATTACTAGGGTCCCCTCTACACAGCACATAAAAATGCAACCAGGTGCCCAGCTGGCATGGCTCAGTGGTTGAGCATTGACCTATGAACCAGGAGGTCACAGTTCAGATTCCCGGTCAGGGCACATGCCCAGGTTTCGGGCTTGATCCCCAGAGAGGGGTGAGCAGGAGGCAGCCAATCAATGATTCTCTCTCATCATTGATGTTCATATCTCTCTCTCCCTCTCCCTTCCTCTCTGAAATCAATAAAAATATATTTTTTTAAAAAACACACACAACCAGAGTCTCAACAGTCACCCTTTCCGCTCAGTCTGGCTCATGTCTTCATAACTGTGAAGTGGCATCCCAGCAGTTTTAATTAACAAGTCGAGTCTCTATCCCACTGTACATTTATTTAACGGCTCAATGCGCCAACCAGGTGCCTTTAGGGAAGGAGGAGAATTTTAAGAAGGTGGGAGGGGTGAGGGGGAGCTGTTAAAGAGTGTCAAATGAACAGGTGCAAGCTTGTTAGTCACAGAGAATGCATAAGTCTTTGAAATTAATTTCACCAGTGGTTCATTTTTCATTAATGTTTTCCCGGCCAAAAAAGAGACTAACACTCTATTCTCCTGCACCCAAGGGGACAAAGACATGTTATTGGAGAGCGGACTGGACTCACACACGACACATTCATTCCCAAGGCAGGACCCCAATCATCTCAGTGAGGACCCATGGGAAGGAAGGTGGCTCATGAAAGACCCTGGACCAGGAGCTAGAGACACAGGTGTAAGGCTGCTTCAGGCCACCTGCCAGCTGAGGAGACAGAGCAAGTCATTGGCCCGTCTGATCACCAGGTCCTCCCAATGAAGGGAAAGAGAAGATACATCGCAAAACTCTTGTAAATATGAAATGTGCCAAAGGTGAGCGGAAGAGCTTGGTAAACAAAGCACTGAACTCGCATGTATTCATTAAGGTTTGGGTTTTTCACATGTTTGATTTCGACAGGTAATAAAAAATGACTCTGGCTACAATTAGAGTAATTTTTCAAAAGGAAAGATGGAAATGTCATCCGGAGGATCCAAGGGCAGCGAGTTACGGAGGCAGCCTAAGCGCACTGATTGCTTCTTTTGTCCATTCGCCTGCCAGGTAATAAGCACTTCATGAGCGCCTGCCATGTTCCAGGTAGAACTTTAGGTGAAGCAAACAAGATAATTATAATCTCTGCCCACTCTGAACATACAGCCTGGTGAAGATTTTAGAGAAGTAAACAGGTCATTATAATCTTTCTTAGTAAATGTGATTGTGGGTAAATACAGGTGGGTGGTGAGAGCACAGGAAGGAAACTATCAGTCATAACAAACAATCGAACAATCGGGTTCAATTTCAGTCAAGGGCACGTACCTGGGTTGCCGGTTCCCCATCCCAATTGGGGCACATGTGGGAGGCAAACTATTGTTGTGGCTCTTTCACCTGGATGTTTCTCTCTCTCTCTCTCTCCTCTCTCACCCTCCCCGCTCCCTTCCACTCTCTCTCAAATCAATGGAAAACATATCCTCCAGTGAGGATTAACAAAAAAAAATTAAAATAATAAAAAAAGCATTGCCCAGTGGAAATTGGCTCAGACGTGCTTGCTCCATAAGAACCTATTTACATGTCACTAATCTGTCCCACATCACCAGCTTTAAGTCCAAACTGAGGTTACAGTCCTTATTAATATTCTATTTACATGACGTGGGGAGCATAAATTGGTTTAACATTCTTGGAGGGCAATTTGCTGGTACCTCCCCAAATTTGAAATCTGCTTGCCTTTGAACTCAGGATTTCAACCTCTCTGAAGCACCCTACAGAAATACTTGCACAAACACATAATAAAGAGATGTGTTTGTTCAGGAATCTTTGTTGCAGCATTGTATGGAAAAGAGCAAAAGAAATGGGACCAACTTGATGGCCAATTAGCAGGGGACCCAGTTACTAAGAATGAGGTGGGTATTGACATTCTTGTTTCAGGAAACCCCCAAGGCCATCATCTAGTGATAACACAGTCACCAAACCACACAGACAGCACAGTGACATGTATATTTAAAAATGCACTGTCTAGCCCTGGCCAGTTTGGCTCAGTGGATAGAGCGTCGGCCTGGGGACTGAAGGGTCCTGGGTTTGATTCCAGTCAAGGGTGCATGCCCAGGTTGTGGGCTCCATCCCCAGTAGGGAGTGTGCAGGAGGCAGCCCATCAATGATTCTCTCTCATCATTGTTTCTATCTTTCTCTCCCTTCCTCTCTGAAATCAATAAAAAAAAATATTTTTAAAAAATAATAAAAATAAATAAAATAAAAATGTATTGTCTATATCTCTTTATACCCATAGATATAGACATGTCTATACCTATATCTACATCTATGTCCTTATCCAAAGCTATCTACATAGATGTGTATCTATGTCTATATCTAATCTATAGCTATACCTAGCTATCTATAGCTACATCTGTCTATAGCTGCAGGTGACCTTGAATAATGCTGATTTGAACTTCAAAGTTTCACTATCCACAGAGTTTATTCAATAAATACTGTAAATTTATTTTCTCTCCATTATGATTTTCTTTCTTTAATATATTTTATTGATTTCAGAGAGGAAGGGAGAGAGAGATAGAAACAACAATGATGACAATCATTGATCGGCTGCCTCCTGCAGGCCCCCATTGGGGATGGAGCCCATAACCTGGCCATGTGCCCTGACCAGGAATTGAACCGTGACCTCCTGGTTCATAGGTTGACATTCAAACCACTGAGTCACACCAGCCGGACCCTTATGATTTTTTTTATCACATTTTCTTTTCTCTAGCTCACTTAATTGTAAGAATACAGTATATAATACATATAACATAGAACCTGTGTGCTAATTGACTGTTTATGTTATCAGTAAGGCTTCCAGTCGGCAGTAGGCTATTAGTAGTTGAGCTTTGGTAGAGTCAAAAGTTACTGTGCAGAGTGTCCGGGCCTGTAACCTCCACATTGTTCAAGGGTCAACTGTATATCATTGTCTGAGAAAGGAAATATTACCAAGAAACAGGGGAAGGGGCACTTTCTGTTTTTTAAAATATATATTTTTTTATTAATTTCAGAGAGGAAGAGAGAGGGAGAGATAGAAACATCAATGATGAGCGGGAATCATTAATGAGCTGCCTCCTGCATGCCCCTACTGGGGACTGAGCCCACAACGGGGCATGTGCCCCAACCAGAAATTGAACCATGACCTTCTGATTCATAGGTCAACGCTCAAACACTGAGCCACACCAGCTGGGCTCGCTTTTGACTCTGAACGTTTTTGTGTTGGAGTTTTTCACGAACCTGCATATTACTAATGTCATTTTCAAAATTCAAAGGATTCTGAGCCCCATCATATGTCCAAGGGAGAACGTCTTGCTTCCTGCCCCAGATCTCCCAGCTGTGACTGCACCCAGGCCAGTGTCATGGCGAGGGAGGGGTGGGACCTGGGAGGAGACCTGGGAGGAACATGTGCCACACCCGCTGCTCTGGGACCGTGGCTGCCCTGCAGCCCAGAGCCCGCTCATCGCTGAAGGACAACACCGCCCTGGCGCACAGAGCAGGCGGGTGCTCACCTCCTGCAAGGGGCTCAGAGAGCTACCGTGTCCTGCGGGCCTCTAGGTGCGGTGGCGGAACACAGGATGCTGGACCAGAAAGATGATACCATTTGGACCTGAATGAGCCAAAAGGTAAGGACCAGAGAGAAACAAGGGCATCTCGGGCTGGCGAGGTGGCGGCACAGCCGGGACATCGAGGCCTGGATCACAGCAGCCCCTTTGTGAGAACTAGACACAGCCTGGGGGGACCAGTGGCAAGGACCCCACAGGGAAGGGGACGGTCCACCAGCCAACTCACTGCGGGCTCAGTACGGGCATAGCGTGACCTTTCTGCACGCCAGAGGTCGTGATGGAGGTCTTTCCAGTACACAGTGCGCGCGCACACACACACACACACACACACACGTGCATGCACACACATGCTCATGCATGTACACATGTGCACACATGCACACGGGAGGTCAAGATTTGTCTCAGAAGCAGACTCTAAGAAGGAAATTCAAGTGCCAGTTGCTCCCGGGGTTAGGACGTCCATGTCTTTTGAAAGTCATAAATCCTGCCAGTATGCACAGGCCTGCAGGGAGAGCCCCGCCCTGGGGCCCAGGGGACAGGCGCAGGCAGCCGTGGGCAAACTATGGCCCGAGGGCCGGATCCAGCCTGTTTGAAATGAATAAAACTAAAAAAAAAAAAGACCGTACCCTTTTATGTAATGATATTTACTTTGAATTTATATTAGTTCACACAAACACTCCATCCATGCTTTTGTTCCTGCCCTCCAGTCCAGTTTAAGAACCCACTGTGGCCCTCGAGTCAAAAAGTTTGTCCACCCCTGGGCACCAACCGCATCTCCGCCCCTCGGAGCCTGTGATGGGCCTTCTCCCGCTGCTCTTCTGATGCAGGGCAAATGGCATGAAAGCTGAAGTGGTCATCAGTCCCTCGAGCAGGACTAAAAGATTAAGTCCCGCCTCCAAACCAAAACCCAGTGTTCGCTGGGGCCACGGCTCTGGCCTGCTCCGCTGCCAAGTGATCATAGTGGGGATGAGCAGCGGACTAGCGGGAAGTGCCTGCTGATGGCCCCTCAAATCATTTCATTAAAAGTTGCAGGGAAGTCTATGGCTGACTCCGAGTCATGCCGGGAAGGCCATTAGGTTAATCAAAATGCGAGGACAGCTCACCATCTACTCTTAATTAACAAAGTGGGTCCCAGCGCTGACTCAGCAAAAGGCAGAGCTGGCCAGTGACCCTCGGGGCAGTCACAGGGCTCAGGGCGCCCTGCCATCGCTGACAGCCAACCAAGACCTAAAGGAGGACTGGGCGCTGGAAGGAGGTTTGCTCTCACTGTAAGTGAACAAGAAGAGCTCCAAGCCGGCTCTTTAACCACCCAAATACCTATCCTACTTGAATATTTGTTTTTCTGTCTTCCTGTGCTAAAATGTAAGCTCCACGGGGTAACTGCCCATCCTAGTCCACACGGGACTGAGGCGTGTCCTGGGACAATGGAACTTCAGTGCTAAAACCAAGATGGTCCCAGGCAAACCGGACATCTGGTCACTCCAGCTGCATGAAAGCCAAGATTTGGTCTGTCTTGTTTCTGGCTGTATCCCCAGGGCTACAATGCCTGACACACAGCAGACCTTAAATAAATACTAATTGAATGAACAAATGAATAAGTGGGTGAGAATATAAATGAAGAAATGAATGAATGAATGAGTTTGTCCCTCTCTCCAGTTCCACAAGGTAACTAATTCAAACAGCCTGGAGTATATTCTTCCGTACCTTTTTTTAGTATGTTTTTAATATTCATTTTTATTCACCTCGAGACATCTATGAGACAAACATGGATCAGCTGCCTTCTGTACACCCCCTACTGGGAATAGAGCGTGCAACCTGAGCATGTGCCCTGACAGGGAGTCCAACCAGCGACCCTTCAGTGCATGGGACGACACTCAACCAACTAAGCTACACCAGCCAGGGCCCTTGCTTTGTTTTATGCACACAAACACACACACACACACACACATAATATGGAGACTCATTGTCCAAAAAAAGAGAAAAGAATCATGTTACAGACATGAGCCAACAATTGCTTTTTCACTGAGCAGTATATAGTTTTTCTCATAAATGTAGAGCTATCCAATTCTTTTTAATGATTCATGTAGTGTCATAATACTGAATATGCTCCAATTTATCCTATTATTCACCTATTGGTAAAGTTATGTTTCCAATTATTTCCAGAGCAAACAGCACACCAGTAAATATCTTTGCACACGTATCCTAACATGCTGGCCCTTTTGTTTGTATCAGGACAGATTCCTAAAGGTCAAGGGGACTGTGGGTCTTTAACTTAAAGAGACAGGGCTGACTTGAGTTAAGACAAAGCAAAGGTCACCCTAGCCCAGTGATGGTGAACCTTTTGAGCTCAGCGTGTCAGCATTTTGAAAAACCCTAACTTAACTCTGGTGCCGTGTCACATATAGAAATTTTTTTATATTTGCAACCAAACTAAAACAAAGATTTATATGTTTGATATTTATTTTATATATTTAAATGCCATTTAACAAAGAAAAATCAACCAAAAAAATGAGTTCACGTGTCACCTCTGACACATGTGTCATAGGTTCGCCATCACTGCCCTAGCCTGTCCCAACAAGACAGTCAGGTAAGAAATCCAGTAGCTAAGCATCTCGGATGCCCACTTCCCCAGCTCTCTCCCAGAGATGGGTATCTCTCTTTCTCTTTCTTCCTCTCTGAAAGTAATAAAAATATATTTTTAAAAAATAAATAAACAATTCCTCAAGAGAGGAAACATTATCTCAATTCTACGAAAGAGGGCCTGTGGGTCAGAGAAGTGGCTTGCCTTGCCCAGGGTCAAACAGCTAGTAAGTGATAAAGCTGGGATTGAACTTGGGTCTGGCTAACCCCAAAACCACTTGACACTACATCAGTGGGCTTGACCTTGGCTCTATTGGAATCACCTGGGGGGTTTCAAAAACCCACAGCTGCTGGTCCCAACCCCAGAGGGCCTGACATAACTGGTCTGGGGTGTGGTCCCCTCTCAGGGCCTGAAAAAGACAAGTGATTCCAATGTGCAGCCAAGATTGGAAACAACTACAGGACACTAAGGAGCCTCCCACTTGAGCATCATCAGAGTCACCTGGAGAAGTTGTTAGAGGCCCATTGCTGGCCCCACCTGCAGTGTTGACTCAGGGGGCCTTGGCTAGGACCCCAGAACATGTGTTTCTAAGCAGCTCCCAGTGATGCTGGCACTGCTGGTCTGGGGTCCATGCTTTGTAGACACTGCACTACACAGTGGACCTATCACTGATGTTTCTACCTGTTTCCCAGGTGGGGACACAAAGAATCATGGAGTAGACCACCTTCATCAAGACAAGGGCAGGTCGCGCCGGCCAGTGGATAGAGCAGTGGTTCTCGACCTTGGCTGCACTTTAGAATCACCTGGGAATCTTTTTAAAATCCTGATTTCTGGGCCTCATCCTCAGGAAATTCCGTTTCTTTGTTACTAATGTTGTGGCCCCACCCCATAACAAAGAAACATAATTTCTAGAGGATGAGGCCCAGAAATCAGGATTTTAAAAAGATTCCCAGGTGATTCTAATGTGCAGCCAAGGTTGAGAACACTGGGATAGAGCGTCAGTCCTCAGACTGCAGGGTCACAGGTTCAATTCGGGTCAAGGGCATGTACCTGGGTTGCAGGCTGGATAACTGGCCCTGGGATGCATGCAGGAGGCAACCAATCGATGTGTCTCTCTCACATTGATGTCTCTCTCTCTCTCTCTCCCT
Source organism: Myotis yumanensis (assembly GCF_028538775.1). Classification (NCBI taxonomy): domain Eukaryota; kingdom Metazoa; phylum Chordata; class Mammalia; order Chiroptera; family Vespertilionidae; genus Myotis; species Myotis yumanensis. The sequence continues at coordinate 94,855,083 of NW_027223755.1, forward strand.
CCGCGCCCCCCCCCCCCCCCCTCACTTCCACTATCTCTAAAAATCAATGGAAAAATCCTCGGGTGAGGATTAATAAATACATTTTTTTAAAAAAGGGCAGATACCCATGGGAAGCAGTCAGATGGTCTTGCTTCCCGGCTTATTTGAGGTTTTAAAGGCTAAAAGAGTGTCATCTGTGGTCCTTAGTGTCCAAGTCCAAACCCATCTGACCATTTTTTTTCTGCCTGGTATTTGTCATGTGTTTAAGGGGCTTGCCTTTAATTAAAGAAAGCCCCATTAACCCATCCATAAACACATGCATACTAGCCAAAGGAGTGATCAGGGAACACACTGTAACCAGGATGACAGCCACCTGCAACATGGCTGCGTTTTCATTGTCTTCCACCTCCGGGGAGAGGGGGCTGCTCCTCCCAAGCTCCGGCTGCTGCCAGCTAGCTTCGGGCAGCTCATCCCGTGCCTCCATCTGAAAAAATTGCCTAGACTCAATAGGCAGAAAAAAAGACAATTGGAGGTCATCTGGACCATCTCCCGAATCTCCCATCTCCAGGCAGAGCGCAGCTGACGACTTCCCCACTGCAGACACCCGGAGGAAAGTGGTCCCTCAGCGCCCCCTGCTGGCTACATTGGGAATGGCCGAGAAGCCAGTGCTGCCAGAGTTAGAATTTCCGAGGTCTCTGTACCCTTGGGTTTTCAGCGTTTCCTGCCTCCTCTTGTAAGATGCAAATCCCCCTGAAAGGGGCTTCAGTCTTTCCAAAACCACCTGAGTATCTGCAACATGCCTACCCGTTCACATGCCTATTTCTACCTAATTTCCACAATTTTATCTGTGCAAGATACATAGACATTCAGTATCTCGGTAATTCCTAAGTCTAAAATATTTTCTCTTTGGGAGAGCAGATTTTTGTGATGACCTGCTGCTCTCCCATACTGCTGGCATTACTGGAGTAAACGCTCATATATTATTTTTAAAAATAAATAAGATATAAATAAATAAAATATTTGCTCTTTGTTCCTTTCCCGTCCCTGGTCTACAAGAAGAAGAAAAAAAAGAAGAGTTAAAAGAGAACTGGCTTTAGTTGAGCACCTACTACATGTCAATTTCTGTGTGAAGCACTCTATGCACATGGTCTCTTTAATCCCCAGGACAGCCCTGTAGGCCGCCCTTCTTACCCACGTTGCAGATGAGGAAACTGAGGCTCAGAGAGGTCAATCAACTTACTCAAGACCACACAGCTAAGAGGTAGAAGAGCTGGGTTCACACTCAGAGCTGTCTGGTGTTTATTCTATTCCCCCTAGGTTGCTTCTCAACCCACAAGCTAAGCACCTGTTCTATGTGCGGGTGAGACATCTGTGGCTCCTCGAGGTTAGGTGACTTGCTCTCAAAGGGCTCTTGGCTAGCACATGGTGGAGGAAAGACTTGAACCCTGGCATCCGACTGCAAATCCAGTGTTCCATCCCAGACTGGATGGGAATCAGTTCATCAGATGAATTCTCTATAACAATAAAACCCTGGAACGTAATAGTAAGTACCAAGAGGGAAAGAAGTGACAGGTTTAATGGTTTTCCTTGAGGGTGACTCCTGCCAGCCCCAGACTGGTAGCTCTTCTACAGCAAACATATAACCAACCCTCGCGGGTAGTGGTTTGTAAACTCTCTTCTATGGGAAGCACCAAGGACTGACAAAGGTTAGGCGAGAAAAGAACGTCAAAATAGTGGAGCCAGCCTGGCCAGTGTTGCCTGATGGTTGAGCATCGACCCATGAACCAGGAGGTCACGGTTTGATTCTCGGTCAGGGCACATGCCCGGGTTGCAGGCTCGATTCCCAGTAGGGGGCGTGCAGGAGGTAGCCCATGGATGATTCTCTCTCATCATAGATGTTTCTCCCTCCCTTCCTGTCTGAAATAAATAAATAAATATATATATATATTTTAATAGTGGAGCTGCCTTAGCCAGTTTTGCTCAGTGGGTAGAGCATCAGCCTAGGACCCAAGGGTCCCAGGTTCGATTTCAGTCAAGGGCACGTACCTCGGTCGCAGGCTCCTCCCTGGCCCAGGCCATGGTCAGGGCTCGTGCAAGAGGCAACCAATCGATGTGTTTCTCTCACATTGATATTTCTCTGTCTTTCCCTCTGGCTTCCACTTTCTCTAAAATTCAATGGAAAAATATCCTTGGGTGAGGAATATATATATTAGAGGCCTGGTGCATGAAATTCGTGTACTCGGTGGGGGGGGGGGGGTCCCCCAACCTGGCCTATGCCCTCTCACAGTGCAGGATCCCTGCAATTGGTCGCCCCAAAGAGGTAGGCCCCACCCATTCGGGGCTCCTTGATGGATTGCCCCAAAGAGATAGGCCGGAGCCGGGGGTTCTGCTCCACAGCAGGCGAGGGGCCATGGGAACCCCAGCGGAAGCCACTAGGAGCGGCCACACTGGGCCCCGCCTCCGCTGTGCATGCAGCCATCTTGTGATGGCGTGAGGGCATCATCATGGCGTGACAGTGTGAGGACCATCTAGGCTTTTATTAATAAGAATATATATATATATATGAGCCAGGCAGCTCCTCCCATTGCTTCAATCAACTGGAACAACTCTGCTTTCCTGTTTTATATATCGAGCTGTCAAATAAGATTTCATTTGGAAAAGACGGCCATGTGGTAAAGGAAATAAAGCTTGAAAACGGTCACAGAGATGAGTGCTGGCTCATTGGGCGGGGCCCCGAGGTCCTGGGGCAGAGTGGGAGTGGGCAGTCGTCTGCTAGGGACCAGGGGGCTCCAACAACAGAAGCCCACCCTCAGGTTCCGGAGGCTGGGAGACAGGCCACGGTGCTGGCAGCTTGGCTCCCCCTGAGGCTCTCCCTGGCGTTGGGATGACCGTCTTCGTGTTTGCGTGGCATTCTTGCTCTATGCGTGTCCGTGGCCACATTTCCTCTTTTTATCAGGACACCAGTCATATCAGATTGCAGTCCACCCTAATGGCCTCATTTTAACTTAATTACGTCTCTAAAGACCCATCTCCAAATAGTCTACTCTGGGGTCCTAGGGGTTAGGACTTCAACAGATGAATGGGAGGGTGGGACACAGAGTGTTAGGGCAAGTGCATCACCTGGCTCCTCTGTCCTACAGGCCCACCTTCAGGGGCAGGAGGGCCTGTAGGAGGTGAGAAGGCCCAGAGTCCACTGGGAGGGGCTGGTTGATAATGGCCAGAGCAGGGCTGAGTGGGACCCGCCCAGCCTGCCAGGTGCCCAGCCTTCAGTGAACAGGATTTATCACTGCAGTCACCAGGGTAATTGGAAAGAAGCAGGGTAGTGGGCAGGTCCCGTGGACTTAGTTTCAAAAGTGAGCCTGCCCCCTCCCCCCAACCATTCCCCTTCCCCACCATCAAGCCCCTCCAGACTCCGCAAGTTATTGCACCTTTAAGGTTACTCCACCCTGGGCTGTGCAGAGGCGAGTATTTGTCTTCATGAAGGGCTTTTCAGGACCGCCGGTCTGAGTACCTCCCTTTCCCCCACTCTGTCACTCACCTGGTTGGGAGGCAGTACCCCTGCACCACCACCTTTTTTTTTAAGTAGCAACTTTAAAAATATATATATATATGTTTTTATTGATTTGAGAGAGAGAGAAACATAGACTGACTTCTGCACGCCCCCTACTGGGGCTTGAGCACGTGCCCTGACGGGAATCCAGCCAAGGACCTCTGGGGCAGAGTTCAGGGGTCCTCAACCTCAGCTGCTCCATGCAACCACCTGCAGGGCCCACCCCCCCCCCACCCCCCGCAGCGCTGACTTAATGGAAGCTCTTCTCCCACCACCCGAGCTCCAGATCTGAGCAGAAAACTACTCCCTCGCAGAGAACATTCTGGCATTGGATTCTGCCCAGCTATCTAAACGTTTAAGCTTGCTCTCTTTCTCTCTCTCTCTCTCTCTCCCTCCCCCCCCCCCCCCCCACCCCTCTGTCACAAGCAGGAGCCTCATGAAGAAGTGTCTCCAACTCCCTTGCTGGATTCAGATCAGGCCCTGGACCCCCTCCCCACCCCATCTGACCTCTCCTTTGTATCCCCTCCCCCAGTGAGGGGTCCGCTCTCCGTCCTCAGGCTTCCAGCCCTGGCCCTGTGCATGCGCCACTGGATCTGGACCGCCCTTCTGGGAAGATGTCTCATCAGGGCCCTTTGCCCGAGAAGTCACCAAGAAAACGTGGGGTGGATCAGGAAGAGATGGGCGCTGTCATGGGCAAAGTGTCCCCCCAAAATTCATATCCATCTAGCACCTCAGAATGTGCCCTTATTTGGTCATAGCACCTCTACAGGCTCAATAGTTAACGGAGGTCATCCTGGCTTGGGAAGGGGTCTAAGTGCAATGACTGGTGTCTTCATGAGAAGGAAGCTTGGACACACACATAGGGAGATGGAATGAGGCAGCTACAAGCCACGTGACACCCAGGGTTCTTCTGACTTTGATAAAATTAATTTTAAATCCTAGCTCTAGAATTCACACATTTCTCTTTATATGCCCCTCAGAGACCAGCCTTTCCCCTGGACAATCAGCAACCCCCAGGCAGCAGAAGACAGTAAGCCAGACCTGACTAATATTCACAAGGTCCTACCCTCCAGCAAACTAAGGATAACATCTTTTTTTTTTTTTTAGATGAGCTGGATTTCTAGAGGAGCTCTGTTGTTTTGTTTTGTTTCTTAGAGAGGAAAGGACTAGGAGAGAGAGAGAGAGAGAGAGAGAGAGAGAGAGAGAGAGAGAGAGAAACATCAATGGTGAGAGAGAATCACTGATTGGCTGCCTCCTGCATGCCCCACTCTGGGGATGGAGCCTGAAACCTGAGCATGTGCCCTGACCAGGAAGTGAACCATGACCTCCTGGTTTATACGTCGATGCTCAACCACTGAGCAACACTGGCTGGGCATGAAGTACAGATTTTGATGTGCAGCTTCTGCCTGACGTTTTGAACTGTGAGATGTTGTATCTGGTTCCTATGGCTTCTGTAACAAACTACCACCAACCCAGTATGCCCTGAATGGGAATCGAACCGTGATCTCCTCATTCACAGGGTGTGGGCCAACCTCTTGACCTAGTTATGTTTCAGCTCCTGACCCCTAAGGTGAACAATCCCCTAGCTACTCTCCCATAAGACTGGACAGAGGGACGCAGAGCAGACCTGAGAACTGTTCCCAAGACTTGAAGAACTCACGTATTACCCTTACCTCACCTCTGATCATCCCCTCCCAGCATAGCCCTGAACCCCCTAACCACAGTGTCTTGTGATTTTGCCCTGTATAATCCGTAACCTACACACCGTTGGGGATTCAGATCTTAAACACTAGCTCCCCGCCTCTGAACTGGCCAATTCAATATTGAACTATTTTTCTTTCTATGCTGCAGACTCCAGCTCATGCATCACCTCGCACCAGTGTGCTCAGGCAGACAGACTCAAACATTGGGGTCCCAGTAGCACAAGGAAGGCCTAGGACTGCCTGCCCCAGCCAGATCAGGAGAGAGGCAGGGAGCAGGGTCTCCCTCGGAGCCCCCAGAGGGAATCAACCCTGTGGACACCTGGATCTCGGGCTTCTAAGCTCCAAAACGGTGAGAGAATGAAATCCTGTTGATTTAAGCCGCTACATTGGGGTCTTTTGTTACAATGTCTCTGGGAAACTGACACAGGGCCCCAAACTGGGGCGCAACAAGAATACCCCAAACAGACCTCAAACAAGGCCAACCTCAGATTTCTCACAACCAAGGGGTAGGAAAGAGCTGGAGAAACTGGCCTGACAGATGCCAAGTAAGAAAAACCAGGACACAGACACACACATACTTCACGGGAGTCCAGATGTGCAAAGATGGGGTGCCCAGAAAGACGTGGGAGCTGGGAGAGGTGCATGGGAGCGCCAGACGCCAGCTCACGTAGCCTCAGTGTCTTCATCCTGAAATGAGGTGTGGCGGGTGAAGGCGGGCCAGTGTGCACGGGAGGCCACACTGCCCACACACACTGTGGGGACGACGCATGTGTCAGGATCCCGCCCCCTCCCTCCCCAGTTACTCTAGGACACAGCTAAGCCTAGAGCATCCTGCTCCCACAGCTCTGCTCCCAGCCCGTCTCTAAATGCCTCGCTGTTCCACGCTTTGTCAGTGGAATTTACTTTAAGGATTTTAATAAAAAGGGCATCTTCTGTGAGCTCTAACTCATATTCCCAAAACAGAGGCTCAGGGCAGCATGAGTTACTCTTTCTTCCCCCAGCAAATTCCATGGAAAAACAGCATCAAGTGCAATTGTTGAAAATTCCTGTGCTCCTGGAGGGGCTTTCAGAGGGGACACGTGGTTTGTGCCTGAAGGAGGCCACACCTAAGATTAGAAAAGTTCATAAGCCGGCAGTGGGCAGCCGAGCGGTGGGCAGCCGGGCGGTGGGCAGCCGGGCAGTGGAGCGTAGCATCGGGCCATACTGACCAGGACAGAGGCATCAGTTATGTATCAAATGCCCTCGACACACGGGGAGCTTGCCGGTGCTCACTGCACATGACGGCGAATCCCAATCCACAGCCCAGTGGTGTTGAGGGCACAGCCCACCTCGGGCGGGCAGTCAGTCGGGTTACGTCTTGTAGGCAGAACCTAAAACAAGGATTAATTCGATCACAAGTGGACTGTCTTTTGTGATCACCGTGGGAACCAGGCAATCCTCTTCCCCAAAATATCTCTTGTTGGTTTAAGTTCTAAACACTTGCTGCCATGACTGTTGTTTTAATCATATATCCGGAAACTTCAAATCAGCACGTTTGGACTCCTTATCCTTTAATTTGCATTATATCCTACGTGGAAGTTCATTCTGAGAGTGCCCGGCAACACAGCCAGACTCAGCCACCACCAGTGTTTGTTTTGAGAGTAAATTCCTAGATGTTGGGCAGCCCAGGCCCGGTGGCTCAGTTGGTTGGAGCACCATCCCGTACACCAAAAAGGTGGTCAGTTGGATTCCTGGTCCAGGCATATGCCTTTTGGGTTTGTTCCCTGGGTCGGAACATGTACAGGAGGCAACAGATCAATGTTTCTCCCTCACTTTGAAGTCTCTCTCTCTCTCTCTCTCTCTCTCTCTCTCTCTCACTTATCCAGTACAGAACAGCTCAACTGTGATGCAGCATGGCTGTGAGGTAACCCTAGAGCCAGGCCCTCTCATGCTAGACAGCTCTGCTCTGCTCTGCGACACCGTTGGTATTTCAGCTTGGCTGGGGAAGCACAAGACATCAATGGGAAGGGAATGTGCGCTCCCAGAGCCAGAGGGGAGCTGGCTTATATACAGAGAAGTCCCTGCGCCCCCCGGCCCACCCCCCCAATCCCTTATTGGTCCATCTTCATGTAAATGAGGACTCCAAATCACAGTATGATTGGTCCATCTTCATGTAAATGAGGACTCCACAGTATGATGAGTCCAACAGGCATTTTCCTGACTGGTCAGAATGGAGCTGCTCGGATTGGTTAGTGAGATGTTGATGATTGTGTGGGGGGGGGAGGGGGGGGGGCGGGGGGGAACAAGGGGAGGGGGGCTCATAGCTGATAGGATAGGGAAAGCTTCAGACCTATTGGTTGAAATAGGATTCAGGAACTCTTTTTTTAATATGTTTTTATTGATTTTAGACAGAGAGGAATAGAAAGAGAGACATCAGTGTGAGAGGGAAGCATCAATTGGTTGCCTCATGTACACACCCCAACCAGGGATCGAACCCACAACCTGGGCATGTGCCCTGATGGGGAATCCAACCGGTGATCTTCCAGTGCAGAGGGTGATGCTCCCACCAACTGAGCCACACTGGCCAGGGCCAGGAGCTCGTTTCTAGGCCTGGCTCCGGTGGCAGGAACACAGGGCAGCAGGCAGTCCAGTGCCGAGGCAGGGAGGTCACTGCCAGCTTCTCCCTGAAGTGCAGTTTGAGTGAGAGGCCCCTGTGCAGAAATGGCTGCAAGGCTCGGTTTTTTAAAGTTTGAGCCCCGTTAGCCTCCAGGAGCCTTTCTTAGTAGGTATCTTCTTTCTCGGGGCTCACGTGAGTATCAAGATCATTTTATGGGAGAGAAGAGAAGGTGCTAATGTAAGTAACACCACTGATTTGCACATTTAAAAATGGTCAAAATAATGCATTTTAGGTGCTATGTATTTTACCACAAATTTTTAAATGAGTAATGTAATATGCAAAAAATTTCTTTGAATTGTACATTCAAAGGGTGAAGTATATTGTATGTGAATTATCTATGAACTAGAGGCCCGGTGCACAGATTCATGCACTAGTGGGGTCTCTTGGCCTGGCCTGTGGGGATCGGGCCAAAACCGGCTCTCCGATATCCCCCGAGGGGTCCCGGATTTCGAGAGGGTGGTTCTCGGGTGACACACCCTGGAATCAGGCTCCCTCCTCTCTGGCTCAGGGTGTGTCACCCGAGAACTGCCCCTGCCAAGTGACCACAGCTCGGCAGCTCCTGCATTGAGCATCTGCCCCCTGGTGGTCAGTGTGCATCATAGCTACTAGCCAGTTGGCTAATCAGCCAGTCACTTAGGCTTTTATACCCTATTTATGGGCCCAGCACGCTTCCACTGCACCCGTCTGCTCTCTATATCCTATTTAATAAAGAGGGAGTATGCTAACTGACCCTCACACTGTTGCAAAGATGGCCCCACAGCCAATAAGGAGGGAATATGCTAATTGAATGCCACGCCCTCAAAGATGGCGGCACCCAGTCCCCTCAGCCCCAACAGGGCGGCAGGCGCACGGCAAGGCTGCGCCGCATGCCTGCCTCTGGAGTCCCCCAGTTCCCTCAGCCCCCCAGCTGCCCAGGGCCGGCCCGAGGTGCAGGCAAGCCTCAGGTAACCAGGACAGGCCGAGATTTGCGCTGCCAGCAGTGGCAGCAACAGGGGTGTGATGGGGGCGTTGCCTTCCCCTGATCGCCAGGTCACCTCCTGCCCCTGAGGGCTCCCGTGCTGTGAGAGGGGGCAGGCCAAGCTGAGGGACCCCCTCCAGTGCATGAATTTTCATACACCGGGCCTCTAGTATATAGATAAAGCTGCAGAAAAGAATCCATTGTGGATGTCATATAAGCTACCTATGCCACTGGGTGGTGTTGTCCCTATTTTATAGAAGAGGAAACAGAGGCTCAGAGAGGTGAAGTGACTTGCTCAAGGTCACACAGCTGTTCAGAGGCAGAACCTCACTTCCAGGTCAGGTCTGTGGGTCTCCTCTCACGTGAGGCCTCCTTCTGCTCTGCCATCTGCAGCCTTTATCACCTGCTGCGGCCCCTCCCTCCGTTGTTCAGGGAGAGCAGAGGACTGGCACAGCGCTTCACAGTCCACCTGGGGAAGAGAGTTGGGCCACACGTGGGCATCCAGGGAGAGGAGATGCTGTCGGCAGTGAGAGTGCACGGCCTGGACAGAGAACAGGCCCACTCAGGTTTCTGGGCGGCGGAGCTCGCCTGATAGATTAGAATGTAGACGTTGCTGAGCTGCATCAGCCCCTGTGGAGGGCACAGCCAGAGTCCACACCGCCGGGAATTCAGGACCCTTGGCACCCGGGAATTACTGTTCACAAGCTGGCCCAGTGAGAGCCAGGAAACCCATGGCACACATAGTAACCCACTGCCGAGGCAGCTGTGGGAGTCCTGGCCGTATCCGCAGCCCAGACCAATGCGTCTCAGATGGATCACAGGAGGCTGAGTAAAGCCCAGGACCCTCCAGCATGAACAAGCCCGCCCCCACCCTGCCATGACCCTCAGGTGCTGGAAGCCCACACCAGGAGCCCTGCTTCAAGCTCTCACCCCTGCTCACTCCCACTCTTTTTCAGCTCATGGCCCTACCCCCATGGATGGAGGGGGGTGGGGGGACGGGCTTCAGCCTGGCTTCCCAGCCCTGAAGACAGTTCAGGCCTGATTACCGGCTTATGTTGGCCAGAGAGAGGGATGGAGTTCATGAGAGAGACACACAGAGATGAAGAAGGGGACAGACCAGTGGGTCTAAAAAGACTGTGTCAGGGGACATTTGGGGGCGCCTGGAGATATTTTGTGTTACCACAACTGGGGAGGGGGTACTACTAACATCCAATGGGTGGCGGCCAGGGAAGCTGTTAAATATCCTCCAGCACGTCGGCCAGTCCCCACAGCAAAGAAGTAGCCCCACTGTTCATATTGCTAAAGGAGCCCTGGCCGGTTTGGGTCATAGAGCATTGGCCTGAGGACTGAGGGTCCCGGGTTCGATTCTGGTCAAGGGCACGTACTTTGGTTGCAGGCTTGATCCCTGGGACTGGTCAGGGCACTTTGCAGGAGGCAACCAATCCATGTGTCCCTCTCACATCGATGTTTCTCACTCTGTCTCTCCCTCCCACTCTCTCCAAAATCAGTGAAAAAATACCCTCGGGTGAGGATTAAAAAAAAATGTTGCTGAAGTGAACACATAGACAGTGTAGCAACAGAATGACAAAGACACAGACACGGGAACTGCATCATCTGAAGCAAACAAAACCAGGAAGGAACTTGGGGCAGGGGAAAGGGAAGGGGGAGGGGAGAGGGAAGGAAGCGGGAAGGGGAAAGGGGGGCGAGAGATGGGGAGAATGGGGAAGGAGAGAGGAGGGATGGGGAGGAGGGGGAGGTAGATGGGGGAGGAGAAAGGAGGGTGGGGAGGAGGGATGGAGGGAAAGGATAGGAGGGAGGAGAGAGAAAAAGACCATATTTGGAGGCCCCATCTGATTCAAGCTCCAAATTTAATGGACTAACATTTTAAAGATTTGAATAATAATAAAAATGCCTGTGCTTCGAAAGAATATCTTATCTGTATCCATTCCAAAGGCTGCAGAGTCCACCTGGAGCCCCCAGAGCAGGCAGATGACCACATCTGGCCCCAGTGGGGAGAGGAGGAAAAGAAGCCCAGGCAAGGGGTGGGCTTCAGTCGCCCTTGGGAACAAAGTGTTTAATCTGGCCCTGGCTGGTGTGGCTCAGTGGATAGAGCATCAGCCTGCGGACTGAAGGGTCCCGGTTTCGATTCCAGTCAAGGGCACCTGCCTGGGTTGCAGGCTCGATCCCCAGTGGGGGGCATGCAGGAGGCAGCCTATCAATGATTCTCTCTCATCATTGATGTTTCTATCTCTCTCTCCCTTTCACTTCCTCTCTGAAATCAATAAAAATATATATATTTTAAAAATGTTTAATCTTTTCCAGTAAGTAAGCTGCTGGGTGTTGAAAGGGTGTGTTGTTCTGCTTCCAAAGGCTTTCAGAGTACGTTTCTGGTCCCCAATCAGCTGCCCCACATCCAGCCCCACAAACTCCCCAGAAGGCCCATCAGCAAACCCCCAACAGTCCCCAGGGGCAGCGCTGAGCTCTTTGAGGCCCGAACTGTTCCCAACACCCAGCCTAGTTCCCAGAGCAAAGGCAGTGCCCAGGAGATAAGTGTGGGGTATATCCAATGGCTGCACTTGACCTCTTTGTAAGCCCAGGGTCCTTCCAGCAGCCTCTATCCCTCTCTGCCTTCACCTCCCCCGCCCCCCACACTCATCTGCTCCAGTCACACCTGCTTCCATGCTGTCCCTCAAACCTCCCAGGCACACTGCTGCCCCAGGGCCTTTGCACTGTCCCTGCCATCATGGCTCATTCCCTCATCCCCTTCAGGTCTTGTTCAAATGTGCCTTATAAAATTGCTGCTTCCTCTCTCTGCTTTGTTTTTCCCTATAGCATTCACATCCTTCTAACTTGCTAAATAATTCCCTTATTTGCTTGATATTTATCTCTAGTCTCCTGTAGTAAAGCATTACAATAAATATTTGTTGAATGAATGAATGGTCTTTAAGCCTCACAATGAGCCTCTATGATCAGTAATAGCATTCACCCCATTTAACCTAGGGGAAACTTCGACTTAGAGTCCTGAAGTGAGTTAGTCGCCCAACATTGCACAGCCCAGAAGCAAAGCCAGGATTCTAACTCAGGGGTGCCTGACTACAAGCCTGAGCTCCCCCATCCCCTAGGGCTGGGCAGGGACTGCAGGACAAGGGTCACCACAGACCCTTGGAGAATGGCCCTGAATGGACAGCAACCAGCTAACCCTTAATGGATAGTCACGGAGTGGCAGGCCCAGCACTAAGCACCCTATGCACATCCCCTCTTCTAATCCTGTGAGGCAGGTCCCATTTATAGCACCGTCTTACACAGGAGGAAACTGAGACACAGAGAGGTCAGGTGACTTGTTCAAGGTCATGCACTAGCGAGTTCCAGAGCCGGATTCCCGCTCAGGCAGGTGGCCCTGAGGATGTCCTCAACCACAAGGCTGTGCAGCCTCCCAGGCAAAGCCTTTCCCCAGCTTTCCATTCTGCTGCCAAGTCCAGGGACCGCAAGCAGGTTCCCTGTCCTTGGCCTGCTCACCTGGAACGGGAGCCCTCTGGACTCTTCAAAGATCCTTCAAAGATCCCCGCACTAAACATTTCGAAAAATGCGTGTGCAGATGGCAGCTTCCCTAGAGATGCAAGGTGGGGTGTGGAAAGTCTGGCTGGTCACACATTTGTGGAACCTCCTTCAAGGAGGGTGGATGTTTCAGGTTGAATTGGGCCCCCTCCAAAAAAGATGTTAACTCCTGACTCCCAGGACCTCAGAATATGACCATCCTTGGAGACAGGGCCTTTACAGAGACAATCACACTATGAGGACATCAGGGTGGCCCCTAATCCAATATGATTGGTGTCCTTATAAAAAGAGGAAATTTTGCCCAGCTGGTGTAGCTCAGTGGTTGCTTGTCGACCTATGTATGAAAGAAGAGGTCACAGTTCGATTCCTGGTCGGGGCACATGCCGGGGCCGGGAAGGGGGGTGGGGGAGGGGAGGGGGTACATGCAGGAGGCAGCCAATCAATGATTCTCTCTCATCATTGATGTTTCTCCCTCTCCCTTCCTCTCTGAAATAAATTTTTTAAAAAAATTTTAAGAGGAAATTTGAACATAGAGACATGCACAAGAAGAAGACCATGTTAAGATACAGGGAGGAGACAGCCACCTAGCTACAAGCCAAGGAACGCCGAGACTACCAGAAGCTGCGCAGGAGGCATGGACCGGGTTCTCTTCACTTCCCTCAGAAGGGACCAGACCTGTGGGCACCGTGATCTTTACCTCCTGGCCCCCAGAACTGTGGGAACACACTTCTGTTGTTTCAGCCACCTGGCACGTGGTGCTTCATTGCAGCAGCCCTAGGAAACCCGTGCAGTGAGTAACCAGACAAGCCTGAGGTTCTGGGGAAAGAGAAGGCGAGCAGTGGCCGCCAAGAACATTGCCTACGCGCTGAAATCCTATCCACGCCAACAGCCAGTTCCTTCTTGGTCCTTTAGGCAAGGTACTTTTTCTATTTGAACTTCAGTTCTATTCTTGAATCCTGACTGGATAAACTGTCCTCAGAAATTCCCTTGGTTTTTATTCCTTGATCCATTCATCGCCTCCCAAATCCTCAATGTCTCCCAACAAAGCACAGGACAAAGCCATGTGCCTTTTGGACCATAACTTCTTAGGTTTTATTTTTGCCCAAATACATTTATACTAATAAAAGGGTAATATGCTAATTAGACCAGATAGACTGGACATCTTCCGGACAAAGCCACGGTGGCAGGGCCGAGGCAGAGGTGATTAGGGGCAGTCAGGCCAGCAGGGGAGAGCGGTTAGGGGCAATCAGGCAGACAGAAAGAGGCAGTTAGAGGTAATCAGGCAGGCAGGCAGAGGCGGTTAGGGGTGATCAGGCAGGCAGGCAGAGGTAGTTAGAGGCAATCAGGCAGGCAGGTAGGTGAGCGGTTAGGAGACAGCAGTCCCTAAACCAGCAGTCGGACATCCCCTGAGGGGTCCTGGATTGGAGAGGGTACAGGCCAGGCTGGGGGCCCCTACCCCGTGCACAAATTTTGTGCACTGGGCCTCTAGTGCTTTAATAACAACCAAAGAACTTTTCATGAATAGGGAGGGGTACCTTATCAAGCAGAATAAAAGAATTCAGTATCTATCATTCAAGGAAGGGCAGCTGAAACCTTGATAAATTAGCCTTAAAAAATAATCAGATGTAAATCAAGAATACGGGGGGCTTGCCAGGCTGGCATGGTTTAGTGGTTGAGTGTCAACCTAAGAATCCAGAGGTCACAGTTCAACTCCCAGTCAGGGCACATGCCAGGTTTGTGGGCTCAACCCCCAGTAGGGGGCATGCAGGAGGCAGCTGATCAATGATTCTCTCTCATCATTGATGTTTCTATCTCTCTCTCTCCCTCTCCCTTCCTCTCTGAAATCAATAAAAATATATTAAAAATAAAAAAGAATAAGGGGGGCTTAATTTTTTCTTAACTTTAAGAAAAACCTGGTTATCTCAATAAATGAAGCTAACAATTCTCCTGGGTCCCAGAACTCACACCACATTTATAAATGTATAATTCAGCTACTACTTGGCTTAAATGAACCTATTGGGCTAGCTGGGGACATATCATCATTTTACTATTTTTCTGCAGAGAAAATATTTTCCAATTTGCATATCAAACAAAACTCAATGGGCTTTTAATGTAAGACCTGTTTTAGTGTAAAATTGAGTTAACAGGAACAGTACTGCTTTATATCATAATAAAAACATGTTTTTTAAAAATTGTATAAATGTAGAATATCAGAAATTATCTTTCTCCCAAATGTTATTTATATCACATATATTTAATTTTTGTGTTTTATTTTGTTTTTAATATATTTTTATTTATTTCAAAGAGGAAGAGAAAGGGATGGATAGAAATATCAATGATGAGAGAGAATCACTAATCAGCTGCCTCCTGCACGCCCTCCACTGGGGATCGAGTCCACAACCCGGGTATGTGCCCTTGACTGGAATCAAACCCAGGATCCTTCCGTCTGCAGGCCGACACTCCATCCACGGAGCCAAACCAGCTAGGGCTTGCGTGTTTTTTAAACATTAAAGAATAATGCTGCCCTAGCTGGTTTGGCTCCGTGGATAGAGCATCAGCCTGTGGACTGAAGCGTCCCGGGTTCAATTCCAGGAAAAGGTACATGCCTAGGTTGTGGGCTCGATCCCCAGTAGGGGGCGTTCAGGAGGCAGCTGATCAGTGATTCTCCTCATTGATGTCTCTATCTCTCTCTCCCTCTCCCTTCCTCTGAAATCAATAAAAATATATTTTCTTAAAAAATAAGAAGCATGCTTATTTTATTTATACTGTTTTTTATCCTCGGGCAAGGATATGCTTATTGGCCTTTTAGAGAGAAAGGAAGGGAGAGAGAGAGAGAAACATGGATCTGCTGCCCTACCTACCCCAACCCCCCGCATGCACCCTGACAGGCTGGGCATGTGCCCTGATCAGGAATCAAACCTGCCACCTCCTGGTGCACAGGACGATGCTCCAACCAGCCCAGCCACACCAGCCAGGACAAAGTGTAATGTTTAACGTCTCTTAGCTTTCATTCATTGATAATAAACCTTGTAACAATTTTCTTTCTTCCGTTTTACTGTCCTTGCCCTCTTTCCCTTAGGAGTCCTTAGGAATCGAGGTTTGCGTTCTTTATACAGGCAATGTTTTGCAGAACCAGGGAACTTGAGAGCTAACCAAGATCTTAGAAACTATTGAGTCAACAAACGTTCATTGGATATTGACTGTTTGCTAGATGGACCAGCCATACGCTACAAAGCACAAGGTTGGACTGGGGCCATGGGCTTCTGGAACACATTCCAGCATGTTTTCCCAAGCGGAAAAAGCCACGGAGAAGAATGCACCTACATTGTTTTCAAAGGCTGGATTTCAACTGCAGAACAATTGAGCTTGTGTTTATAAACGCAGCTATTTAAAGGGATATATGACTTATCTTCCAGTTAACATACCATGCAAATGTGTAAGGCTGAGCTATGTCAGCTGAAACTAGTAAACATGAGAACAGGAGCGCTCCAATGAAATCATTTCTATTAAATGAATTGTTTATGAGAATGCTATTTTCTTTCTTTGTGACTGTTTGGGAACAAAAAGAAAATTAACAACACAATCTTGATAACTCTTCTTTGCAGAACTCTCCTCTAGAATTCTCCTTGGGGATGTGGGACAGTTATTATAATTAGATGCTTGAGGAGCTATACTAAGAGGAAGCTAACATTACCGAGTGTTTATAATGTGCCAGCTATTGTGATAAGCAGGCTATACCCAGTATCTCATTTTATCTTCCCCCCAAATCTGAGATTATACATTTATTAGAACTGAGTTCAGTTCAAGTTCACAGAGACCCAAAATGACAGTGGCCTGAATAAGGTAGAAGTTTACTTTTCTGTCACATAAAAATCTGTTATAGCCCGGACAGCATGGCTCAGTGGTTGAGCATTGACCTATGAACCAGGAGGTCACGGTTCAATTCCCGGTCAGGGTACATGCCTGGGTTGTGAGCTCGATCCCCAGTGTGGGGTGTGCAGGAGACAGCCGATCAATGATTCTCTCTCATCATTGATATTTCTATCTCTCTCTCCCCCTCTCCTTTCCTCTCAGAAATCAATACAAATAAAAATTTTAAAAATAAAATAAAAAATTTTAAAAAAATCTTAAGTAAAGTGGTCCAGGCTGGCGTGGCAACTCCCTGATGTCGGGAAAACAACGTTGTCCTGTCTTATTGGTCTACTATGATGCCCTCCATTCTGCAGTCCTCACGTTCCACATGGCTGCTCCATCTCCAGCCATTACACCTACAACCCAGCTCAGGGAAGGGGAGGGAGAGAAGGGAAACAGCCCCCAGAAGTTTCCCATACCACTTTTACTACGTCCCATTGGCCAGAACTTGGTCACATGGTTACACATAGCTGCAAGGGAGGTGGGGAGTAAAGTCATTCTTTGGTACAACCATGTGCCCCCGCAGTTGTTGCCATGGGTAAGATACTATTGTTAATCCTCTTTTACAGACAAGAAAACTTAGAAGATAATGACTAAACCAAGGTCACATCATCAATAGGTGATGAGCTAGGATTTACAAAACCCTATGCTTGGTTTTTTTTTTTCATGCACCTTACATCAGTAAGGTATTCATTATTAACTCCTATATGTTGCTCGAGAGAAACTACACAAAAACAGTGCATTTAGAATTTTACTCTTTTACACTCACATCACTGCTTATTTTAACAAATAGAAATTTTGAAAGGACAGCTGTCTCTGTGACCGAGAATGGTGTGCAGACTAACAAACAATAGTGCTTCCTTCTTCTCTGGGGAAATTGGGCAAATGGGCCAGCCCTGCTCACCCCTAAGGGGTTTGTAAGTGTAGATCAGCCTTCCTCCTCCGTCCAGGACTCACTATGGCTGCAGCACCTTATACCCTTCACAGAATTAACCCAACATAGATTGCAGACCTAAACTTAAAGTGTAAAATTATAAAACTCCTAGAAGATAACATAGGAGAAACCTAGACCTTGAGTATAGCAATGACTTTTTAGATACAACACCAAAGGCATAATCCATGAAAGAAACCACTGGTAGCCCTAGCCAGTTTGGCTCAGTGGATAGAGCGTCGGCCTACGGACTGAAAGGTCCCAGGTTCGATTCCGGTCAAGGGCACGTACCTTGGTTGTGGGCACATCCTCAGTAGGAGGTGTGCAGGAGGCAGCTGATCAATGTTTCTCTCTCATCCATGTTTCTAACTCTCTATCCCTCTCCCTTCTTCTCTGTAAAAATCAATAAAATATATATTTTTTAAAAACCATTGGTAAATTGAACATCATTAAAATTTAAAATCTCTGGCCTGGCCAGTGTTGCTCAGTGGTTGGGGGTCGACCTATAAACCAGGAGGTCAAGAATCAATTCCTGGTCAGGGTACATATGGGCTTGATTCCCAGTAGGGGGTGTGCAGGAGGCAGGAGATCTATGATTCTATATCTCTCTCCCTCTCCCTTCCTCTCTGAAATCAGTAAGAATATGTTTTTTAATTTTTTTAATTTTTAAAAATCTTCTGCTCTATGAAAGACAGTATCAAGAATATTAGAAGATAAACCAGATAAGCCACAGACTGAGAGAAAATATTTGCAAAAGATACATGCAATAAAGGACTGTTATCCAAAATATACAAAGAACTCTCAAAACTCAACAATAAGGAACAAACAACCTGATTTAAAAAAATGGGCCAAAGACCTTAATAGACACCTCACCAAAGAGGATATATTACATAGATGGCACGTAAACATATGAACAGATGCCTCACATCATGTCATCAGGAAATGCAAAATAAACAACAGTGAGATGTCACAACAGACCTATTAAAATGGCTAAAATTTGGAACACTGACAACACTAAATGCTGACGAGGATGTGGAGCAACAGGAACTCTCATTCGTTGCTGATGGAAATGCAACATTTGCAGCCACTTTGGAAGATAGTCTGGCAGTTTCTTTCTTATCGTATAATCCAGCAATCTGGCTGCTTGGTATTTGCCCAAAGGAGCTGAACACTATGTCCCCACAAAAACCTTCACCTGGATGATTACAACAGCTTTAGTCATAAGCTGTGGTACATTCAGATAAGGGAATATTACTAAACACTAAAAGGAAATGTGCTATTGCCCTAGTGAGTCGGTTTGGCTCAGTGGATAGAGAGTCGGCCCTCGGACCAAAGAGTCCCAGATTCAGTTCCGGTTAAGGGCATGTACCTCCTCGGTTTCAGGCTCAATCCCTGGCCCCATGTCTGGGGGGCAACCAGTCAACGTGTCTCTCTCATATTGATGTTTCTTTTATATATATATATATATATATATATATATATATATATATATATATCTACACTAATAAAAGAGAAACATGGTAATTAGCGTACGACCGCTACCCTTTTCATTGGCTAATCAGTGAGTATATGCAAATTAACTGTCAGCCAAGATGGCGGCCGGCAGCCAGGCACTGAAGCAAGCAGGGAGGCTTGCTTGCTGCGGACTCCAACGTTCCCCGCCTCACTTGCCGGCCTCTCAACTGCAGGTCTAAGCAACTATGTACTATGTTGCAAATAAGAAGGTAAACAAAACCCCAGAAACCAGCTGGACTGAAACCCAGCCGGACCGAAACATTGTATCCATGTTTTCAGCAGCGAGGCCTCAGAGCTAAAGCTGGCCCAGAATAAAAAAAAAAAAGAAGAAGAAAACAAGGAGCGGTTGGAACCTTTAGTCACTCGCCACCCGGAAAACAGCGCTCAGCCCCTCACCCAGACTGGCCAGGCACCCCAGTGGGGACCCCCACCCTGATCCAGGACACCCTTCAGGGCAAACCAGCCGGCCCCCACCCGTGCACCAGGCCACTATCCTACATAGTAAAAGGGTAATATGCCTCCCGGCACCGGGATCAGTGGAGCAGCAAGGCTCCCGGCACCGGGATCAGCGTGACAGGGGGCAGCGCCCAAAACCCCTGATCGCCCTGCGGCTCTGTGTATGACAGGGGGCGAGGCCACAACTTCCCTATCCGCCCTGCTCTGTTCGTGACAGGGGAAGGTGCCCCAACCCCCTGATCAGCCCTGCTCTGTGCCTGATAGGGGGGAGCTCCCCAATCCCCTGATTGCCCTGGGGCTCTGTGCTTGACAGGGTGGGGCGCCCCAACCCAACCCCCCCCACGGGCCCTGCTCTGTGCCTGATAGGGGGGAGCTCCCCAATATCCTGATCGGCCCTGCTGTGTGTGTGACAGGGTGCGGCGCCCCAACCCCCCTATCGGCCCTACTCTGTGCATGACAGGGGGGAGCTCCCCAACCCCCTGATGGGCCCTGCTCTGTGTGTGACAGGGTACGGAGCCCCAACCCCCCTGATGGGCCCTGTTCTGTGAGTGACAGGGGGCAGTGCCCCAACCCCCTGATTGGCCCTGCTCTGTGCATCACAGGGGGTGACGCCACAACCTCCCCATTGACCCTGCCTTGAGTGTGATAGGGGGCGATGCCCCAACCCCCCAATCAGCCCTACCCTGAGCGTGACTGAGGGTGGCATCGCAACCTCCCAATCAGCCCTGCTCTGAGCCCGACCAGGGGCTGCACCTAGGGATTAGGCCTGCCCTCTGCCACCCAGGAGCAGGCCTCAGCCAGCAGGTCGTTATCTCCCGCGGGGTCCCAGACTGTGAGAGGGCACAGGCCGGGCTGAGGGACCCCCTCCTTCCCCCCCGAGTGCACAAATTTTTGTGCACCGGGCCTCTAGTATATATATATATAATTATTGATTTTTTTTTTTACAGAGATGAAGGGAGAGGGATAGTTAGAAACATCGATGAGAGAGAAACATCAATCAGTTGCCTCCTGCACACCCCCTACTGGGGATATGCCCGCAACCAAGGTACATGCCCTGGACCGGAATCGAACCCGGGACCCTTGAGTCCGCAGGCCAACGCTCAATCCACTGAGCCAAACCAGTCAGCACCTGATGTTTCTTGCTCTCTCTAAAAATCAATGGGAAAATATCCTCAGGTGGGGATTAACAAAAAAAAATGCTTAAAAGAAATGAGTTATCAAGCCATGAGAAGACAAGGAGGACCCTTACTGCATGTTACTAAGTGAAAGAAGTCAGTCAGAAAAGGCTACCTGCTGCCTGATTCCAACTCTTCGGCATTGTGAAAAAGGTAAAAGTTTGGAGATAGTAAAAACATCAGTGGTTGCCAGGCATTGTGGAAGAGGGAGGAATGAGTAGGTGGAGCACAGAGGACTTTTAAGGCAGCAAAAATACTCTGTCTGGCACCACCATAGTGATGGAAACATGTCACTGACATTTGTCCAAACCCACAGAATGTACACCACCAAGAGTGAACCCTGATGTAAACTATGGACTCTGGGTGATATGAGGTATCATTGTAGGCTCAGCAATTGTACAAATGTACCACTATAGTGGGGGGTGCTGAAAATGGGGGAGGCTGGACATTTGTATCTTCCCCCCAATTTTGCTGTGACCCTAACACTGCTCTAAAAATAATTTTTAAAAAAAAGTCTTGGCATAGTCAAGGAGCCTCCTAAAATGTACCTATGTGTATGTTTCTAGGAAGAAGGTCAAAGGCTCTGTGCCAAGCCCCCACCCCCACCCCCACCCTTAAATTATAAATATTAGTGGTCTGAGTTGATGGCTCTCAAATGTCAACAGGCATCAGAATCATTGGGGAGCGTGGTAAAATTCCAGGTATTCGGCAACCCTGCTCCCTCCAGAAGGTCAAATTCAGGGGCGTTGGGTTGGGTCCTGGATTTTCATTATTAAGTCTCCCACGAGCTGACAGTGATGCAGGTTCCAAGACCACGCTCGAAGGAATACTGCCCCACAGGTTCCTTGACATAAGCTTCTTGAAGGTATTTCTAGTGTTGATGTTCTCAGAGGCTTCCAGAAAACAAGCAGCCCTCCCCGGGAGCTGGAGCCCTGTCTCAGGCTGCAAAGGACAGCTGCCCTGTGGGCCAGAAGCCTCTAGATGGCAGTGCCCCGCCAGAAACGGAGCCCACTGAAGGCCCAGGGAGAGGAGCCAGAGTCACCAGCCCCACATCCTGCCCCAACTGGCTCACACGTGGAACACTCAGATACATACGTGTCAACTGCGTGATGCCTGCGTGATGATCATTTGAGGGGTTGAAATTCTCAATGATAGTAGCTAACATGTATTGCAAACTTGATGCTTGGCACTCTTCTAGCCAAATTATCATGCTGTACATATTTCTCATTATATTCTGAGCATTTCCCCATTTTGAATTCAGAGAGGAAGGGAGAGGGAGATAGAAACATCAATAATGAGAGAATCATTGATTGGCTGCCTCCTGCATGCCCCCGCTCCCCCACTGGGGATGGTGTCCAAAACCCCGGCATATGTTCTGATTGGGAATCAAACTGTGACCTCCTGGTTCATGGGTCAAAGCTCAACCACTGAGCCACACCAGTTGGGATCCCAATTTCTTTTCTTCAAAAGCATCCTTTATATGGGGCTTCAAAATTTTCCGCCTAATGAAACTGGTGTGTTCAATCGACTAGTCCATTACTCTTGGTTTTTAGATTATTTCTCTCTTCTACTCCAAATACATTTCATATTGTTACATAAAAATCAGCTTCCAAAACTCTGATTATTCCCCTCCTGGTATTAAGGTTTAGAAGTAGACTTTATATGATCAAAAGCTAGGACCTTGCCCTAACCGGTTTGGCTCAGTGGATAGAGCGTTGGCCTGCGGACTGAAGGGTCCCGGGTTCGATTCCGGTTGAGGGCATGTACCTGGTTGCAGGCACATCCCCAGTAGGGGGTGCGCAGGAGGCAGCTGATCGATGTTTCTCTCTCATTGATGTTTCTAACTCTCTATCCCTTTCTCTTCCTCTCTGTGAAAAAGCAGTAAAATATATTTTTTTAAAAAGCTAGGACCTAGTTTAAAGATCTTGATATATTTGACCAACTTATTTTTCAAATGCTGTAACAGTTTGCCCTCTCAGAGCAGCATGTAGGGAGTTACCACCTCAGACCTCCCAGCATAATGGTATCCACTTATATTTTCTAATTGCATGCAAAACAGTCTCTCTTCTGAAAATTTGAATTTCACAAAGGTGAACCTTTTATTCATATATTGATTGGTCATTTGTATTTCTGAAATCTCCCTGTAATATCATTTATTTCTCCTTTGTGACAAATTACTTTCTTATTCACATATATATCTCCCCAACTGTGTACGTACTAGTATATGTGTATGTATGATTAAATTTGTCATACTCCTTTTCTTTCAATTCTGTTTATATTGGTTAAGTTTAACTTGATACTCATAGCCCTGGCCAGTTTGGTTCAGTGGACAGAGTGTCAGCCTACAGACTGAAGGGTCATGGGTTCAATTTCAGTCAAAGTCACATGCCCCTGGGTTGTGGGTTTGATCCCCAGTGAAGGGCATGCAGGAGGCAGCTGATTGATGATGCTCTCTCATCATTGATGTTTCTATCTCTCTCTCCCTCTCTCTTCCTCTCTGAAATCAATAAAAATATATTTTAAAAATAACATTAAATAAATTTATACTCATAATCAAGCTTTTATTTTTTAAAGATTTACATTTTATTTTTATCTTATTTTTTTGTTAATCCTCACCCAAGGATATTTCTTCCATTGATTTTTTTAGAGAGATTGGAAGGGAGGAAGGGAGGGAGGGAAAGAGAAACATCGATGTGAGAGAAACTGGTTGCCTCCCTCAGAGGCCAGACAGGGACCAGGGATCGAACCTAAAACCCAAGTACTTGCCCTTGACCAAAAATTGAACCCGAGACCCTTAGGTGCATGGGCCAACGCTCTAACCACTGATTCTCACCAGCCAGGGCTCAAGCTTTTGTTTATAAAAATATTGTCCATTACCTTTATGCTTATAAAGTTAAATATTCATATATATTTCCTTCCAGTGTTTAATCATGTTTTACATTTAGCCTTTAATCTGGGAACATGAAATGATGCTCTAACAATTTTCCCCCAAATAGTCAATTTTCCTACTACTTGTTGAATAATCCATCCCTTCCCTCTTGTTTTGCTCTATTTTCTTTTTTTATGTTTTTTTTTATTATTAAGGCATTACATGTGTCCTTATTGCCCCATTGCCTCCCCACACCCCCACTCATGCCCTCACCCCCGTTGTCTGTGTCCATTGGTTAGGCTTATATGCATGCGTACAAGTTCCCTTACCCCCTCCCTCCCCTACCTTCCCTCTGAGGTTTGATGATCTGATCAATGCTTCTCTGTCTCTGGATCTGTTTTTGTTCTATTTTCTGATGGAATACCAAGTTCTTACATAAACCAGGGTATTTTCTAGAGTGTCTATCCTGTTTTAGCATTGGTGCTAATGCCTAACTTTTAATTATTGCTGTTTCATGTTTTAATTTCTATCTTTTATTTCAAAATCTCCTTAGCTGTTTTCAGTTGTGAATTCTTTCAGCTGAACCTAAATACTTCTGACTCGTTTCCAAAAATCCCTTTGGACTTTTACTAAAACTATAAATTCAACTAAAAGTTAATTTGGAAAGAACCAATGCTCAAGTGTAGGGAAAAAAAAATGGGCACTTGCAGACATTGTTGGAGGATATAGAAATCGGGCTTTTAGGAAGATAACTGGACAGTCTCTATCAAACTTTTAAATGTATTGATGCACTGATGCAGAATTTCCACTTCTTGGTACCTAGAAACCTCACACATATACAAAACAAAAAAAAAAACAGTTCACTGCCCGACTTTTTGCAATAGATGACACATAAATAACATCATAGAGATTGGCTAATGAATTATGGGTAAAGCAAATCTACAATCCTAGCAGCAGGCTGGCGCACATGCACAGAGAAGGAAGGAAATTCTCGACTTAATGTTCAATGAAGAAAAGCAAACTGCTAAACAAATGCCTACAGTGTGATTCCTTTTTTTGTTTGTTTAAGTGCATTTTATTTTTAGACAACCTACATGACATGTTTTTTCTTAAAAAACAATGCCCCTGCTCCAAGTAAACCAAGGTAGTCAACTTCGGCAAATGCTTTCTGTTAAGGACCAGTTAGCAAATATTTTGAGCTTTATGAACCATAAGGTCTCTGTTACTATCAATATGTAAACAAGTGAGTGTAAATAAAACTTTATTTACAAAACCTGGCAGTGGGCTGAATTTGGCCCTCAGGCTTAGTTTGCTGACTCTTGGTCAGAAAGAAAATTACCAAATTAGCCCTGAGGTGTGGCTCATTTGGTTAGGGCTTTGTCCCGAGACACCAAGGTTGAGGGTTCAATCCCCAAAGCACATAGAAGAATCCACCAATGACTGCACAAATAAGTGGAACAAGTCAATGTTTCTGTTTTTCTTTCTCTCTCTCATTCTCTGTCTCTTTCATCCCCCCCTCATCTCTCTCTAAAAATCAATACATTTAAAAATTAAAAAAATAAAAGCTCTATTTTAAAAAAAAGAAAAAAAATTCCCAAAATTATATCAGCGGTTGCCTCTGTGAAAGAACCAGGACTGGGGCTTGGGGAAGAAAGGAGGCTATTAGCTCTGTCTGTTACGGGTAAGGATGCTTCCACATGGTATTTATCTATCTTGTCATTAAATAAACACTTTTATAGTGCTTTCCATATGGCAAATGCTATTCTACCTTTATAAAGTAATTCATTTCGGCCTCATAACAACTTTAAATAGAAACTATCATTATCCACATCTTACAGATGAGGAAACTGAGACACAGAAAGGTTAAGTAGGTTTGCTGGGGTCACACACACTTGCTGAGTTCAAGCAGTGGAGCCAGGATTCAAACCCAGCAGCCTAAGCCCAGAGATTACACGTCAGCACTACTTTTTTAGTCCTGCTGTGTTGGTCTTTTTTAAAATAGTGCTCTAATGTTCTAAACCAGCCACTTTAATCAAGAATTCCATTTTTATACTAAAGAAAAAGCATGAGTGGACAAAGCAGCTATTTTCTCTCTTTATGCTGAGACCATGAAACACTGTGCTTTAACTGGAGTGAATAAAGAGCCAAGTTGAACATATCTGATACTGAATGCCATACTTCCTACTGGATCACAAGTTCCGGGGAAGGAAAGTTACACAGAAGAAAGTCCAGATTTTAAAGACACAAAATCCCTTTGAATTCCAGTTGGGCATTTCCAGACAAGTCACTCAACCTCTCTGAGCAATGGCTTATCCATTGGCAAAACAGGCACATACATGCCTTAGGGGTTGCCATCACCATGCAATGGGATTTGCATGCAAAGCACTCAAGAGAGAGTTGAGAAATGGACATTACATAAATTCCTGCACAGTTGGAGGACTTCCTGTTTGTCTGGCAGGGAAACCAGAGCTAGCTCTGCCCACAGCCACAGTTTCATCTCCTGCCAAAGGCTAAGAGAAGGATTATAGCCACAAGGGCAACCTAAGAAGGGACTTCTGAGGCAAAGCCCTGATGGGCAGGCCCAAGGCACCATCAGAACCCCATGACAGTCTGGGAATGGAGGATGTTGAGGATGGGAAGCAGCGTCTAACCAGCGTTTCTCAAACTGTGGTTCGCGACCCCTTTGGCGGTCGAATGACCCTTTCACAGGGGTCACCTAAGACCATCCTGCATATCAGATATTTACATGACGATTCATAACAGTAGCAACATTACAGTTATGAAGTAGCAATGAAAATAATTTTATGGTTGGGTCACAATATGAGGAACTGTATTTAAAGGGCCAGAAGGTTGAGAAACACTGGAAACCCTGAGAGTAATTACCTGCAAGTTACAGTTCACTGATTGCTGAGTATCGCAACCCAGGATTGGCAAGGGGCCCATTTTAGAGGTGGGCAAGGTGAGGCCCAAAAAGCGGCAAGGCTGGTTCTGAAGGAGCCTGGAAAGGCATCCACCCGTTCTTCCAGGCTTTCTGACCCAGGAGATGCCAAAGCCAACCTCATCCACAGAATGTGCTGGCTGGGCCAACGGGGTCTTTAAACACATTCTACGTGTCCTTAAATCGATGTGTACTCTGCAAATCGCTGTCGTCTCAGGGCTGCCAGCTTTAGTCATGTATCAGCATCTCAGTGTCCCACCACCACCACATCACCCCCATCCCTCGAAGAGTTTTCACTATCAGCCTGGGGTATTGTTATCCAGTTTGATAAAATCAACGGAAGGCCCAGAATAGGCAGAAGTTCAAGATTAGAGTGTCGGTCCTTCCAAAATGGCCTAGGAATGGATTGGGCATGGGGGGAAAGGTGTTCCTAGGGGAAGAGGACTGTGGGATCTGGCAGCAGACTTCCTGGGTTCACACCCTGACTCTGAATTTCTGGGACCATTCAACAGCACTCCAATCCTTACCAGGGACCCCTCCAGACAAGCCCTGCTGGGGAGAACTGTCCCTTTAAGATTCTGGTGGGCAGGTCCAGCCATTTTCAGGGAGCTGACTCTGACATTTCTGTCTTCCAAATTCCAGGCCCAAACAGGAAGTGAGTCACCACAGGAGAATGTGTGGCTCCCAGCCTTAGGCAGACTAGCAAGGCCAACCAAGGGCTGGCCCTCTGTGGGGGTCAGGCCTTTACGGACTGTATGACTGATTTGTAAGCCGAGGAACAAAATTTCAGCATCTGCTTGCATTACTGAATAGCGAGCAACTAGAGAAAGTCTCAAATGCAATCCAAGTTCATCTGAGTTGACTAGTCAAGCAGGTCACATGGGCATCTTTTGGTGACTGGCCAGGCCAGACCCCCAAACAAGAGGTTACCGAACACACACTCAAGCCAGCTAAATGGTTTATGTGCTCACAACACTATGAGGCAGTTATTTTTGTTGTCCCTACTTTGCAGATGAGCTAACTGAGGCCCAGGTTAAAGTAACTTGCCCTAGTTCCTACCGGCCCCACTCTCCTATTCTCTTGAGTTTGAAGCCACAGATCTGGGTTCAGATCCTGGTTTGGCCACCCCCCTTAACCTTTTATTTCTAACCTGTAAAATGGGGTCCCCTCATCCCTTCAAAAACTATTTACTGGATGCCTACTTGGTGACAGGCACAAAGACAGGTTAAAGAGTGAACACTGACTCCAGGAAAGGCTGACTAAAACAAAAGTACACCAATAAATAAAATCACAAGACATAATAAAAAACAAAAGGCAGATAAAAATGCAGGAGGGGGACATCCAAAACGAATAAAAAAGTGACAGCCTTTTTAAAAAGTGGGTAGGACATCCCAGAAGCAGATGTAAATCAAAAGAATCCCACATTATTTCTATAACTTGCAGCTGGAGTAAATGTTAACCAGAAGCTTCGAGGTTTCAGTGGGGTGACCCCAGACCCTGCCATGCCCGAGGGAGGGAAATCCTCATTGCTGGCACCCAGAGAATGCCAGCTGGGGTGACAGCAGACACAGGCCAGGCCCTGGTCCTCCCCAACCTGACAGCACCAGCTCTACACCTAGGTGCTGGAAAAAAACCCATCCCCTCCCCTTTAGCTCCACCCTCTGCCTTCAAGGAACCTCCCCCACAACTGCGCTGTGAGCCTGTGCCAGGAGGTAAACTAGCCAGTGATTCTACACGAGCCCACTAGTCGTGCCCAGGAATGCCATTGCTCTGGCTTGCACAGCCGGAAGTCCACTGCATGGTGGCCTCAGCAGTCAGGAGTCCATTTAAAACGGGATTTCACTGGGATGTCAGGTCCCAGGCAGCTTCACAGGAGCCCACCTGCTGTCCTCATGTTGCACGTGGCTGTGAGCTGCTGGGAACAGACTGTTCCTTCCTTGGGGTGGATGTCACCAAGGCCATTCCTGGTGACATTCCCTGCACATCAGCACATTCTTTCCCTCTCCCTCCCCCTGCTTCTCACTTGGGAACAGCCTCCAACCTGAGTCACCCCTTATCAGCCTCAAGACAATTTGCCAACCACTTCAATCCCCCCCACCCCTGTGAAAAAATGAAGAGAATACTATCTTGTAGCCACCTCCTTATAGCCAGGATTAAGAATTCAGTGCTCACCTTGAGCCAGGTGCCCTTAGGCATCGTCACAAACAGTCCTCTTTACAGATGAGGAAACTGAGGCAGTGTCTAAAGAACTTGCTAGGATGGGTTGGTGACACCATAATCACAAGGTTCTAGGACTTCCAGGCACAGCGGCAGTGAGGGACCCACAAGAATCCGTGGCATGCCCAGCCCCACACAGATCGGTGGCCACAAAGCCAGGCACTGAAGCACCTGGTCAACTGGTAAATGGAAACGACAGTACCTACCCAACAGAATGAGCTCCCAGGAACTTTATTCCTTGCTCATGGATATTCATACATAGTAAAAGATGCAGTTCGGTATAGGCTGGTAAAGGGAAGAGCTCCACCCAACTTTAACTGAAAACAAAAGTGCAGTTTAAGAATGTACATGACCTTTTTTGTAGGTTTCAGGAAAACATAGGTCCATGTAAGTAGTTAAGTTCACTAAGTAATTCTTGACAAGGTAGGGAGATGTGGAGTCTGTAGGGATGTGGATGAGTTCGCCCCACCCTGATTTTGGGAATTGCTCTTTTAACAGGATTCCAAGTGGAGCCAGCATGCTCGAGGAACAAGGTTCTTCCTATTTCCTGCTGTGGTCACCAACCTTGGCATTGGCCTGCTTCCATCATGGCGGCAGGCCACACAACTCAGGCTCACCTGCACACACGATGACATCCACAAGCAGACTGCTCAGGAAGACTCCACCTTGAACCTTTCTGTACAATTTTCCCCAAAGTGTAATGTTTTAAATGTACACAGAGGTAAGCGGATGGTAGGACTTAGGATCCATTTTCTTGAATTAACCTTTTTTTAAAGATATCGTCCCCACACCAGACCTTTGGATTTAATGTAAATGGGGAGCCCAAGATCTGTATTGTTACACCACAGCCCCCCCGTGGAGAGGCCCCTCCTGGTGAGCCAGGATTCACCTCTCCCTGGGGCCTTTGTGGGTGTGAGCTTCCACCTGCCCACTGCCCCAAGCCCTGGTCATGTCCAGACTTCCTCAAAGCCTGAGGAACTAAAGGTGGATGAGCAGGCAGCATATCGGGAAAGGTGTAGGCCTCAGCAGCTCCAGCTGCCCTCAGCCTCAGGGCGCCAGGAAGTCCAGACCCATGGGCCATCTGTCCAGGAACAATCTGTAAAAAGCCAAAGTAACATTCCCCTTGGAATTCTCTGCAGAATGCCCTGGAGATCCTTGGATGCTGGTTCTCTACTGGAGGAGCTGGAAAAAGACTGGTTCCTGGTCCCATCTGACAGAGTCCCAGTTAGTTGTCTGAGCACATTCTGGGCACGGCTGATCCTGTGCAGGCAGGTTGAGAACCACAGAACTGGAGGGGAAAGGAAATGGGAACTGACTAGCGTGGATCCCAGGAGAGCTCCCCTCAGTCTAAGGAAATTTTATCCAGCCAGCCAGTGAGGTGACCACATTTAATGGCTAACATGTAAATGCTTACCATGTGCCAGCCATCAACAGGGCTTCATCATCTCGACACAGATCCAAGGCAGTGGCTCACCTACATCACACCGACCCCAAAGTCCCGCTCTTGAGACTGTTAGGGCCCAAGAGGAAAAATAGCGACTCTTCATGAAAACCTAGAAAATTTCTTCAAGTCACCTTTTATCTACTCACTCATTCAAGAAATGTCCAAGTACCTACAAAGTGCAGGGAGCTGCCTTCCAGAGAGCCAGGTTTCCAAACTGGTTGTGGAAGCAGTGCAGTAGTTCACATACAGCATAGCATACTGTAATGTTTTAAATGTAAAAAGAGGTAAGCGGATGGCAGGACTTAGGATCCAGTGCACCAGATACAGGTAAGAGAACGGCTCTCTACAACTCGTATTACTTATGGTGGATGTGTGTGTCTGCACATGAGGTCTTGATGGGAGGTATTTCTGTGGATCACAGTACAAAACATTTAAGCAACACTGAGATGGGCAAGAGATAAGCCATAATATACAGAACGTAATCGTGCTAGCAAACAGTTCTGTGTGTGTTAACCTAGGAACCCTCAAACAACAAACCAAAACTGCTCAGGAGTCATCAATTGCTAGATGCGCCATGAAATCAACACTGCCACTGTGGTTACGACACCACCTTGGAAAAAAAGATGGGGAGAGTCCTAGCTGGTTTGCCTCAGTTAACACTTGGAGTGGGGGAAACGAGTTAAGTCGGCTCGCGTGAATTGCGCGTACTCTGCGGGAGCCGTCTTAACTCGGTTCATATAGATTTGCGGTGGAGTGCGGGAAACGTGTAAACTCGGGCCGATTGTAACTGCGTATTACCAAATATTTGTTTGTTTGCCGTTCACAAAGATACCTACCTGCGTATGCGAACCGTTTCATACCCATTGGGGTAATAGGTATCATTAAAATCCCTGATTTTGCGCGGGAAACCTAAATAATTGCCCGGGCCATCTTATATTTTGGCGGGAAATTCACCCCACACCGGAGTGTTAATAGAGCATTGGCCTGTGGACTGAAGAGTCCCGGGTTGTGGGTACAATCCCCAGTAGGGGGCGTGCAGAAGGCAGCCAATCAATGATTCTCTCTCATCATTGATGTTTCTCTCTCTCTCTCTCCCTCTGAAATCAATAAAAATGTATTTTAAAATAACAAAAACTAGAACTTTTGAAACTCTCAAAGCAGCTCCACACTTCCGGCAGCTCAGCAACATGGCCACCAGACTTAAAAGAAGTGATGTCACAGCCCTCACTACTGACGTGTACAGTTGTGCTAACAGGGAGCTGCATCAAAGCCCTTGCAGCACACACCAAACACCTCAACTTTGGTTCACAAGACACGGCGCCCTGACCTACGTGAGCATTGAGCACTAAGGTTAGGCTGCCTGTAGTTGCTGGTCTGTGGCATCTCCTTGGCAGGCATTCAACCTGTCTGAAAAATAGGATCTTACTGACATATGGACAAGCTTTCACAGCACACAAATGTCACTGTGTATTTGGTACCTACCCTCCCCCCATCTGGTTTCAAACTGCACCAAAACAAGGTGAAATCAGTCTACTTTCAAGACTGTAGCTTTCAAATTCCCATTAACCAGAATGACCGACATCATACTTATAAACATAGAAAGTGATTTGGAAGATTACTCTCCAAAACTGGTCAGTTTTTACCTGTGAGGAGGGTGAAGGAGGACATTTTTTTTACAGAAATTCATGTTAATTTGTTCCGCTATTCCAGAGTCCTAAAGGGCCACCACTGAAGGAAGACAGATTACAAATGTAAATGTAAATTATTCATGGAATCCAGATCACCAAGCTTCATGTCATTTTTTTTTAAATATTATACCTATTTCACAGATGATGCAATTGAGCCCAGGGAGGCCCAGGTACCCACACGTAATTAAGTCAGCATTCAAATCCACATAATTTCAAGCAAAGGTTCTTTCTCCATTTGAGGGGGCAAAAAGCAAATGAAAATATAAGCTCCCTTCTGCCTGCAAATAGTATAGATAGCCAATCTCGGCTAAGTCATAGGGACAAAGGCACACTTGTTGTCACCTTGTTCATAGTTTAACTGTTCCTTGCAGAAAGTACTTTGGTAGGATTCATCAATGTCTTAAATTTGAATTCCTTTAAACCAGCAATTCTACCTACAGAAATATATCCTATAGAAACCTAAGGAAACTAGAATATTGCCTGACCAGTGTGGCTCAGTGGTTGAGCATGGACCTATGATCCAGGTCACAGTTCCATTCCCGGTCAGGCCACATGCCCGGGTTGCAGGCTCGATCCCAGTGTGGGGTGTGCAGGAGGCAGCCGACCAATGATTCTCTCATCATTGATGTTTCTCTCTCTCTCTCCTCCCTTCCTCTCTGAAATCAATAAAAGTATTTTTTTTTTAAAAAACTAGAATATTCACTGCTGTGCAGTATACTAATAATTAAACTGTGATTCCCTTAAGGCCCACCCATACAATGAAGTACTATTAGGTCATAAAACATCCGCACATATATTTCATGCAGAAAGACATGTATACACTATAACCAGTTGTGTGGCTTAATTTTTGCAGTTTTAGGTGTTCTTTAAATCATTAATTCAATATAAATAAAATGAAGGGACATCAGAAACTTGGAATAGCATCAATGAAACTTCCAAGTTTTGCTGAGGGCTACAAAGTTTGTGTTGAATCCTGAAAACCAATGTTACAGGCTGCTATCTGCTGAACTTTAAGAGAGCATGCATGTCCCATCACAGGAAGTAAAACCCTGGATCTCACCATGTCAAATGCATCAGTCCAAGACAAGGAATATCAACCAAAATACTGTCCCCACTAAAACATCACACACCTCAGAAACATCACACACCTCTAAACACACCTCAGAGTCTGAAAGGTCATCTGAACTCATTGAAGTTTTAACAGCTTTCAAAAGGGGTGGGGGAGAGCAGGCACTATAAACATCTGATCAGAATTATCTTTAATTAATAAATCTTAAGTTTAGCCCTGACCTGTTTGGCTCAGTGGATGGAGCGTCGGCCCTGCAGACTGAAGGGTCCCCAGTTCCATTCTGGTCAAGGGCATGTGCCTTGGTTGTGGGCACATCCCCAGTGGGGGGTGTGCAGGAGGCAGCTGATCAATGTTTTTCTCTCATTGCTGTTTCTAAGTCTCTATCCCTCTCCCTTCCTCTCTGTAAAAATCAATAAAATATATTTTAAAAAATAATAATAAATCTTAAGTTTAACTTTAATAAATATGGGTTTTGCCCTAGTCGGTTTGGGTCAGTGGATAGAGCACCAGCCTGAGGACCAAAGGGTCCCGGGTTCGATTCCGGTCAAGGGCAGGTACTTTGATTGGATGGATACTCCTCCCCAGCCCGGGACCCTGGTCGGAACTCATGAAGGAGGCAACCGATGTGTTTCTCTCACATCGATTTCTGTCTTTCCCTCTCTCTTCCACTCTCCCTAAAAATCAATGGAAAAATATCCTCAGGTGAAGATCAACAAACATTAAAATAATAAGTAAACAAACATGGGGTTTTTTTTTACCTTGTTTGGAGGGACCTCCCAAGTCACTCCATTCCTAGAGGACAGAATGTATTTCTGAAGATTCCCAACTTCATCACTAGACACCCTAAGGAATCAACCTAATAGACAAAGTGACAGTTGTATGAAATAAAATGCAATGAGATTTACTAACAGTAACTACATGCCTCAAACAATTTAGGCAGTAATCATGCCAAAAATTTAAGGATTTGTTCATAAATTTTCTAAAATTAACTGTGCTGTCCATATCCCCAACTATAGGCCCCATTTCCAAATCACCTCTTGGTATCTTGCACCTTCACTGCACTCAGGTTGGCTCACTCTCATGGTCAGACCTTGGCCATGCCCTTGCTATAGAGAGAGCTTGCCCACCTTTCACTGCTGGAAGGAAACATGGAGACCCAAAGCAGCAATTACTCAAGTTGAGCGAGTTCGTTCCAACAGCCCTTAGGGGAAAAAATGTAGGCTAGTTCCTTTTTAAAAGCCTGGACTTCATTTGATTACAAAGAGTTATTCAGATGTGATGAACACAACAAAACTGCAGACAAGCCCCATGGTTTTTTGGTTTTTTTAAATATTTATTCATTGAGTGATTTAAGATGTGTACCACTACTCCAGTTGGGTAAACCACATTGAAGAATTTGACTGCAGGTCTTCAGATTCAGCCAAATGTTTCCATTAATTTCACTCTATAAAATACCAGACATTATAATTAAGGTTTTAATGCTTCAGCCATGCTCAGAACACTGCAGTGTAAGGATGACTTCAACCCACTCATGCCAAGTTAGGATGAAAGGAACAGAACTAATGAGCTACGATGTCTAAAAGAATCTGATAATCTATCTCAAGATGAAGAGAGATTCTGTCCCCCAAAAGCAAAGTGTTAAGTTTTAAAATTCAGCCTACAATGTTCTCAAGAGACTGGGGGGAGAAAAAAAATCATTATTTTAAAAGTACCACACATATATGCAATCTTCCATGATTCGTTTTATATCTAAACTGGTACAAAGAAAGGCTTTAAAAATCTAGCAGTCAGAACTAACTTTTCCTAAGAGAAATAATTTTCCTTTCTAACCTAGGTCTCGGGGTTAGTCTGTGCTCAGGTGGCACAGGAGAAAGCAAGGGGATACAAAGGGAGGGAGTTACCAGTGATTAAATGCAATGGAAAAAAGTAACGAATGCTAAAGTTTTCAAAAAGTTTAATGGAGCCAATAAGGCATATAAATTGTGTTCTGGCAGACAAGACCTGCTTTCTCTTACCAAAGAAAATGGCACATATTTTATCAAAATTTGACAATCAAGAGTAAAGGGTACTGAGATTAAGCGTCAGAGCACCAACTAAAACAACCCCCCCCCCCCCCAAATTGTCACTCAACTTGGAAAGAGGAACTAGACAGAACCAAGGCATAAAGGGGAGATTAAATATGCGTTCCTCAATCTCAAAAAAATCCTTTAGGAGTAGGAGTTCTGGCCACATGTGAGCAACTTATCACACCACCAAACCCCAACTCCAGAATCTAAATTTACAACGACAGAAAAACACAGATATCTCCAACTGCATTTCTTTGTATAATCCCAAGGGCAGCTTGAAAGTATTCATATTACAGAGGTTTGTCCATTTCAGGTAAAATGAGAGATTGCTATATTTCTTCCTGCTATAATATTAAAACAAAAATAATCCACTTTTGCCAAAATTTAGAAATATCTTTCATTCCTAGTTTTAGCATGGAATTGACTTTTTTAAATAAAAGGTTTTATATATAATGATTACAGAACTCCAGTTCACACATTTCTAACATTCTGTTTACATCCCACCCAGTCGATGAATATTATGGTTAACTTAGCAAAGTTTTTTCACATAAAGATATTAAATGGCTGAAAATTGCAAACTTTAACAAAGTGCTGTGAGTAAATTACTGGAAAAACCCTTACATTGGATTTGCAATGGTCTTTTAAGGATAAAAAGAAGTAACTGATACTGGACTACAAATTTGCAAGGAAACATTTTTTCACTGTCCTACTTGATATATATTATATAATAATATGGTAGAATAAATTACAGTACCTGGCAGGCTGACATCAGTTCTTCATCTAAAAAAAGACTATCATTCAGTTCGAGATATTAAAAATGAAGATGAAACATGCTCTAAAACATTGTAGCTACAAGAGGTCTTATATTTTACTCAAAAGAGGAATCTAGTGAGAACTTTTATTTAGGTCTACCTAACATCTAGAGAACCTCCATGCGATTCCATCTTTTCCAGAATGAGATTCCAAACTGCCCTTTTTAGGAGAGGGATTCGAGTTGGGTTTTGCTATTTAAGTTGTAATCACATTGTAAGCAGATCAAGACCTATTTTAACCTGCCACCCATTCCAATGGAAACTGCACAATGTAGGGCACCCATAAAAAATGTAAAACAGGACAGAAAGGCTGGAATACCTACACTCCCACCATCCATCTCCCTTCTCATGAATACTATACCAAAAAGGAAGCCCACTCTCAAATTTTATGACCTCTCTACTTGAGGTCACCTTGAGTGCAGTCTACATGTTTACATTTACCATAAGAATAAGTACCCTGCATGGGAAGCAGTACTTGTCTTAAAACTGGAGTTTAAGCCTAAAGGGTTCATTCATCTGGGGGCGATTAAAATATTGCTACTTTTAGAGCACTAACACACACAAAGTGAATCCAATAAAGTTCTGTGTATTGATTCAATATTAAGTATTAATTGCATGACCATCATAGCACCTCTTTACATCACACAATCACCAGAATTAGCAACTGCTTTGAAAACTGAAAACAGGGCACAGTCCAAGAATTAGAAGTTGCACACTGTTACTATATAGAAATCAGGTGCATGGTACAGTGCTGCTGTGCAAAAATGGAAGCCTGCAGATTTGACGAGGAAGCCAAATCGTGTTTTAGACAATTTTAGGAACCTGGCAATACTGTTGAAGCAAAATACTCAACACAGCAGGAAATGGAGGGGGAAAAAAGCATTCTATAACCAAATAAACATCTGATATTTCCTTTCCCTTTGAGAATAAATACAGTTAAGGTCACTTTTAGCCTTGGAACGGATATATGTTTGCCTATGATGATCTTGCTAACTACACAATATCTGATGTCCTCTGCTAGGATTATAGTTTTAAGAAAGCCATGGTTACAAGAGGCATCTACTGTAAATACCTAGAACTTCCTTTTATGGCAACCACTATAGAATTCACTTGTCTTAGAAACAGTGAACAAGGGAAGATGGCCTCATGTTTCCTTTGCAATAATAGTATATGTTGAGGATCAAGTGGCTTTCAAGCAGCATGGTGGGTGTGAAAATGTTTTCAGTTTAGATCATTCTGTTGCGTTTATGGGTTGGTGAGTCTGTAATGACATCGCCACACTGGGCTGAGGTACGCTTTCTAGTTCCACCATTGTCCAAGTGGAGTGCCATTTCTTCTGATATGAAAGTGTTCAAATCGACATCATGGAGTCCATTTCTCCTTCGACTAGCATTCGATCCACTGCTTACATGTGTAGGAGAGCCTGGGGTACTCGAACGCACGCTTATACTAGCCATTGCACCACTAAGACCTAGGAAGAAGAAAAAAGGTTTTAGAGTTGCTCAATTATTCAACCCTCTTGAAAGCAACCCACTTTACTTTCAATGTTGTCATAGTGTCAAAGGATGCCTGACATCTTTTGTAAGGGGTCCCCAGAGAGCAAAGCTTTATTCTGGAAAGAGGAATTGTCTGGCTTTCATATGAGATGTTTTATTGGTAATACTACCAATATTTACAGTATTGGTAGGTACCAACTATTGGAAGCTTATGTAGCAAGCACCATGCTAGGTATACAAACAGGTCATGAAATCCTCCCTCTCTCTTAGCTAGGTACTGTATATGCAATTTATAGCTGAAGACAGAAGGTGCTTGTTTTAAATAATTTCAGTTATTGAAAGTCACCATTCCAACAGATCCCTCTCTCTGATGTGTCTGTGGGTCTAGAAGGGTGGTGTGTGTTTACATGCACAAAGGGGAACAAGCAATCATTCCAGGCCTGAGTAAGCTTTCAACATCCCCTTCTAGGTAAGGTGACTTTATAATTTGTCATCCAAAACAGTACACTATCAAACCCAAAAAAAAGGCTCACTGCTATAAATTTTGCTGGGACATCAAGTACTAAATGAGTCTGCCCTGGCCTGCCAACATGGCTCAGTGGTTGAGCGTTGACCTATGAACCAGGTCACGGTTCAATTCCCAGTCAGAGCACGTGCCCAGGTTGTGAGCCCAATCCCCAGTAGGGGGTGTGCAGGAGGCAGCCAGATAGTTGATTCTCATCATTGATGTTTCTATCTCTCCCTTCCTCTCTGAAATCAATAAAAACATATTTTAAAAAAACAAGTCTGCCCTGGACAACTTGGGCTGCCTGATTACTCAAGTTCTGGACTCTATTTGTTAGATACCCCCTTAGGACAACCTAACTCATTATCATCTATAATCCAGTGGGGAAGGGCAAGAGAACCATAAAAAATCCTACTGCTTTGCTTGCACAGTTAAGTTATTAAATCCAGAATAGACCTAACACTCATTGCTGAACACTCAATTCCTTACTCTTGAACAGTTAAGGAGGCAGACATGTTCCACTCCTAAACGTTCAGGATAAACCTGTAAAAGGCGTGAGACAAGAAAACATAAACCACAGCACTGAATTTAAAAGCCTAACACCATTGGCAGTAGGTATTTCTTCTCACGAATTTCCCCTTACGCTATTCTAGTATCACCATGGGATTTTGTTGTCGCTTGATTAAATTTATGTAATATGATCTAGTATTATCAATGTTTCCAAAGAATAAGAAGAGGGTGGTTTCATAGGGGCCCATTCTTTCTAATCTTAGGTTTGTAAATATGAATTAAATGTGAACATTAAGTTGAAAAAGAATTTTCTGCCTCCTACCACATCAAATCTATTAAATTCCCTTTGACATTGTTCTCACTCTACAAATACTGTAAAAACTTTCAAGCCCACAGCCTCAACCACCTCCCACATGTTAAGCATGTTTCTGCAGCCCTCACCTCTCTTCTAAGCTGCTCTAACCAACCTGTCCCCTCACTGCTCTCCCTGTAGACAACACATCCAACCCTTCCCACTGATGGCCAGAGGAAATCTAATCGTGTCCCTTTTAAGCTCTAAACACCTTTCCAAGGCTGGCAACTATTTTTAAAAAAAATAGAGTACAAGCACGAATATTGGAGTACTTACTGTGTCCAGCACTGCACTAAGTACTTTTCAATTTCATCCTCAAAATAACCCTATGACACCTGTATTATCTCCATTTTGTAGATGAAACACCAAGATTAAGTGAGCCACCCAAGATCACACAGCTAATAAAACAAAAACTGGGACTTAAACTCAAGTAGATTCCATATTCCTATTCACTGTTATACTGCCCCCTCTTAAAAGTCTAAAGTATTTCAGTGTGAAGTGACCTTAGGGTCTAGAGGGCCTAGCCTGCTTTAGGCCCCATCTCTTTGAAGTTACTCTCCTTTCCTGCTTTCCTCTGGCCCCATAAGACTGAATCGTGACTGCCTGTACCTGAGAATTTGCAGTTCCTACAATGGCTGGGCCTGTGCCTACCTTCCAACATCTGCTTCCCACTGGTTTTTCCAGTGCCTCTGATACCGTTGTAATTAACTAGTTAGTAATAATAGGAAAGGAGCAAAGGGAAGCCAGACATTATAGGCATGTCATTTGGACCAGTGGGAGATGAGCCGAGCCGAGCTCCTCTCCTATCTGGTCTTAAACCTCCCTTCTGAGGGCTTCTCCTCTGGTTTTCCCACCTCTCCTTTTTATAGTCTCTTGCGGGCTCCTCTTCCTTCCTGCTTCAAAGTCTCTGCTCCTTTCTCAGTGGCCTGTGTGGGCCTCTTTCTGACCGGCAGATTGGTATGGCCTTGACCCATTCGCTTACCCAGTTTCCAAATCAGTGCGCCACAGGAGCAGACATTTCTCCTCAAGGACCTATCCATTTTTCTAACTGCCTGTTGGACATCTCAAACTTCACATTTTCAAAAAGAACTGGGCTCCTTCCCTAGCCCACACGGATTTACTTAAAATAAATTTTAAAAAGGAAAGCTGCTTCTCCTGTTAAGTTTCATCTCAAACTTAACATTTGCAAAAGGAACTGTACTCCTCCTTTCCCAGCCCACACATGCTAATCAAAAAAATAAAAGGAGGGAAAGCAGCATCTCGGGCTCATTTTCTAGAATAGCACAGTAGCATCATACCATCATTCAACTATCTTTTCAATTCTAGCTAATAAATTTAATACGGTGCCTGGCACGTAACATTCACTGAATTCTGAAAAACAATGATGCTTCAGAGTCCTATCCAATATTTTGAAACCCACCGAAATCCAAAGCTGTTAATGTTTATTCACTTCTCCAACACCAGAAAATAAACTCAAGTAGCCCTCTTCACTTAAAGTTTTGCCATCAACTTAAAAATTCAATTATTCCCAAATTACTGGCATTTTTTAAAAATTTTTCACCAAGTCTGTAAACTCGAGAAAGCTGTGTCTGTAACCTCAGTCCTCACAACATACTACTGAAAGATGTCCAAATACTTTAAACAATAACCATCATACTTGTTTCATAATGCAGGAGGTTCTAAGGTAATTATACTGCAAAATTTGGACCTTCAGCAATAGACTAAACTACTGCAGTAATTCAACTCAGGATATTATTTGAAACCACACACACAAACTTCAAGAAGTCCACCCCACCCCAATGCTCCTCTTAAGGTAGCGGTTTCAGGGCAGTATGATTTAACACGTAAGGACAAACACCTAAGGCTCATAAGTCACTCCATCAGAAGTGAACAGGCACGCCCTTGCCATTCTCCAAGAAAAAGATGAGCATAAATATCAATTTGAAAATTCCCCAGTAACTTCCACAAAATTTATCTTTTTCTGTTGGGTGTTTGACTTGGGTTCAGTTTGACAGCTAAAGTAAACTTACAATGTGCAACATTACCTACTCTTAGCAGTGAGATTTCTTTTCAAAGTTTAACTAATCTTCCCCAAAAAGACTTTCTAAGTGTCCAAAAAAAAAAAAAAAAATTAAGATTAACAACCAAAAAAAAAAGTGTATTTTAAACAGCCCAAATTTTATTTAATAAACCAATGACAGCTACTAAAAGATGCTTTAGAAAACCTTAGCTAAGCCACATGAACAATCAGGCCTATACAAGTACAGAGAATCTAAACATGCTTCAGAACTAAAAGTGAAGTTGTATAGCCCAAGGGCATACACCCAACAAAAACACACTTTTTCAAAAGAGCTATAGGAATATCAATTGACAAAAAGCAATAGAACAAGTAGTATGATTAGACAGAAAAGTCTCAATTGCTTAATACAAGATAAACTTTATCAGTTTTAAAGTTTCTGCATCCATTTTAAATGATTAGTGAAGGAATGAGGGAAAAAAATTAGAATTTAATCATACTTTGAAAAGAAAGCTCCCACTGGAGCTAAAACAAAGTTACAAGTCCAGGTTATAGGAATCTAGGTTACATGGTAAATTGTTAAAAGCAGCACATAACTATTATTTTCATATCAAGTTCATGCTTAGCATAATAAGAAAATCCTATTTTGAGAATTACATGATTCCAGCTTACCAACACATAGTTAGGTCACACATAGGCAGTGAAAGAGTAAATGCAGAACCAATCCACCTCCTTCCTCCACCAGCAGCCTCTGGCCTGGAAGCCAGGTCTATACTCTATTTGTTTACCACCACCACTGCCCCACCCTACCCTACCCCACCCTGCCCCACCCCACCCCACCCCACCCCACCCCCAGCCCTGTGAGGGATAGCCCTGAAAGAGAAGGCAGACTGTTATTACTGTTGATCCACTCAGCAAGACAGGTTCAGGACCCTCTGCAGATGTGCTCCACCAGAAAGAGGGGAATTTGAAATCCCCACAGCTAGAACAAAGTGGTTAACATCCTAACTGAACCCTAAGAAACTGGTATTCTTGCATATGAAATGAATTGCACTAGTCAAATGGATAGCCCTCCCTTTTCACAAAGTTGTGTTCAGAGGCTTTAAGCAAAAAGCACTTGTGTGTAAGTGTGGTGTTTTA
Organism: Myotis yumanensis; assembly: GCF_028538775.1. Lineage (NCBI taxonomy): Eukaryota > Metazoa > Chordata > Mammalia > Chiroptera > Vespertilionidae > Myotis > Myotis yumanensis. Next base: position 94,896,596 of record NW_027223755.1, read on the forward strand.
AATGCACCAGGGGGAGTTGAATCATTGAAAAAGAAATTCTACTAGGAAGATTTTGGTAATTTGAAGTAGACCACTCCCCACCCCAATCTGTAAATTGCAATACTGAACTTTTATTGAAGCAAAGCACACTAAATCAAATCAATTACAAAGATACATGTCACACCAAGAAAACATTTTCAGTTACGCTGACAGCCCAAAATGCTTTCAATTTTTCAAAGACAGTTTTAATGCCATGGGGAAATGCTCATGTTAAAATGAAAAAAGCAAGATACAGTACCACATATTGCAGTATGATCTCAACTATGAAATAATTTTAATATTTATACATTGAAAAAAGACTGGAAGAAAATGCACCAAACATTTAACAGCTGTTATCTTTGTATAGTTGGATAACAAGATACTGAATATTTACTTTTTGGAAATTTTTCAATTTTCCAAGAAATTAGTATTAATAAATCAGAAAACTAGCAAAAAAATAATAAATTCAAATGTTAAATCCCTTCATTAACTACCAATGGATTTTTTAAGAAGTACTAGGTGAGTAAACTGGCTTTGAGGCATGGCTACATGTATTCCTTTATCTATATGGACTCCTTTTTCACCTTAATGGAGAAAAAAAGGCCATCATAATTTTATTGCAAGTTCAAGCAATTTTGTACCATGGATGTTGGAAGCTTTAGTTAAGTCCTAGACCCTCAGCAAGTTATATCTAACATTAACATACAGAAAATGCCAACTTTTCGTCAAAAATTTTAATGCTATCTTAATTGCCTTAATTATTCTTGTTCTCAGAGGCTGGTCTGAACAATGGGCATTAGTTTAGAAATTCCAGCCTTAAGAGGAATTTTAAAGAATATTCTTTAAAATAATCCATCTTAAGCAATTAAGAAATGAGATGGCTTTGGTGCATTAATCTCTTATATCTTAATTTCCAAGTAAGTTCTTAAAACATTTTACTGTGAAGTAACTGATGATATCTGTTATTCAAGAAGATACAGATCACAACATTCAAGCATTTATTAAGAATCTACAGCTCCACACACTGTGCTAGAAGTTGGGCAAGAGGAGAAAAGGGACTTTAAAAGGTGGATGTACAAAAATCCCCCACAGGTCAGTTCCAAATAGTCCTCTGCAACAGACAGTTCCAAGGAGTTTCTTTTATAACATACCATCAGTTTAAAAATAGTTAATCTAAATTTTTGTGCTCAACTGTCAAATTTTGTGTCTAAATATTTAGCTTTACAAATGGAAGGGATGAAAAGTGACAGGGAAGGGGGAGAGACAGAGAACCAAGCATAATTACTTAAATTTCTTCCGAAATGTACCAGACAGACCTCAACTGAATAAGAAATTTTAAGAGGAAGATTTAGTAACTTCTATTATCACTCTAGTGCACACAGGCCTAACAATGACAAAATAACAAAAGCTGCAAAACCTGTGCTCAAGGAGAAAGACAATCCTGTTGTGGTTCAGGCTGCCCAGAATCAGTTTTCCATAAATTGTAGGGGAAGAAGAGTCTTACTCAGTTTTATGTAAGTATGACAAATTAAGAACTTACATTTTTTCTAGGTAAAAATTCCTAGCTGACCTTATATCCCTGAAAACAATTTCAAACAATTACATTTTTCTTATAAGGCCCTATACCCAGTTTCTCCAGATCCAAGGATTTGTCAAATAATTTAATAATTTATGAGAATAAGGATCTCCACAACCCTCAGAGAAAGACTGTGTTAGGCAAAAAGGGAGAAAACAGAATTGGAGCCTATTAACTCCTAAGGGGTTGGCACTGTCCCTCTATCTGATTGCCTGGGTTTATAAACTTCAAACTGTCTAATGTAATTCTATTAGGCTAGAAATTCCTTGAGATTATTTGATTCTCCTTTGTATCACCCTGCTCCTACCACTAGCCTCTCTAATATAGCGCTTGCTATTTACAGTGTTCAGTAAATGTTGGGCAATAGGAAAGGCTACAGAATAATACTTTATTTTTTAAATGACTACAACCTTCCACAGAAGGAATTTAATTGCAAAAGTCAGAATTTTATAACACTGCATCCACATACACACAAAACACAACAACAAAGACTTTAGACTTCAATACTCACTAAATAGGTACTGTTATCTCACAAAGTTATTTCTTAAAAAAAAAAAAAAAAGAAAACTTTACTTTTGTTTCTTTCCTTTTTCAAATTCTCATTTTGTATTAAAGGCTAGACTACCTATGTTTGCCTAAGTCCCTCCCAGCACTTACACTGTATTTTTTTAAACTTGTTTTAAACAAAACAAACTTAAAATTGGACAAGGTGACATTTCAAAGCCAAATGCTACTTAATAGCAATGGTTCCCACCAGACACGAGACCCTATTGTGCTAGAGGCCTTTTGAGTTTGAACTGATGAATTTTACAAAGGGTTAACCCAGGCCCAGTAGGGTTAGTTCCTAGTACAGCAGTAGAGATTATCAAAATGACTTCTGGAACTAAAACAAAGTGTCTCTGATTTTTCTGGAATAGTCTGAACCAGGGCCAGAAACCTACAAAGACCACCTATGAGATGATTTGAATGAGAGCAAAGCTTTGAATAAAGTTTAAACAAAGTCTGACTTGGCATCCTGCTTCCTCTTCCATCCAGGTCTCCATCTTCTCCCTATATGAAGGCATGTCCCATTCTTACTCTGGACCCTTACAACACCTAAATCTCATGATGACAAACAGAACTCAGAATAAAGACACTAGATTTCAATCTAAGGCTTTTTTCCAGACAAAACCACTAGCTTGGGCATGCCAACTCAGAATCTCTCTCTCCATACAATACAAAGAGAACATCACCAACCTCACTGGTTTATATCAACATGAAACAAGCTCAAGGTCTTAGCAAGTAATGTAAGTAATTAACAGTAATTTGCAAGTAATCCCTGTCCCTCTGGAGTGATTTCTGAAATTTTAAAAAGCCACCCTTATTAAAAAGGGAGGGGGAAAAGTAGCCCCGAATGCCACTGGAACTCTAAGTCTAAACTTGCATTCAGGGGCAAAGAGAGCACTCACAGGACTTAGAACTAACCAGAGGTCCTGCTCCTCTCAAGTCAAAGAACACTTACACAGTGTTGTGGAAGGGTAGGTACTTTGCGTAGTTTCTCATTTACTACATCACCTTATTAACGAAGTATTACACCTTTTACAACAAAGGAGACTGCCTTGGAGAGGCTAACCATATTGCCCAAGGTCATACTGGGAAAGTAGCCTGTATACAAAGTTTAAATGGTCACAGCCATTGATCTTCAAGCCTACTTGTCCACATTTCCTTATGGGGAAAAAACCAAAAGATACAAATTCATGTTATTTTCTGATGTCTTTAGAAAAGTAAGCCTGGAGACCTATCCCATCCCATCCCCTACCCCTACCAAGGGGAGGGAGTAGAGAAACCCCAAATGTACAAACACAGAGGCACAGTGGTTAGGAACATTCATTTAGATATTCAGACAGATCTAGAATATCTATTTTACTACTTACTGACTGCTTCCATTTTATCCAAATAAACCTTTCTTCACTGATAAAATGGCAAAGACTCAAGGTAAGAGTGTGGATTAAAGGAGACCCTCCTTATTAGTGGGGTGCTGACACCAAGTAAACATTAAAAGTATAGTTCTTATTATAAGTCATCCTCAGGCCCCACTCCAAGTCTTGGTTGTTCTAATTTAGGTTTACTTTGTAGCACTCCTAAGGAACACCAGTTAGTGTACCCGTATTGCAGTCACCTAGGGAACTGTATCCTTACTCTTTCTAAAGGTTCTTTGCCCACACTGTGTTGCACCCATTTACCTAACAGACATCTGAACCAGCATTAAGCCCAGAACACATCTACACCAGGTTCTACTAAAGCCAGAAGCTGTGAGACAAGGCCCCTTCCCTAAGGCAGCCCTGTCTAATGGAAGGAAAAGCCATGGAAACAATTCAAACTGGAAGAGCAAAGATAAAGATACTGTTCAGTGAAAGATTGAGAAAATGAGAACTGAAGGAAAGCTTTTAATCTGAAAGGATAAACAGGCATAGGGAAAATTTCAAAAGAGAATGGAGAAGATAGACACAAAAAGAAAAAAAAGAAAGAAAATAGCAGTATTTAATAGATCAAACAATATGACTAAGATACCTGACCCAAGGTTAAGACCAAGTCATAAGGCCCTTGCAATGCCATGCTGAGTTCTGACTTCACCCTATAGGCCATAGGAAAACAAAGGTTATTTTTTCAGTAAAGAGAAGAGATCCAAAAAATCGACTCCCAATCGCCCCAGGAAAGATGGACTGGCAAATGGGTCAATTCAGGACTGGGAAATAAGAGCAGGAAGATTATTCCTAGAGCCCAGGTCTCACCTCCTCCAGAGAGCCTTTTCTGAATCCATAGCCAGATTGCCCCAGAATATCTTACACATAACGGGGTTCAAAACATTAAATTATTATCTAATACAACTGTGTTGACCTCAACAGAAAAGAAAGCACTCCACTCCATTCATATATACATGCCCAGAGACTTCATAAAATCTGCATGTACACGTCTGCTGCATGGTTAAATGAGGAAAAGACATGTGTTTGCTGTGGTTGGGGGAGGAAGGATGAGTCTAATCTGAAATGTGTGAGATAGATGCTTGTGGGACACCTGTGGAGATGTCCGCCAGAAGATAATGGTGCACATTATATTTGGCAATAAGGAGGGTCTCAACTGGAAGTATAAATTTTGAAAATTAAGACTGAGATGGCCCTCGAAGTATTTAAAGTCAGTGGGAGAGCCTGAGGAAAAGTCTGAGAGCCTAAGAAGAGAAAAGGAAAATTTCTAGAAGAGAATGGATGACTAAAAGAGGGACAATGAGAAAAATAGAGAACCACAAAAGGTCCAGATAATTTTGGTCTATCTCAAATATGTTTAAATAAAAACAAGGTGGCAGGCATTAAGTCAGTGCTCAGTAAATTTGTTCAGTATATTTTTGATAATGTTAAGACAAGGACTAAAGGATTAATCAGTTTAGCGTATGCTTGTGTTTCTTTGACTTCTCTGAATTTAATATCAGATGACTAAATCCCATAGTACATAGAAAAACTAGCCCTGACTGGTTTGGCTCAGTGGATAGAGCATGGGCCTGTGGACTGAAGGGTCCCAGGTTCAATTCCAGTCAAGGGCATGTACCTTGTTTGCAGGCACATCCCCAGTAGGGGGTGTGCAGGAGACAGCTGATGGATGTCTCTCTTCGAGTTTCTAACTCTCTATCCCTCTCCTTCCCTCTCTGTAAAAAAATCAATAAAATAAAAAGATTATCTGTATATATAAAAGCCTAAGTGACTGTTCGACCGTTCAACTGGTAGCTATAACATGCACTGACCACCAGGGGACAGACGCTCAATGCAGACATGGAAACGTGGAACAGACTGATGAATCTCAGAGGGAAGAGGGGAGGGGGAGAGCAGTAAGAGATTAACCAAAGATCTTATATGTATACTAGAAGCCTGGTGTACGGATTCATGCACTTGTGGGGTCCCTCAGCCTGGCCTGCAAGGATTAGGCCAAAACCAGCAGTCCAACATCCCTCAAGGAGTCCCGGATTGCGAGAGGGTGCAGGCCAGGCCAAGGGACCCCAGTGGTGCACGAATTCGTGCACCGGGCCTCTAGTCCTTTAATAAAAAAAGAAGAAGAAACTAGAAAGGTAATTATCCTCTGGTAAAAATGGATAGGACATGATATGTGAATCAATGTGACCTACACTCATGTTTGCTTTGATTATAAACTCAAAAAGTCTGCCTCAATATAGCAATTTTTTTTAACCTATGCCCCATCTTGCATTCCAAACTTCATGAATTTAAATTCTTCCTTCAATTGTAGAACTCCAAGAACTTCAATTTGACCTCACATTTCATGTATTTGGCTAAGCAAATTATATGCAAAACTGAATTCTGACAAGCATGTGCCCTAATTAAGATGTTTCAAATACATTTTAAAAGGTCATCTGAACAATTTTCACTTCAATTTACAGACTATTCAATAAAACAGATCACGAGTCGTTACAAAGTTAGTCATTAAGCTATATTTACAATTTAGTTAACAATACCCTACCATTAAAAATAATTCAAATTACTTGAAACACTCAAATCAGACTAGTATTTCCAATAGGCTGATGCTCTCTAAAACCACTAGAGCACAAAACTCAGTATAAATTATGTTTCTGTATACTCTTTCAAGGGGCCCTATTACTTTACCACAACACACATAATTTTAAATACATTAATTCGGTGTATGGAACCTTAGTAATAAGAGCCCACTGAGTCTCAGATATATTCTGGATTGGCACTACTTGTTATATTTACTGGTAAATTTATTGAAGGAAAAGATTATTTTCCTACACAGCTTTATAAGTAAACTTTTTTAAACCCTCACAACTTAAACTAAGTTAAAACTATAAAGAATCCCTTCTTAAACCTATTATTTAAATTCCCAAAGTTCAGTAAAATACTGAATCACAAACTGAACAGATTCAATTTAAAAAAATGTAAGGGGAGTTGGAGAATATAGTTGTTTGGGAAGAAGGCTGGCTTCGCCCTTTGTACAACGTGGGCAAAAAGTAGGTGTACAGTTTTGAGTATGCAAAACAGAGTTTATTCTTCTATTATTACTTATTAATTATTGTATTATTTTCCAAATGAACAACTGTAAACCTACTTTTGGGTACCCTGTATATAACTGCATTAAAACTGAAAACAAGAGTGGCTCTTACGTTTTTCAAATCTATCTTCTAAAGTATAATATTGCATAACACAGAAAAAGACACTTTATCAGGAGAAATATCGAATGAGTCATAAATTTGCTTGATAAAAGAAGAAGCAAAAGACTCAAGATAACTACATCAAATGCATTAAAATTAATCTGACAGCCCTGGATGGGTAGCTCAGTTGGTTAGAGCATCGTTCCCATATGCCAAGGTTGCGGGTTCAATCCCCAGTCAGGCACGTACGTATAAGGACCAACCAATCAATGCATAGATGAGTGGAACAACAAACTGATGTTCCTCACTTGCTCTCCTTTTCACTCTCTCTAAAAATCAATTTAAAATTTTTTTAAAATAAAATTAATCTGACAAACTGCATACTTTTAGTAAATTTTCCAAATTAATGGTAAAAGATGTGAAACTGTAATTCAATAGGAACAGATAAATTTGTATTTTGCCTGAGTTTCGAAAGTTCTGATGGCGTAACTATTCCACTCTATTAGAAAGAGCAAGCAGTAAATATCACATCCATACATCATAGTTTCTTGCAATAAATGTTTTTGTATTTTTTAATTTATCCTAAACTAACTCACAATGGGGGAGGGGGAGGCAAACACTTCAAATCCCATGTTCTAGTTTTAAGATAAGGAATCAAAGTTTGCCACAGAGAACAAAAATCTCTATAAGCATTAAAGTTTCAAGGATATAGAAGCCCTTTGTGTATATTCCACTATTTTTATTACCAGCTTACTTTGTTTTAAATGACCTACACTATGGACTCACTAATCACTTCTATATGCTTAGTCACTGGCACAATCCATGTTTCACCTTGGCTTCAATCAAGTATTATTTTATTGTTTATAGCAGTATTAAATGTTGTCCTATAGAAGTATTTCTCCTAGTTCTATTTGAAAGTCTGTATTAGAGAACAAGCAACAACAGACTCATTGACTACATACATACCCAGACTTCTCCAGTAATATTAAACCCCTCAGCCAAGAATGCCTTTTTTATGACAGGTCTGGCCTGGGGAGATGGTAGCAATAATTAATGAAGTGGACCTGTCCTCTGACAGTCTGCCTAACAAAGCAAAGGACCTAAGGGACAATAGACATAAGGGAAGTCGATTAATCTTCCATTTACCCACTCCCACTTGGTTCATCATCACAACTCTCACCTTCTACAGGCACATGAACTTGGGGTGTCAAAAGTAGTTCCCCTGAGAGCTATACCAGCCTATCATTGACTAGGCTCCTCTAGGAAATTATTACTCTGGTAGAATTCTTAAAACACAAGAACTTCCTCTTTGCCTCAGAGAGTAAGAAAACATGTATAACATAAGTGTAAAGCAATAAAGTCTAATCAATGCTGCAAAAGACTGTTATTGTAAAATCAGTAAGCTCAAACTTTCTAAAAACATTTTTTAGAATGGGTTAGCTAATATTAAAAAATTTGCCCATATATGTCCTTAGCTTCCATTCTATTTAAACATTTCTAGAGCAAGTAGTTACTATAATGGAAAAAAAAATCATATATCTGGACCTAAACCTAAATATGAAAATGGATCCACAGGCACACTCTTAACCATTTTCCAAAGAAATATGTTTAAACGGCTTTACCATGCAGAGCTATGGCTTCCCGGAAGGGTTGCAAATCAGTCTCTACAGATGAGCTAGTTTCCGTTGAAGTAGCTCGGTTAGGGGACACTACAGTCAGTCTTGGGGGAGCTCTAGAGTTTCGTGGTGGAGGAACTTTCCCACACAGGAAGCTGATCAAATCTTCTCTACGAATAGTTCTTCTGCGCTTTTTAACCCAAGCCAACACATCCTTATTGCGTCGCTGATAGCCAATCTGAATTCCAATATCAAAACTTCGCTGATGGGTGTCCACACTTTCTGTTAGAAAAAAAGAAAACGATACATGATGATCAGTAGAACCATGCTGCATTTAAAAAAAAAAAAATTTTACAAGTTAACCAAAATGAGTATCATGAAGGATGGAGCTCTCTATATCTATCAGTAATCTATTAAACTGAATTGTATTTTTGTTTGTTATACGTGACATTTAATCATAATGCTCTAAATTCAGATAACATATCACATAGTCCTGGAGCTTCTGCCATGTTCTTTACAAAACTTAAGTAAAAAGAGGGACTACTTATTAGCCAAATTTCCATCTTTAAATTGCTATTACCTTAAAAAGCTTGCTATGAAACTAGCTCATTTAATAATGCTAACAATGGGTAAATTATTAAATGTTTATTAGTACTATTTATACTCAGCTTCACCTGAGAAAAGATTAATACAAATCCGTATCTTGAGAGCGGTACTGCTGTCCCCTTATTGCAAGAGAAAACAGGAATTGAGCGCTGAGTAACTTCATGAAGGTCACAGAATAATATATACAAGAGCTAGAACTTTGCTCGAGTCTGTGGTTCTTATCCATTAATCTATACTGCTCTCCTTCAGAAAAAAAAAAGTGAATTCTCATGAATTCTAAATAGGATCATTCAATGGATGACTAAATATTGCGTATCAATCAGGCCTCGCTCACCCAGCAGCATTTACCATGTTATTTTGGAGATGCACTCCTACTGACCAGTTCAGCACTGACCGGGGGAACGTACTGAAAGGAGCAGCAAACTTTTTAGAAACGGGGAAATTAATTCGGATTGACTACTCAACAAAACTGAACAGTACGGTTGAAACAAAAAGGTTTCACTCATTTCCCTAGGTATAGCTTCATTCTACTCCAGTACCCAACAGTTTTCCATAAACTCATAACCATTCCAATTCCAAAAGACCTTGCCTTAAAATTTCTGGCCTCCCAGTCTCCCTGTAGATATTTCCCCCTTATATAAAGAACCAGAATGTTCAAGAAAACAATCCCTGAAATTTATTTTTAGTTGTGCTACTCAAGCAGCAGAAAACCACCAGTATATCTTTAATAGCCCAGCTGGTATGACTCAGTGGTTGAGCATCAACCTATGAATAAGGAGGTCACGGTTCGATTCCTGGTCAGGGCACATGTCTGGGTTGCGGGCTCGATCCCCAGTGTGGGGTGTGCAAGAGGTAGCCGATCAATGATTCTCTCTCATCATTGATGTTTCTCTCTCTCGTCCTCTCCCTTCCTCTCTGAAGTCAATAAAAGGCCAAGAAATGTAGATGATTTTTTGTGTTAAGCAAAAATTTGCTTTTACAAAAGATCCTGAGATAAAGAACTACCTGTAATTTTTTAAAAATATTTTTACTAGAGGCCCAATGTATGAAATTCGTGCAAGAGTAGTCCTTCCTTCCCCCAGCTGCCAGCACCGGCTTCCCGCTGGCACCCGAGACCTGAGCTTCCCTCCCGCAGCCGGCAGGCACCCAGGACCCAGGCTTCCTTTGCAGCCCGAGCTTCGTCCGGAAGGTCGTCTGGAAAGATGTTCAGTCTATAATTAGCATATTACACTTTTATTATTACAGATTGATTTCAGAGAGGAAAGGAGGGGGGGGGGGCATCAATGAGAGAATCATTGATCAGTTGCCTTCCGCCCACCCTACAACAAGATCAAGCCCACAATCCAGGCATGTGCCCTCACCAGGATTTGGATTGTGACCTTCTGTTTCATAGATCAACATTCAACCACTGAGCCATGCGGCCCAGCATGGCCTTTTTTTCTTTTTAAATCCCTTGTCTGCTACAAAGATAGATTCTGAAAGGAGTAGCAATAATCAATGAAGAGCGGTGTCCCAAAAAGAAAAACAAGAATTCAGACATCACAGAGGCTCTTAAACTGTATGAATTTCTATTATTAAAAAAAAGATGGCAAAGAGGGCAACACAAGCAGAATATTATTACAAGTTATTCCTGCCGAAACCAGTTTAGCTCAGTGGATAGAGCATCGGCCTGCGGACTGAAAGGTCCCAGGTTTGATTCCGGTCAAGGGCATGTACCTTGGTTGTGGGCACATCCCCGGTGGGAGATGTGCAGGAAGCAGCTGATGGATGTTTCTCACTCATCCATGTTTCTAACTCTCTATCTCTCTCCCTTCCTCTCTGTAAAAAGTCAGTAAAATATATTTTAAAAAAAAGTTATTCCTTACCAGATGATCATTCCTTATTGCTAAAAAGTTAAAAAGAAAAAGGGAAGTTGTCCATGGGAGCACTCTTAAAAATATTAAAACTCCATCCCAATTTTGAAAAAGTAGACTCTAATTTTACAGATATAAAAAGCAGCTCAAGAATGAAGTCATTTCTCCAGTATTTCACTACCAGAATAATGGCCAACTTACATGAATCAATGTCTTCTGATTTCTCATTTCACATAAACAAAAAGGAAGTATGAACTCCATCTTAAAGGCAAATTGTATTTAAGAGGACAATAGAGCACTTTTCCACCTCTCAGTCTTAAAGACTTAGATGAAGCCACCCCTTAGAGGAGTAGATAAAAATTCTAAGATGACCTTGTTAAGCTGTGTCTAGACCTTAAGTTTTCTGAAGAAATTGAAGCATTTTAAGAGAAATCAAGTCATCAAGAAAACTAAGCCCATCCCAAAGAAGGGAGAAGAAGAAACACAAAATATATGAACCTAGAGCAGTGATGGCGAACCTATGACACACGTGTCAGAGGTGACACGCAAACTCATTTTCTTGGTTGATTTTTCTTTGTTAAATGGCATTTAAATATATGAAATAAATATCAAAAATACAAGTCTTTGTTTTACTATGGTTGCAAATATCAAAAAATTTCTATATGTGACATGGCACCAGAGTTAAGTTAGGGTTTTTCAAAATGCTGACACGCCGAGCTCAAAAGGTTCGCCATCACTGGCCTAGAGCAACCAGGTTTCTAAAAACCTGCCCTACACCTAAAAGAATTGTAATCCAGTTCATAACTGGAGAAGCTTCTCTTTTTCCAAACACAATGACTAAGGAAATTTCATTTTTCAAGAACTAAATGGAGGTAAGCCCAGAACTAGATATACAGAGGGGAAAAAGTTGGAAGCATGAAAGGGACACAACAAGCCCAAAGCAGGCTTTGATGGCACAAAGATGAAGCAGACATGTAAATGTACATCTGACAAAACAGACAGCAAAAAAGAGAAGCTACACCTGCTACAAACCTTCAGTAAGGTGGTTTAGTTTAAAGAAACTGACAATCCAGGAAAGAAAGAGGTTGGCAAACAAAGTTTTGGTTTGTTCTGATTAAAGGCACAAGAAAGTCTCAAAATTTAGATCTGCAAGAGGCTGATGATTTAATCAGATTTGAAGAAAATTGGAAAACTCAATATTCACTGGTTTAGATGAGTTAAATAACTAGTTGTGAACTTCTTTTATAGTGTATGCAACTGACAAATCATTTCATCTCAAAAATTCTGCACAAGTCTCAATATCCAAACCCAAGAGCACACTAAAAATTAGGCATTTTGTGACTTTTACCTACTAGAAGATAGAGTAGAAGGAAAGCAGATATAACATTTAAGGTCTTCAGGTACACACTTTTGCATTGCCTGGACATAGCTTAGTTTTATACCATTAACAACATCTCCTGAAAACAAATCCAATTAGTTTACCACCCAGATTAATCCAATCTGTTATTTTCCCTAAATAGAAAAATCTCATGTTGACACTAAAGCATTTAAAATATAGTCCTATGTTTAGGACTTCAGCTACTTGGTTGAAAATAAAAACCCTCCCGAAATACCTTGAACTAAGTAGGAAAAACCTAAATGCTTATTTGGAGAATCTTAGGCATGGCTAGACTAGCTTTTAATTTAAATCGCAGGTTAGACACACAGGATGACCTCCTGAAAACTCTCAGCTAGACTGCTTTGAATACATCTGAACCCTGACAATATTACTCAAATTCTCAAAGTACAACTCAAATTAACAGTGGGGGACAGTCTTTGGTCCAACACCATCTGACACCAATGTCACCATGGAAAAGGGCCATTAAGCTTGAAGGTTAGGCAAACCCCAAGGGCATCACAAAATGTCAATCTAACCTTTAATCATAACACATTCATATCCTCATTCAAGAAATACTGATTCGTGGCAGTCAAATGTCCCACATTTCATATTTTTTAAAAAAAGTTTGTATATAAGCAGCTGAAATTTTAATTTGAGAGATTTTTAGAAGTCTAATCCTCCCACCACTGGAATGGGGCAGTTGGCAAATGATGATTTCTGAGGTCAAGACCAAATGCAACACTTCTTACATGATACTTCACTATTCACATTGTTTTTCTGATACTCACAAACCTTATGTGAGTCCACCAAAGCAAATATTCCAATTTCATAAACTGAGGAACTGAAACTGAGGCTCCAAGGGCCTTACCCAAAGTTAGGTGGCACAGTTACTTCTACAAGGTATTTCTTCCTCAACAACAGAGAAGCCATTTTCCATTCTCCTTAGAGCAGGGGTGGGGAACGTAAGGCCCGATAAATCACTTGATCTGGCCTTGCCAAAGCACTAGGGACAAGTTAATTGTTTGATCAAATATAGCAGGCTAATTTTTAAGTTAACTGTATATGGCCCTCGAATAATGTTATAAATATCCAAATGGCCCTTGGCACAAAAAAAGGGTTCCCCACCCCTGCCTTAGAGGATCTACAAACCAGAAGAGCACACCACTACATCAAAGCAACTCTTCAAAGGAATACTTAAGAATCAAATCTGCACTAACCCAACAGTCTGGGGGGGGGTAATCAAAAACAAAGATTTGGCCCTGCTCGTGTGCCTCAGCTCAGTGGTTGAAATGTCGACCCATGCACTAAGAGGTTACTGGTTGGATTCCCGATCAGGGCACATGCCTGGGTTTCAGGCTTATTCCCCAGTGTGGGACATGCATTATTGATGTTTTGAGCTCTCTCTCCCTTTCCTTCCCTCTCTAAAATAATAAAAAACTTTTTTTTTTTAAAAAAAAGAAACAAAGATCTGAGTCATAGCCAAAATAAAATTGTTTTAAGAAAATAACTATGTATCCCCCAAAGAGGTAGTATCCAAAAATAAGCACTAACTTCTAGCTAATTACATGTTTACTTAATCTTCACCTACACACAAAACAAAGGGCAGGAACCAAGGAAGAATCATTGCAGCCACAGTTGCCTGGCATCCCATCCTTCTTCCTTTTCTAAAGGCCCTCCAAGTTTTTGTTTGAATAGCTCTTGGGGAAGCTTCTGCAGCAAATTTGCTCAAGGGGTGGAACATGTGGTTTAGTCCTTAACACCTTTCGTACCGCTCACAAGCTTTCTCTTGTTTCTCGCGCCATCTGTTAAGGACCGCTCATGAGTTTTCTTGTTTTTCACGCGCCATCTATTATGGACCTTAGATGTCAACACACTGTCTTGTCCACATCGAATGAAGCGATCTCATTGGTGGAAACCGTGCAGGTCAATCTACGAAAAACTATATAATTGCACAAACCCATAAAGTATTGCAGTTACATTGTATTTTGGTCATTTGAATAGTCATCGTCTTCAAGTTCCTGGCGCTTTTAGAAATGCCCTCTCTCAGAAAAAGGAAGGAAACCAATGAAACTGATACACTTCCTTTCGTGCTGTTCCATTCTAAGGAAAACGATGAAATGGACAAAAAAAAGTAGCGCTGTACCTTATAAACTGTGGACTTTTCAATTCATTTAGAGTGTATAACGTCCTCAATCCACAAGCAAAAATGAAGTATAAACAGTTTCTGCTATCGGTGGCGAGAGACTGGATAACGGATGACAATAACGAAGGCTCTCCGGAACCAGAGACAAATCTGTCCGGCCCTTCCCCTGGGGGTGCAAGGAGAGCACCTCGTAAAGATCCACCCAAAAGGTTGTCAGGTGATATGAAGCAGCATGAACCTACGTGTATTCCAGCGAGTGGAAAGAAAAAATTTCCTGCGAGAGCCTGCAGAGTTTGTGCCGCCCATAGAAAAAGGAGCGAATCTAGATACTTATGTAAATTTTGTTTGGTCCCTCCTCATAGAGGAAAATGTTTTACGCAGTACCATACGTTAAAAAAGTACTAGGAACTTTAATTGTTTAATTGTTTTTGTAAATAAAAATGTTATAATTATTGAAAAACAACACCTAAAGTGCATTATGATCTGTAGTTATGATTTAAATAACGTGCATTTTGCCCAAAAACGTGCGGTCCCTGGCCTATGTCTTAGAGATTTCTATGTGTTAATCTGCACAATCCCAAACTGTGGCTATGATGCTGAGCTCTGAGTAAGCATGTGACCCAATTTTGGCCAAGAAACTGTAGAAGTCATTTGCTAGTAGCTCCTGGGGAAAAAACTTTCCCAGCTCTTCTAAGCTTTACTGAGTGGCTCTAAGATGTGAGTTGCCAACTTACTGTAATTAGCCTGAAGACAAAGCTCATACATACATACATGTGTGAGTACACAAGAGTGCAGAGCTGCAGAGCCAGGGAGACAGCCACTGAATTCAGTCAACCTCACCCTCCAAGTGAGGAGCCAATCCATGTCCATACCATTGAAGCCAGCCTAACTTGTATTTTTCTGGTTATTTGCTGCCAAAACATCCTTTTACACATTAAGTAAAATTATTGTCTTCTATAAGAACTTACAAACAGCCCTAACCGGTTTGGCACAGTGGATAGAGCATCAGCCTCCGGACTGAAAGGTCCCAGGTCCGATTCCGGCCAAGGGCATATACCTTGGTTGCGGGCACATCCCCAATAGGAGGTGTCGCAGGAGACAGCTGATCGACGTTTCTCTCTCATCCATGCTTCTAACTCTCTATCCCTCTCCCTTCCTCTCTGTAAAAAATCAGTAAAATATATTTTTTAAAAAACAACAACTTACAAACAGCCCTAGCCCAGTGGTCGGCAAACTCATGTCAACAGAGCCAAATATCAACAGTACAACGATTGAAATTTCTTTTGAGAGCCAAATTTTTTAAACAAACTATATAGGTAGGTACATTGTTATTAACTTAGTGTACTCCACACTCAAGGGGCCAAAGAGCTGCATGTGGCTCGCGAGCCGCAGTTGATAGAGCATCGGCCTCTGGACTGGGTTTGATTCCAGGCATGCCCAGGTTGTGGGCTCAATCCCCAGTAGGAGGCATGCAGGAGGTAGCTGATCAATGATTCTCTCTCATCATTGATGTTTCTCTCTCTCTCCCTCTCCTTTCCTCTCTGAAATCAATAAAAATATATTTTTTAAAAATTACAGACAGAATCTAATAACAATATTAGGAATAACTTAGGCCACTACTGCTCCTTATAAGTTTAATACAATTTAAGACAGAGTTTCTAATTGTGATCCATACTAAGGCATTTTGTACAAAGTCTTAAAGTTCAATAGTTTTTGCAGCAAGGATAGTCACAAACAAGCTCCAAAAATTGTAAAAAGCTGAAATCCCAGTATGTCTTCAGGTAGCATATGCTCGTCTGCCCATTTGCTTATACATCAATCCACAGATTTTCAGTATGTTCAGTTCACTTTCAGTTTATATGTATATATTTGTGTGTGTGTGTGTGTATAATACATATATATCCAAAATGGCCCACTGTAGTGAGACAACATATTATAAACAGAATTTAGCACCAAGATGTCTCAAAAAGCATACTATTTTTCACCTGAAAATTTTATTATACTTAGCCATTTTAGGGGAAAATGAAGTAAAGTACACACCATGAAGTTTATTCCAACACAAGAAAAAAAGTATAGACAAAAAATAAATTAGAATATCTTCCCTTCCTCTTCAGTACTGCCCACAGCCAGAAACATCTGAAAAAATAAAACCTGATCACCAACAGTCAGCCCTAACACTTGAATACTCACTATATGCCAGCACTAAACTAAGAGCTTTGTACTAAGCTGTGAATACTAATCCCCACCACTTACAGTTAAGAAAATGAAGGAGCACAATGGGGAAACATCTTGCTCCACTGTCTGTCTCCAGGAGTTTACAGCTATGTTATATTAAGTCTAAATTCTGAACTCAGATAATCCAGCAGTAGACTCCATAAGGTTGCTGGCCTGGGGCAAATGCTATTAACAGGGAGACCAGAAACATCTTTAATATAAACAATAGCAAGAGAAAGCTCTCAACATGTGGTAGAACTCAGCATGCAACTGAAGTTTCAGAAGCAGTTTTAAAATGCGAAGAAGCAAACAAGGCATAGCATAAAAAAAAGAATTAAAGAAGAAAAACCTTCACAAACTAAGAGAAACAAAGAAGTGGCTCTACAGGTTAAGATCAAAAGCACTAGCTTATAGGGGCTGATGAAGAGCTGAGCACCAGCTGACACCTCAGTCTGACCATGTGAGGCTCCTAGGATGGCCTTGTCCTAGAAGACAACCTGAACAAGTAGCCCCAGGAAGGAGGAATCTGGAATTAGACAAGGAGAATATGTACTTTCCTAAAGAGTCAAAAGACAGAGACTGGAAATCAATCACCTAAGAAAATGTGGTGGGTGGATGGTGGATTTAAGAAGCAACACACAGGCTTGGCCAGTATTTCCCAGTAAGCATCAACCTGGAATATATTAAAATGATCTCAGTAACTTTTTACTCCCTTTAGTTGCAGACATCAAAAAATGCACTAGACTAGGCAAAGGAGACACAACCTGACTAAATATTGAACGAACATCGCCCTCTTTAGAGTTATCAAATCAACATAAAAACAAGAACCAGCATCAGGATTTTCCTTCCCCTTTCCAAAAAAGGCTGGCAAAGTCTGGCCCTACTTTGTGGAGAAGGAAGCATGCACTCCATTTTGTTGAATTCTGTCCACACTGAGGGGGCATATCCCAACTCACCCTCCTCCAAATCCTTCCAACTACATTTTCTGCCTAACCAACATAATGTTCAATTTTTCATAAGACCACAGGGGCCCTCTTCTAGGCTTGTACCTCATTTCTGACCTTCCAATGTGTTCATTTTTAGAGATTATGAAGAAGTTGATGAATGTACCAAGCTACCCCTAGGCTGCAAAATGAGCCATTTTTTAGCTTGCTAGGTTAATTGCTTAATCATACAAAATAAAGGAGCATCACCCAATTAAAAAGATCCCCTCAAATTGCCCCCCTGTAAATTACATTTAAATAATCAGAACTGTGAACATTCTGATTGAAATTTACCACTACTTAATGCTGCATACACTTGTGACACTACCTTGCCAATTTTATTAGACCTATTTAGGGTATTCAATTATTCCCATAGTTGAATTGTGTTCTCTACACCACACCCTGAAAAGGAATAACAATGTAATTGCAGAGCACTATCCATACTCTCCTTAAATCAGATAAAAAATGTTGCTACCCTACCAAACTCCACAAACCACAACTTACCTTTTCTATCAGGTACAAAGGAATGCATTTAACAAAAATAAAATACAAAGTAAGAGTAATTCAGTCTAACAATTCAGCATTTGCAATTCAGCATTTGCAATAATGCAAGAACCTCAGGTGATGTTTATTTCTAAATAAATGACTATTACATTGTTTCTGAACAAATAAAACTAATAGACTTTTTGTAAATCAAGTAATCAAAATGGAGATTTCAAAGTTCAGCTTCTAAGCCCATCTACTTATATGAAGAATTTGCACTAAAGAAAACTGCCAGCTTTAGCCCTAAAGAAGTAGAATCTTGTAGACAAGAGCACCAAAAACTAAAAAAAAAAAATAGTAATAAAACTAGAAAACATTCCTATTTTTGTATAACCTAGGCCAGTGGTCGGCAAACTGCAGCTCTCAAGCCACATGCAGCTCTTTGGCCCCTTGAGTGTGGCTCCTCCACAAAATACCGACTTCTGCACATGGGCCACGAAGTTTCAATCGCACTGTACATGCACGTCCGCACGTGGTATTTTGTGGAAGAGCCACACTCAAGGGGCCAAAGAGCTGCATGTGGCTCTCGAGCCGCAGTTTGCCGACCACTGACCTAGGCAAACCTGGCACATACAAGGCACTAAAAATGTGTTGCCTTCCCCTTTAAGTAAAAAGCCAATTGCAACAAGCAAACGGATACCCCATGGTACCATCATACAACAGAAAGCTACTCAACAAAACGAAAAAGAAAAAAAGGCACTGCGCTATTTATTAATGCATGCAACGTGAACTCAATCTCAGCAAAAGAAGCCATACACAAAAGGCTGCATACTGTAAGGTTCTATTTATGAAATTATGGAAACAGGAAAAACCATATATTCAACAATCAGATCAGTGGTTGCTTAGGGACTGTGGTGGAGATAGAATTTCTTAACAGTGTTTGTCAAGCTCAAGCTTACATCTTTTAAAGGGTAATTTTAAAGCATGTAAGTTATACTCCAAGAAATCCGAGTATTTTAAAAAATGAATTCTATGTCTTACTTCAAATTTCCCTGTCTGGATGAAACCAAGAGCCATCCCAGAGAATATACCAGACCCTCAAGCACTAATGGATGTTAGCAAATTACTCAGGGGTCAAAATTTAAGGAACTCACCCAGGCTGATGCAGTTCTGAGCATCAGGCAGGTTAGTTCTTACCTGGGTTGTAGGTAATGTGCAGGGGAAGCAACCAATTGACAGTCTCTCTCATATCTGTTTCTGTTAATCTCCCTCCCTCCCTTCCACTCTCTCTAGAAAAATCAATGGAAAAATATCCTCAGATGAGGATTAACAATAAAATCAAAGTTGATCACTAGGGCACGTTTTAACTGTTTCCCTTTTCTTGATAAGCCTGAACTATCAGTTCCTCATTCCCTAAAATTAACACTTTACTCACCAGTTTCAGTTTACATTCTCAAAAAAATGCAAATTCTACCCACAAAATCTCACAATAGAGTATTTTTCTTATAGAATGCTACCATCATTTGTACATTCTTACACACACAAAAAAGAATCTAAGAATCAAGTCACTCCACAGCCTATTTTGATAACTTTGAAATGCACTAAGTTCCATTACTGTTACCAGCAGCTTCTAGAAGTTTGAAAGCATTTAATCATATCTTTATTAAAATTAACAGTCAAATTCAAATCCTTTTTCCATAGAAACCTTGCCCCCCCCCCCAAAAATTAAACCCAAATTTCCAAATCTTCAAAATCAATAAGGCACAAAATCTCAACCCACTGTCACTAAGAGAGCACAATGGGCAAGAACGTTTACTTTAACATATCTTCGTGTCATCACAGAAGAGAAAAATTAACTCCAGAAAGGCACTACCATAAAACACAACTCTTAACTCACACTCAGATCACACATTTCCTGTCAATATTGTACAAGCAGATACAAGGTAGTTTTCAAGATAAATACTTGAAGTTGCTAGGGAAGCGCAGCGTGTTAAGATGGGCACAGGTTATTTCAATTAGATAGTTTACATCGCACTTATAAATGCTACAAACGATCATGCTCGAAGCTGTCCATCACAAGAATCTTTTCCACAAGGTGCCTACAATTCTCCACACGCCGCCCCCTCCCCCCCACCGCCACGAGGTGCAAAACCATAAACTTTCTTCCCTTGGGCGCCTTTTCCAAAGAGAAGCTCCTCTCACCCAAAGTCAGCTGAGGGCTTCTTGACCTCTGCACTATTTGACATTTGGGGCATGGAGGCGGGAGGCGGGAGGGGGGGGGGGGGGCGGTGAGGGTAATGGGTCTGCCTCTAGCGAACAGGATATTCAGCAGCCCCCCCAGTGATGACATTCAAAAATGCCCCTAGACGTAACCAAATGTAGGGGGGGGGGGGGGGGGGGGAGAGCGTCAAAATCGCCCCTAGCTGAAGATCCTCGATCTCGCTAGAATACCACCATTTCCAAGTTGCAAGACACTCAGGGTTCACCTTTGGATACAGGAGCAAACACTCCGGCAGTCTGGGTCCGGGTACAGGCGGCCCACACACTTGGAACGCGGGCCTTTCACCCTGACGCAGGCGCCCTTCCCCTAATCGGCAATGCAGCAAGGTTATCTTTACCTTTGTAGAGGTTGGTGACGGCGGTGGCTGCGTTTTGGAAGGGGACCCAGAGAGAAAGTCCTTGTTGCTGACACACTCGGTCTGAAAAAGTGGGAAAGGGGAGGAGGAAAAAAAAAAACGGAGAAAGAAATGTTATTGGGGCGTCAATCATTCAGGAACGGCCATATTAGGTTTCGCCATTTTGTTCCAGGGTTTCGGGATCCCACAGTGACTGGGAGGAAGGCAGAAAGGGGGTCGGCGGAGGGGCGGAAGGGGAGCCTCGGGGTCCGGGGCGCAGCCCGAGGCCCAGCCACGGCGCAGGGAGGTGCCCTGTCCCCGCCCCGAGGCCGGCTTCGGGCACAATAGGGCCGGCCCTGTCGCCTCCCTTCGCCATTTTGTGACTGGGGGCTCCTCCCCTGCCCTCCCCGGCCCGGGCCCCCCGGCAGCCAGGCCCGAGGAGCGGGCGGCCTCCTCGGGGCCGGCCCCCAAAGCAGACCTCCCCCGCGCCGGCCCCGGCCTCCCCCGGGCGCCCCCGCGGCCCGGCCTCCGCGCCGCCATCTTGTGAGGAGGGGGCAGCGGGGCGGCGGCCGGGCCGGGGAGGCCGCCCGGGGCTTTCGGCCGAGGGTCGGGCCGAGGCGGCGGCGGCAAGATGGCGGCGGCGACCCTCACCTTTGTAGAGCTGGGCCACGGCGGTGGCCGAGTTCTGGAAGAGGTGCCACAGCTTCTGTTGCTTGTGCTCGGGCTGCGCCCCGGCCGACGCCTCGTCCTGCAGCTCCGGGGGTAGCTGCTCGTCCTGCTCGGCCTCGGCCAGGCACTGCCGCTCCCACTTGGAGAACCAATGCTCGGGCCCGTGCTCCTGAATCTCTGCCTCGCCCTCTTCCTTCCGCTCCTCCATCCTCCGCGGCCTCCCGCGGCCTCGCCGCCGCCGCCGCCGCGTCCTCCTCAGGCTAGGCTCCCGCGGAAGCGTCGTCGTCAACAGGCCCGGTGGCGGGGCCCAGCGGCCGGCGGCGGCTCCTCGCGGCGGCCCGGGCCTCCTGCTCCCCGACGACCTGCGAGCCCCGCCCCGCGGCCCCGCGCTGCCCGGGACGACCCCCGCCCCGGGCCTCCCCACCCCTGGGCCCCGCCGAAGGTCGCCGAGGGCCGGAGGACCGCCGCCGCCTCTCGCCTCTAGAGTCGGAACCCGTCTACCGTCCCCCCATGGCGCCGCGGCCCCCCGCCGTAGGGCCGCCGCTGCTGACAACCGAGCCCTCCCAGCAGCCGTGCCAGCGCCAATGAGCCCAAACCGAAAACTAAGGAACGTCGTCGCCACCGCCGTCGACGCCTCTGCGGCTGCTGATCCTCGCCCTCCCCCGCCCACATGCCGAGGAAGCACCGCCCACTCGGCCCTCCCCTGCCCAATTGGGGCGCGTCCGCTCCGAGGGTTTCCCATTGGTCCGATACAACCTGTTCCGCGTGCCGGTGTCTGAACACATCCCCGTGATTGGTTCCTCCACATGTCTGCCATAACATAACCAATCGGCGGGGGCAAAGGAGAGCACGTCAGGAAGGGTGAAGTCGTAGAAAGAGGGGGGAGAGCTGACAGTGGTTGCGTCCAAGCCCAAAAAAAAAGTGCGCATGCGCACTTGCCCGCTGCCCCAGCCCCTGGGCCTCCAGCGGGAGTCACGTGACCCGCCCTGCGACCGCACCCGGGGCGGGGGTTTTTCCGGCGCTTCCAGGCCCTAGGAGACGCAAAATTGGATCCGGCCACTGCGCCGCGGGGCTGGAAGGGAGTGGTGGGTGACAGCCTGGTTAGTCCGGTCCCTTGGGCTTCCACAAGGAGGGAAATGGAGGAATTGAATAAAACACCCAACTTCTGTCCAAGTGTGCAAAGTGCTTCCCATCTGTGTATTTCACTGTCCCATTTCTTAGATGGGACAAGTCGAACCTCAGAGCCCAAAGAAAAATTTTAAGGTTGCAGGCCGGCGGGCCCTTCCTGTGTCCTGCAGGGCAGCCCACACCCACAGAGCTTATCACGGGGTGCGTGGGGAACTCTCTGCCGCCCATCTACCCCCCTCCACCGCGAGCAACCCGCGTCTCCGGGGACACGTCTCTGGACTAGACGGCAGCTGCCGCCCAGCCGGCCCGCGAAACCGAGAATCAGCCGGAACAGGAGGGTGCCGAGGCCCTGGCGCGTCTGAGCTTTGGCAGGTGAGGCGGACAGCCCCCGCACCTGTCCCTACAGCACACTCCCGGGCCACGTGCGGCCGCTGGCGTCACGCGGCAGCCCCCGCCTCCTCCGACCGGAACCCGCGTGGCCGCGCTGAGTGGGAGGCCCCGCTTCCAGGGGGAAAGTTCTGCGCGGACTCTCGCTAACAGGCCGCGCGCAACAGTCCTGTCACCTGTGCGCCCGCGGGGCTGTGAGCCTGCGGGGCTGCGCGGCCGCTGCGCACCTGGCGCGGGGCTGCGCGCCGCGGGTCCCGGTGGGGCCGCCTCTGGGGCTCAGGGTCTGGGAACGGGCAGCCACGTAAATGGGCGTGGACCGCTCAGAGGCAAACTGGCCCCGTTGCGGGTCACGCTGGCGGCGGCCGGCGGCCGGGAGCCCTGGGGCGTGGGGAGGTCGGCGTGCAGCACCATCTCCCACCAGCTGCCGGGTCGCGCTCCTACAAATGTGGCTTTAAAGCCACCGCCCCTGGAATAAAATCAGACCTCCTCCCGGAGACCATCGCGTCCCCGCAGGGTTCGGTCCCGCCGCCTCTGTGCTCATCTCACGCCGGCCGCGGCTCCGCTCGTGCGGTTCCAGCACACGGGCCGCCTTTCCGTTCTCCCGGGGACTAAGCTCTTTTCTGCCTCAGGGCCTTTGCCAGGAGTTTCCTCTCCGGAATCTTTTCCTTCCCCTCCCCTTCCCCACTCTTGGCCGTCATCCTCGGGGCTCTACTCGAGGCCCCGTGAGCACAGAGCCCGGTTCAGACCAGCCTGTTTCAAAGTGGTGCCCTCCCCCCTCTCTCCCATTGCCCGGTTGTTGTCTTTTCATACCTTTTATCACTTTGAACAATCTGCTATTGATATGTCTGTTTCCTTAGTATGCTCCTCTCCCCAAAAAGTAAGTTAGTAGAGCAGGAATCTGGGCAGATTCCTGGTTGGATCTGAAAACAGGGATTTAGGAAGGGGGATGGAGGCCATGGCGGAAAGGACGTGCCAGGCAAAAGTAAGGGTTCTAGGGGAACCCTAAGTTCATCAGGCCTCCCGAAGGGCAGGGCCCTTTGTCCATCCCGGATTAGAGGCACACAGCCTGGCAGTGATGGTGAACCTATGACACGCGTGTCAGAGGTGACCCGTGAACTCATTTTTTTGGTTGATTTTTCTTTGTTAAATGGCATTTAAATATATAAAATAAATATCAAAAATATAAATCTTTGTTTTACTATGATTGCAAATATCAAAAAATTTCTATATGTGACACGGCACCAGAGTTAAGTTAGGGTTTTTCAAAATGCTGACACGCTGAGCTCAAAAGGTTCGCCATCACTGGCCTAGAGAGTCTACCTATTTTTACAGGCATTACAAACACAACTTATTCTATACTATGAACATTTTTTTCAATAATGATTACAATACAAAAATAAATCTGAAAACCTTCAATTATACAGCAAAAAAAATAGTTTAATCTGTGTGCATATTAATATATTTTCTGAGACCTGCCAAGGTTCTCTCTCTCTCTCCCTCTCTCTCTCTCTCAAAAAGCACACACGCAGAAGATAACTCTAGAGGCCGGGCTACTGGATGATTTTTTTTCATTCTAAACTACCCTTTATAAAAAGATCTAAGCAACATCAGCACTTGGTGGATGCTCATGGCCAACCTGCAAGAGCCGTGGGGATGAGGCTCACAGGAGGGCACTCTGAAAAGCAGTCTGTGCTAAATGCCATGAGGGCATAAAATCAGATTAGTGAGGATAAAAGGGTCCTTCCCAGCAATGGAATCTGGGAGGGCTTCCTGGGAGAGGAAGCATTTTCACTGGGCCTTGAAGCACTGACAAGGGCTCCTGGAAGGAAGAGGCCCCTCAGAGCAGGGGACACAGACTCAAAGGCTCAGAAGTGGAAAAGGCTTAAAGAACCCAGATTTATCTGGTTTGAATCAAATTTTCTTTTTTTTGCAGTAACTGTACAGATACTTCCTAGCCGAGTAACCTTGGGCAAATTACTTCCATTTCCCTGAGCATCATAAATGGAGATGATGATAGAAACTCATAGTGTTTGCTCTCAGGATTAAATGAGAATAAGTGAGGAAAGAACTGAGCACGTACCAGTACACCAACTCACTCAATACAGACACCTGGGAAAGTGCTCCTTGATTAGCCTCCAACCTTGGAATTAGAAGGCCTGTCTGAAACAATGTCAATATGACATCTTTCAGCTAAGATCTGGAAACTTTACCTCCATTTAAAGTCACTAGAGAATGATGACTCAAGAAAAGTGGATTAATGTATCCTTTTATTTTTACCACTCTTGCAGACTTTTCAATATGTCTATGTATAAAGGATTGGTTAAATAAAAAAAAATATGTCTATGTAAATACATTAATATAAAAGCTGTATTACACAGCTTATTATGAAACCTACCTTTTATTTTATAATACATCTAGGATATCTTTTCAATATAGTAGCCTCATTCCTTCTTATTAATAGTCACATAGCGTTCCAGGGTATGGGTACATCATAATGTATTTAACAGTTCTGTGCTAAAGGGCATTTGGGTTGTTTTCTGTGTGTGTGTTTTAATTTGTTTTTATTGATTTTAGAAAGGAAGGGAAATGGGCAGAGAGATAGAAACATCGATAAGAGACTAGATCAGCTGCCTCTTGCATGCCCCCGACTGGGGATCGAGCCCAAAACCTGGGCATGTGCCCTGACTGGGAATCCAACCGGGGATAGAACCTAGGACCAAACCATGGACCTCTTGGTTCATGGGTCGATACTCAACCACTGAGCCACACTGGCTGGGCTGTTTTCTGTGTTTTAGTACTACATTTACTCATCACCCTTGTACATTCATCTTTTCACACTCATTCAATTACTTCCTTTGTATAAATGCCACAAAGTAGAATCTCTTGGTGAAAACATTGTATTTTTCTATATTCATTGGTGGTGGTATTATTACTCCGTATTTCAACTGAAGAATTCCAGTTGTACAGAACAACATAAATGGAAAAGTAAAAATCATTCTACCTACCTCATTCCAGATCTTCAATCCTGTTTCCAATAAATAACTTGTAATTTTTAGGTGTGTCCATGTGTGTGTCACATGTGGTATGTATGTTCCCCTCTTAAGGGAAAAAGGTGATCATTTTATTTGTACTATTATGCATACTTGTTTCCCTTAAAATAATTTGGATATTTTTCCACATCAGGACATAAATTCTTTTAAAATGTTGTGCAATACTTTATTGTATGGATTGATTATAAACAGGTTCCAATTGATGGAATTTAGATCATACCAGTCTTTGACTACGATAAACAATGCTATAATGAATATCCTTGTACATATGTGCTATAGTGAACATCCTTGCATGTGTGTACATGGATACGTGAGCAAATATATATACTCAGAAATAGTATTTTAGGGTCAAAGGTATAT
This sequence comes from Myotis yumanensis, assembly GCF_028538775.1. NCBI lineage: Eukaryota > Metazoa > Chordata > Mammalia > Chiroptera > Vespertilionidae > Myotis > Myotis yumanensis. Next base: position 94,922,821 of record NW_027223755.1, read on the forward strand.
GATTCAAATATTTTATGAGACTTCTAAAACGCGCTTCAGAGCCCTAGCCGGTTTGGCTCAGTGAATAGAGCATCAGGGCCAAAGGAGGCTCCTCCCTGGCCCAGGCCCTGGTCAGGGCGTGTGCAAGAGACAACCAATCAGTGTGTTTTTCTCACATCAGTATTTCTCTCTGTCTTTCCCTCTCTCTCCCACTCTCTCTAAAAATTAGTGGGAAAATATCCTTGGGTGAGGATTAAAAATAAAATTTAAAAAAAAAGAAAACGCCCTTCAGAAAGGCAGAGTAATGGTCATTGCCTCCAATAAATATGAGCGTGCTATTTTTCCAGACTTGTCAATAGTGACTATTATAAAATACTTTGCACTTTGCTGATCAAATAAATGAAAAAAGGGCCTCCTTATGGTCATACTTTGATTAGTCCAGCTTCCCAGGTTGTCATTTTTTTTTTTTACTGTTTTTTTTTTTTTTTTCACTTTTCTTGCCTTGCAAATTTTTTCAAAATAGACAAGGGTTTTATTTTATAGCTTCTGAGTTTTGCATCAGTCTTTGAAAGGCTTTCCACACTCCAGCATTATTTGTTGACATAATTGAGTTAAAATGAAAATGGCAGCCCATCTTCCCTCATCTATTTGACTACCAAACAGAATGTCAAGGGAATACATACTACCAATAGCTTCTCTGTTATAAAGCTTGCATTCATCAGAGTAGGCAGTAAAATGGTCTCAAAGATTAATTACTGCCAGAAAAGGTCAAAGTTAGACTCACGGGCATGAGTCAAAAAACATGAGAGAAGTAAACAATATGGTAAGCACGAAAAGGCAGTACAAATAACACGACAAAATAAAACGTTTTATTTAACATTCAACAGCATACAAGTCAACAAGCATGTTTAAATAAGAGCAGTGTTTTTGTATATTTGAATACATTCCCTGTCCAAGTTTAGGACCAATGCTGACATATGAAGTGCACCCTTGAATCGATGCCTGCATTTCACTTCTGTTGCAGTGGGATAGGAGAAGGGCAGCTCTGCACATTTAGGTTTTAGCAGAGGAAAGAACACAACTTGTCCATTTTGCTGCCTTCAGGCACAGCGTCAGAAGTCACACACCACTTCATCTTTGATAGCCCACAACTTTATATGTGCTTATTGGTCACTTGTTTTTCTTCTAGCCATTCAATTCCTCTGTCAATTATTTATTTATTTATTTATTTTTAAATATATTTTATTGGCCCTAGCCGGTTTGGCACAGTGGATAGAGCGTCGGCCTGCGGACTGAAGGGTCCCAGGTTTGATTCCGGTCAGGGGCATGTGCCTTGGTTTCGGGCACATCCCCTGTGGCAGGTGTGCAGGAGGGGGCTGATCGATGTTTCTCTCATCGATGTTTCTGACTCCCTATCCCTCTCCCTTCCTCTCTGTAAAAAATCAATAAAATGCATTAAAATATATATATATATTATTGATTTTTTTACAGAGAGGAAGGGAGAAGGATAGAGAGTTCAAAACATCAATGAGAGAGAAACATCGATCAGCTGCCTTTTGCACACCCCTTACTGGGGATGTGCCCGCAACCACGGTAGATGCCCTTGACTGGAATCAAACCTGGGACCTTCAGTCCGCAGGCCGATGCTCTATCTACTCAGCCAAACCAGTTCGAGCCCTCTGCCCATTTTTTAATTGGATTGTCTTTGTCTTATTGAGTTGTCAGATTTCATTATATATTCTAGATATACCTGTTCCTTATCAGATATATGATTTGCAAATTGTTCTCCCTTTCTGTGACTTGTCTTTTCACTTTATTAATGGCATCCTTGGAAGCACAAAAGGTGGAAACTTTGATATAGTACAATTTATCTATTTTTTCTTTTGCTGCTGCTGCTCACATATCTTTTTTTAAAAAATACATATATTTTTATTGATTTCAGAGAGGAAGGGAGAGGGAGGGAGAGATAGAAACATCAATGATGAAAGAGAATCATTGATTGACTGCCTCCTGCACATCCCCTAATGGGCATTGAGCCCACAATCTGGGCATATGCTTCTACCAGGAATTGAACCATGACCTCCTATTTTATAGGTCAACACTCAACCATTGAGCCTTGTGGCTAAGGCATCACATACCTTTTTTTAAGTGACTGGAATCCACATAGCATGAGATTCAACATTTTGCCTAAATTGTAAAAAATAATTTTGTCACAAAAATGCAAGTAGCATCTTTAAAAAAACAAAAAACGCAGGAAAAAACATTGCTTAAACCTAATAGTGTTGCACTCTGAAAAGAGAAAATAGTCATGATTTTTGCTAAGCACCATGCTCAGAACTAAGTTACCTAGATCAGTGGTTCTTAACTGAGGACTTGGTAATGTCTGGAGATATTTGGTTGTCATAACTGAGGGGGAGGGAAGTACCACTGGCATCTAATGGGTAGAGCCCAGGGATGCTTTTAAACATCTTACAGTGCACATGACAACTCCACGACAAAGGATTATCTGGCCCGAATGTCAGTAGTGGTGAGGTTGAGAAACCCTGAACCATATCCATCAATTGTCCCCTTTTACGATGAGGAAACTGAGGTTTAGAGAGAGGTTAACTAACTCACGTAAAACCACGTGGCATGTAGGTCCAGGATTGGGCCTCAGGCAGTCTGTCTCCAGAATCTCCACCCCTTGCTGGGGCAAGGACAGCAGGAAGGAGATGACCTTGGGAGAAGGTATCTTGGAGAGGAAAAAAAATCCAAACGTTATCACTGAGAAATCTCGTATTCCTAGTCCACAGTCTGATCTTTCAGTGAACTGGGATGGTAGAATGAACAATGAGGCAACCTGAAGCTGAGCAGGATGTTTTCCTCCAGAAAATTCTCCCAAGCGCAGGAGAGTGGGCTTCATAATAGCCTAGATATGGTTCTAGACCAGTGATGGCGAACCTTTTGAGCCAGGCGTGTCAGCATTTTGAAAAACCCTAACTTAACTCTGGTGCCGTGTCACATATAGAAATTTTTTGATATTTGCAACCATAGTAAAACAAAGACTTGTATTTTTTATATTTATTTTATATATTTAAATGCCATTTAACAAAGAAAAATCAACCAAAAAAATGAGTTCACGGGTCACCTCTGACACGCATGTCATAGGTTCGCCATCACTGTTCTAGATTATGTGAATTGTTGCTCCTCAGAATTACCTGGGGCTTTTTAGAAATATAGGTCCTTGGAGCCCAATCAAAGCTACAGAATCTAGTCCCCAGGTCCCCAGGAGTGGGGCTCAGGAATCTGTTTTTTCAAACGTCCTCCGGTTTGTCAATTGCATTCTCATGCAATTACCACATCCTGGGGTGGCTAAGTCTATTTTCAGATGTTCTGGAATCAAGTGTGATTTTATTTCCTCTGGCCTGGACCATTATTGATTTGAGAGAGAGTGAAAGGGAGAGGGAGAGACACAGAGAAACATCAATGTGAGAAAGATCGATCAGTTGCCTCCCATATGCACCCCAACCTTAAATGGACCTGAAACCTAGGCATGTTTCAGGCAGGAATCAAACCATCGACCTTTCGGTGCACAGGATGATGTTCAACCACTGAGCAACACCAGCCAGGGCTCTACTTGATTATTTTAATCACAAATGAGAAGCTTCAGGAAACCTAGAGGCAGAAACCAACGAATAATATCTCTGTCCAGCCCTAGCCGGTTTGGCTCGGTGGAAAGGGCATCAGCCTGTGGACTGAGGATCCCGGGTTTGATTCCAGTTAAGAGCATGTACCTGGGTTGCAAGTTCCATCTTTGGCCCTGGTCGGGACCTATGCAAGGCAACGAATCCATGTGTCTCTCTCACATTGATGTTTCTCTCACTCTCTGTCTCTCTCCCACTCTCTCTAAAAAATATCAATGGGAAAATATCCTCAGGTGAGGATTAACAACAACAAAAAAGAATATCTCTCTCCATTTATTCCCTCTCATAATATTTAATGTCCAGTGTATTAGTTATCTACTGCTGCGTAACAAACCAGCAGTGGTATAAAACAACAATAAACACCCAGAATTCAGGAGTAGCTTAGTTGAGTGTTCTGACATGGGGTTCTCTCATGAGGTTGTAATCAGATGTTGATGAGGCCTGCCGTCATCTAAAGACTTGACTGAGGCTGGAGGATCCCCTTCCAAGATAGCATCCTCACAGGGCTGGCAAGTTGATGCTGGCTGTTGGCTAGAGACCTCAGACCATTTGAGTGTCCTTAAGACATGGTGGCTGGCTTCCTTTGGAGTGGGTGAGCTGAGAGACACCAGGCAGAAGCTATTTTTGGGAGGGGGGCTCGGGGGGGTGGAGAACCTGGCCTCAGAAGTCATATAGCATCATTCTGCCACATTCTATTCCTCAGAAGCAAGGCACTGAGTCTGGGCCACATTCAAGAGGAGGGGAATTAGGTCCCACCTTTTGAAGGGAGGAATGTCATAGAATTTAGGGACATATTTTAAAACCACCACATCTAGCCCTAACCCGTTTGGCTCAGTGGATAGAGTGTCGGCCTGCAGACTGAAGTGTCCCAGGTTCTATTCCGGTCAAAGGCATGTACCTTGGTTGCAGGCATGCCGGAGACCAGTTCCAGCATGTCATAATTTCAAGAGTTTCATCCAAAGGTTGATGAGACTTGGGGACTCAACAGGGTTGAGTCACACATGTAGTCACCTGTTGGGAATGGCTAAAGGCATTTCCCCAAACCTGAATAGGAAACTGATTGTGGTTGCCAGACAGTTAAAGGGCATCTTAATCTACATGTTATTGCCTCCTACTGGCCAAACACCTGGATAGCCGTAGGCTAATTTCCCCATTCTGACAATGGACTCTGTACCCTTTGAAACCTTACCCTTTGAAGTGTATTACCTCCACCTTGCCTTAGGACAAATTGTGTTAATAAAAGCAAGGGTCCTAGACAAGGAGGGAGTCTTCAGTTCCTTTAGCTGAAGCTCCTCTAACCCCCAATGCCTTTCAAAATTATAACTTGTCTCCGGACTCTTTATTAGTCTCTGGATTTCTATGTCATCTACGCACAGCCCCTTTTCCAGACTCCTGAACCCTTCTTGATTCTGGGACATGAACCCCAGCACAGGCACATCCCCAGTAGGGGGCGTGCAGAAGGCAGCCGATCAATGATTCTCTCATGGATGTTTCTAACTCTCTTTCCCTTTCCCTTCCTCTCTGTAAAAAAATCAATAAAATATATTTAAAAAAAACAAAACAAAACAACAACAAAAAACACCACATCTAGGTCTTACCCATGCTGCATTCAGATCTCTACTGAAGTTGAAATTCTTTGACTCTACAGTCCTAGACTTCAAAGGTGTCATGGCTCGCCTGGGGAGCCCACCACTCACATTTCACAGCTCTCTCGCACAGCAACAACTAAGTCGATGACTGTTCTGCCAAGTGCAGGATTGAGCAGGGAAAGAAATGTGTTCTGACCTCTTTTTACTTCCTTTCCTGGGGCAGAAATGGCAAGCTCATGACTGAACTCAGCCAAAATTCTCTTACTTCATTTGGTAAACTGAAGGACATTTTCTCTCTAAACTCTGTTCTAAATAAAAACAGTAAATAAGATTAAATATTAAATAAGGAGATTTTAGCAGAAATTGGAAGGCTTATATGTTCTTCTTCCCTTGTTATACTTGGGCAAGTAAATTCTACCTGTCTTAAAAAGAAAAGAAATGAAATGAAAAGACTACAAGTTTTATCTATAAGATTAACAAAACAAAACAAAAAACTTTTGCCCAAAGAGCCAAAAAATTTCAGACCTCATGAGGGAAATTTTCCTAAGGGTTTCTCAAAACTAAGCCTATAGGGCTGGGGGGAAGTAGACGAGGGTAAAGGGGATAAATGGTGATGAAAGGAGATTTGACTTGGGATGGTGAACAAACAGCACAATATACAGATGATGTATTATAGAATTGTACACCTGAAGCCTACATAATTTTATTTACTAACTCGTGGCCTGGGTGCATGAAATTCGTGCATGGGGGGGGGGGGCGGGGGCGGGGGTTGTCCATCAGCCCGGCCTGCACCTTCTCCAATCTGCTGGCCCCCAACTGCCCCCTGCCAGCCTGCTCGCACCCAACTGTCCCTCCCCCCCCGCCTTATCACCCCCAACTGCACCCCCTGCCAGCCTGATCGCCCCCACTGCCCCCCCTGCCGGCCTGATCACCCCCAACTGCCCACTCTCTGCTGGCCTGCTCGCCCCCAACTGCCCCCCCTTGCCAGTCTGCTCGCCCCTAACTGCCTCTGCTTCGACCCCACCACCATGTCTTTGTCCGGAAGGTCTCCCAGTCTAATTAGCTTGTTACCCTTTTATTAGTATAGATGTAACCCCAATAAATTCAATAAAAAGGAACAAAAAAGAAACAGAAAAAAAACCTGAGCATATAATGGAAGATTATGTGCATAACAAAGTTGGCTTGGTCCCTTCCCCATATCCATTCCACAAGTATTTACTAACAGAGCCTAAATTGTATTCAAGTGGACAATGTACCCAGCATAAGGACTACATTTCCCAGTCCCCTTTGCAACTGAGGGAGGATGATGAAATAAGGGGAAGTCATTGGGTGGGGCTTCCAGGAAAGCTATTTAAAGGGAACTGACTTGGCTTGCGCTGTTGCTCTTGTACTTCCTCCTTCCTGTTGCCTGGAACACAAACAAAATAGCAAGGGCTGTAGCAGCCATTTTTGACCATGAGGTAACCTTGAGGAAGGAAGCCATATGCTAAGGACAGTGGAACAGAAAGGAGGAAGTCTATGATGAGTTTGTGGTCGTCCCAGGGCTACCTCTAGACCAGTGGTTCTCAACCTTCTTAATGCCGCGACCCTTTAATACAGTTCCTCATGTTGTGGTGACCCCCAATTTCATTGTTACAAATTGAACATAATTAAAGCATAGTGATTAATCACAAAAACAATATGTAATTATATGTGTGTTTCCCAATGGTCTTAGGCGACCCCTGTGAAAGGGTTGTTCAATCCCCAAAGGGGTCGAGACCCACAGGTTGAGAACCACTGCTCTAGATTGTTTTGTTGTTGTTAATCCTCACCAGAGGATATTTTTCCCAATGCTTTTCAGAGAGAGTGGAAGGAAGGGAGGGGGGAGAGAGAGAGAGAGAGAGAGAGAGAGAAAGAAAGGGAGAAACATCAATGTGAGAGAGACACATCAACTAGCTGTCTCCCACACCTGCCCCAACCAGGGGCAGGGAACAACCCCGAAACCTAGGTACATGCCCTTGACTGGAAATCGAACCTGAGACCCTTTGATACACTGGCCAACACTCTAATCTTGGAGCCTCACTGGCCAGGGTGAGACTTGTTTTTAAGTAGAGTTAAGAAACCTCTAGTTTATATAAGCAACTGTGGTCAGTTCTCTGTACCAGCAGCTGAACACAATTCATTACTCCTTATGTAATGTAACGCTCATGGTAATTTGCACAGTGCTAAATAAATGTAATACTCCGTAGTTTGGGGGGACTTGAAGGTTTTTCTTTGAGGTGTGTGTGTGTGTGCCTGTGTGTGTGTTTTGTTGCTTTTAACCACTGTTTATGCAATTTTTCCCCATTAGAACAGCATGTTCCTTCACGGCTAGTCCTCAGCCTGGAACTGTAGCTGCAAGTTCTGTGGGTTATCAGATAGTACTCAGGTTAAAAATGTGACCTCTGTTATCGGAGGGGGCATATCACAGGCAAATAAATGCATTTTCAGAAGATTGCCTGTGGCCTTCCCAACTTGATGCAACCTTGTGGTCGGTACTTAGAGCAGTGATGGCGAACCTATGACACACGTGTCAGAGGTGACACGCGAATTCATTTTTTTGGTCGATTTTTCTTTGTTAAATGGCATTTAAATATATAAAATAAATATCAAAAATATAAATCTTTGTTTTACTATGGTTGCAAATATGAAAAAATTTCTATATGTGACACGGCACCAGAGTTAAGTTAGGGTTTTTCAAAATGCTGACACACCGAGCTCAAAAGGTTCGCCATCACTGACTTAGAGCCTGGGTTAGAGGTCTGCTTCAGCACAGTGGTAATACTATCACCATGAAAGGCCCTTCGTGGTAGACTGTTTCTCAGGTCTCCTGCTCTGACTGCTAAATGATTCCTTGATTTTCCTGAAAACTGTTTTAAAAGTGGCTCAGTTGGTTGGAGCATCGTCCTCTGCACCCTTTCCCTGCTCAATCCTGCACTTGCCAGAACCAAAGGGTTGCGGGTTCAATTCCCAGCCAGGGCTCATGCCTAGGTTACGGGTACAATTCCTAGTCTGGGTGTGTACGAAAGACAACCGATGGATGTTTCTCTCTCACATCAATGTTTCTCATATCAATGTTTCTCCCTCTCTCTCTCTCTCTCTCTTTCTCTGTCTCAAAAATCACTACACATGCCCTCTGGTGAGGATTTAATAATATTTTTTTAAAAAGTGGCACTGCTCTGAAAACAAAAAGGCTCAGGTCGCTTTGCCAACACAGGTGTCACAAATAAAGAAACAGCTTCTCTGTAAGGCAAGATGTCTACGTCACAGAGCCTCACTCCTGGTCACGCCTGCATCCTGAAACACCAGTAATGCAGGCCCTCATATTCAATCCACTTCTCTGCGACTCACAGGAATCACCTGGGAATCATGTTCAAATGCAGTCTGGTTCTGTAGGTCTGGGCTGGGACCTGAGAGTCTGCATTTCTAACCAGCTCCCATCGATGCCAAGGCGGCTGGTCCACAGACTGCATCTTGAGTAGGAAGGCACAGGCCCTCGTCTCTGTCAGGCTCCTTCCTGTCATTCAGGTCTCCATTCAAATGGCACTTCCTTCGAGCAGCCCTCCCTGACCAGCTGGGCCAATCACACCCCCATCACGTTTTCCCACTTCACCCAGATTTCTCATCATGGTAAATACTTACTACTCTTGGGATGAACGAGGCATATCTCCTCACGGCCACTAGAATGCTCCATGAGGGCAGAGGCCATGTCTGCCCGCTGCCCTGTTCATCTCTACATCTCCAATCTCTAGGCCAGTTCCTGGCATGCGGTAGGCACTTGATAAATACCTCTACCTCTCCTTCAACTAGAATGTTCTTCCAGAGATGAGGTGATCGCTCTTAGATATCTCAAGACTAGAAAAAAAAATGTTTATTTTCTGATGAGGAGAATATTGTGTCTGCTATGAAAGAAATTTTAAAAATACTTAGGTTGGGTTCTTCAAGAAGCAGAACCTGGAACAAGGATCAGAGAGCAGGTAGTTGATTTGAGAGGTGACCCAAAGACAGGGAAGGAGAGGAGCCAATTTGGGGTGTACTAGTGGGCAAATTACTGCTGTGGGCAGTAGGGGTTCTATCCCTCTGGGGACCTCCAGGCGTGAGGACGTTGGGGTCCTGTCCATCCCTGGTTGACATTGGTGAGTGGTGTTAATGTCCCAGCACTCCCAGCCACCCCATGCACAGGTTGAGCACACTTCTGCAGCTGGAGCAAGGCCTCAGCCAGAGAACCATAGAAACTAACTGAGGGATGACGTTCACAGGCACGGTTAAAGCCAAGGAGATACTGGCAGGTGCCACTGGGGTCTGCCACGCTGTCTCTCCATAAAAGAAGCTTGCTCTCTTTCTGCGACCTCCTGCTCCCCATGCCTAGGTCACCAAGATGAACTCCTAGAACAGTGGTTCTCAACCTTCTGGCCCTTTAAATACAGTTCCTCATGCTGTGACCCAACCATAAAATTATTTTCGTTGCTACTTCATAACTGTAATGTTGCTACTGTTATGAATCATAATGTAAATATCTGATAAGCAGGATGGTCTTAGGTGACCCCTGTGAAAGGGTCATTCGACTGCCAAAGGGATCGGGTTGAGAACCGCTGTCCTAGAAGCTTTGTTTTAGGGACCACTGTCAGGCCATACATTTCTAACCTATGTGCAAACTAGAACAAAGGGCACCTCCCTCAAATTATTTTCATTATTGAAATACAATTTGCACACCATTAAGTCCACCATTTTAAAGTGTACAGGTCAGTGGTTTTAGTATATTCACTGTGTTGTACAACTATTGCCACTATCTAATTCCAGAACATTCTCATAGCCCTGATAAGAAACCCCATGCCCACCAGCAGTCACTCCCCATTCCCTCCACCCCCACCCCCACCCCCTGGGAACCACTAATCTACTTCCTGCCTATGGACTTGCTATTCTGGATATTTCGTAGAAATGGAATCATAAGACATGTAGCCTTTTGTGTCTGACTTCTTTCATTGGTCACAATGTTTTTGAAGTTTACATACGTTGTAGCATGTATCAGTTCTTCATTCTTGTTTTATGGCTGAATAATATTTCATTGTATGGATAGATCACTCTTTCCATTCATCCATTCATGGTCATTTGGGTTGTTTCCACTTTTGGGGCTAGGATAACTAAGACTGCTATGAGTATTTGTGTACAAGTTTTTGTGCGAACATATGTTTTTATTTTTATTTATATATATATATATATATATATATATATATATATATATATATTTGTATTGACTTCAGAGAGGAAGGGAGAGAAAGAGAAAGATAGAAACATCAATGATGAGAGAGAATCATTGATCGGCTGCCTCCTGCACAGCCCCAACTGGGGATTGAGCCCACAACCCGGGCATGTGCCCTTGATTGGAATTGAACCCGGGACCCTTCAGTCCGCAGGCGACACTCTATCCACTGAGCCAAACCAGCTAGGGCTGAACATATGTTTTTAATTTTCTTGAGTGTCCAATGATCTTTTAAAGGAGTTCTAAGTGCCTTCCGTGGCCATGTAGGCAGCAGCCTTGCTGAGGGTCAAATACACCCTCACTTTTACCCACTTGAAGGCGCCCTGGGACTTCCATGTCTCAGCAACCTCAATACCCCAGTGCCCTCTCCTCCGTGTTGAACAGCCGACAGCTTCAGTGCTGGGGTTGAGGGGGCAGAACTGGGCTCTGAGAAATGAGGAGGTCACATGTGTCTGCATCACAGGACCGCGTGTCCGTGTGCTCTCCAGAGTGCATACATGGCCATCGGTCCATGGGTTTATAACAAAGGGTGTTACCCCACTGCCTCAGGACTCAGAGCCCCAAACCTTGGAGCCCGTCTGCATTCTTTTATGCAAGTTTGTATGTGTCTATGAGGTCAATGGGCCCAGATGTGCTGCCTTCATGCAGTTCAGAACCTGAACACCTACACTACTTGCCCCAAATAGGTATATCCCCCCACTCTCACCACATTTGACATAAGATTGTGTCAGCTGATTCTCTCAGTCAGGAGTTTGGAATTTGGATAGAGACCAGAAATTGGGAGCCACGTCATATTAATGGGCATGTTATTCCAGTCTTTCTTGAAGGACATAAACTAGATAAGGAGCCATCCTCTCACATTCACTTGTTAATATGCGGGGGCTTAATGGTTTCTAATATATGCGTGATACTGCTGCTCCACCATTAACATTTTAGCATTTTCCCTTCCAGCCTTTTTTGATTAATATAATTCTTTCCAGGGGTGTGCTGGGGCTGGCTCCTGTGGGCGTGGCAAGCCAGCTGTGTACACTTACCCAACTCCTTTGTCAGTGACACCGTGAGGGAGCTGATAAATCAGCTACAGTGGGAGTCTTTACACCATGGAAATCAGCAAATGCTACAGATGAGGGATTTTCTTTTCAGATAGTCGGTTATTAAACTTTCACCAGCACATCACTGATTTTTCTTCCAGGACATCAGGTTTACCCGGCCGGTGTGGCTCAGTGATTGAGCATCGACCTATGAACCAGAAGGTCACGGTTCAATTCCCAGTCAGGGCACATGCCCAGGTTGCGGGTTTATCCCCAGTGGAGGCATGCAGGAGGCAGCCGATCAATGATTCTCTCTCATCATTGATGTTTCTACCTCTCTCTCCCTCTGAAATCAATAAAACCATATATTTTTTAAAAAGACATCAGGTTTACCCATTCGAGTGTCCACCAACTATTTAATGCTCTCCTAAAATATACCAGGACCTTACATCCCAGGGAATGAAGACAGAGGATGTATAAGTAAACATAGAAACAGACAAGATAAAGTGTGTGATAAAGTCTGAAGAAAATTAAATGAAACAGCTGGTAGGTTGAATACACCCCTTTTATCCTATTTGTTTCTTTCACATCATATCAGGAACAAATTCCCCAAGTTTTACAAAGGTCTAAGGGGCATTCTTTTTAATGGATGGCTGGGTAATATCTATCTCTTGTGAGAATTTTCTTCTAATTTCTGTAAGCATTCCCCTATAGGTCAGGGTTTCTCAACCTTGGCACTATTGACATTTGAGTGAAACAATTCTTGTGGGGATTGTCCTGTGTGTTGTAGGGTGCTGGCACCACTAGATGCCAGCTTCAGTCCCCCCACATCAGTTATGCCAACCAAAATGTCTCAAGATTTGTCCCTTTGGGGTGAGGGCACAAAATCACAGTGATGGAAGATCACTGCCATAGACTTTATTTTTTTACTTATGTATCTTTTTTTAATTTTTAAAAATTGATTTCAGAGAAGAAGGGAGAGAAAGAGAGAAACAGAAACATGAATGATGAGATAGAATCATTGATTGGCTGCCTCCTGCATGCCCCACACTGGGGATCGAACCTGCACCCCAGACATGTGCCCTTGATTGGAATCGAACCCAGGACCCTTCAGTCTGCAGGCTGACACTCTATCCACTGAGCCAAACCAGCTAGGGCTTACTTATATATCTTTAACATACACATTTAACTTTATTTATCATTGTCATTTAAAGCTTGATTTTGTAAGACAGAAAAAGACATTGAGTTCTGTATCACTGGAATTTAAACAGTACAAATAGTAACAGCGCCATACGTGTAAATTATATACATTGAAATCAAATCATTGGAGATTTTTCCCATATGGAAACTATACAAATAAAATAAATGGCAAAAGGACCTTATAGGAATATTTTGTTGATTGTGGATTATCAATTACTTTAGGACCTAAACAAAGACTGAATATTCAGACTCCGTTTGCTGCTTCATTTTTAAAAAATGTACCTCTATTCTTTTTTAAAAAATATATTTTTAATTGATTTCAGAGAGGAAGGGACAGGGAGAGAGAGACAGAAACATCAATGATGAGAGAGAATCATTGATTGGCTGCCTCCTGCATGCCCCACACTGGGGATCGAGCCACAACCCGGGCATGTGCCCTGACCGGGAATTGAATCGTGACCTCCTGGTTTATAGGCCAATGCTCAACCACTGAGCCATGCTGGCTGGGCTTTACCTCTATTCTGAGTCAAGCTGCTTGACCATGAGGTCTGATTTGGGAAGGCATTTAGCTTTATAGCAAGAGTTTTCCTTCTCCAGTTACCACCTTCAAAGGAATTGACATTACAGTGCTGATATAATCTGCTGGTTCCCTTTGAATGGTGTGCAAAAAATGACATCAACCTTATGGAAAGTCAAACAGATACCCAAAATGGAACCATGTGCACAGTTCAGTAAAGTATAATGTTAAGTTTCCCCCATCTGAAAATGAACCAGTGAAGTAAAACATGAACCGTAGCTGACGTGGTTTCAGGAAACACATATGAGAATGCCAGTCTTGTTCTTGTCTTATCTCCAGTCGTGGGCAGGATTCCATAGGCCACCATGCTGCTTACTTTGTGGGTTGTAGCTGAAGGAACACAGGCGTACTTGCTCAGACTTGGTAATAAACCGTAATCCCGACTCTTCCCACTTCTCAGGTACAACCAAATCTTTGTCTGCGTAGATCAGCAGATCAAATTGACAAGAAACTTCCAGCAGTGGCAGAAATGTCACCGTAGCGGTGACCTGTCAGATCACCGAGCGGATTTCATCCTGGAGAGCTTTGAGGCTTTTCTCCGGGTTGTGTCGTCTTTGACAGTCTTGTCACTCAAAGTCAAACTGCCGTCTTTCAAGGACCTCCCCGCTTTCAATATTCGAGACGACTACCACACGTTTCTGCACTGAACACTTGTACGTATAACCAACCTCTTAGTTGTTCCGCCGCATTATTTAGGTATTTCATGAGCTCAGGATGAGTAGTTACAAGCAAGGTGAGTCCACATTTTCTACACTTGAGGAAAGGACTCAGATGGGTAAATGTCACACTGATATAAAATGCTGTTGATGCCAAATGAGAAGAACCGGGCCACGATGTCAGCACTCCCGTGCTGGGTGATGCTTTGCTCCCGGAAGAGCTGTCTTGCCCTGGACAAGTGTGCAAAAAAATGACATCAACCCTATGGAAAGTCAAACATACCATAGGGTTGTTTGACTCCCATTAGCTAGACTTTAAATTGAGGCTTCCAATAGGAAAGTGGGTATCAGAGCGTGGCCCCTGGACCAGCAGCGTCAGCTCCATCTGGACACTTGTTAGAAATGAAAATTCTCACGCATCTCTCCAGCTGCATGAAATCAGAATCTCTAGCGGTGGGACCAGGCAATCTGTGTTTCTCAAGCTCTCCAGGGGATTCTGAGGCCCCGTCCAGCTTACCCGGGGGCTGGGATGAAGGTTTTAGAAATCAAAGAAGTATTTGAGCGTGGGTGGCATCCTGCAATGCCTGGTCGTGGTTGCATCATAGTGATGTTTTCCCCTCTGATCCATGGCTGGGGTAGGTGATTAGTGCAAATTAGCTGAGTTCAGGTGTACTTTTGACTTAAGTACCACCTTTCAGCTCGGGATTACCAAACACCACTTATTTTTACCCCAGGGAGGCTCTGGGAGGCTCCAGGGCCAGAGAGAAAATTAAAAATAGAAAGTAAATGGATCATCTGACTTTAGCTCTAACCACCATTTCTATAAACCTTCGTTCTTTAAATAAGAGCATTTTGGTCTTTTCAGAAACTGAAGAACCACAGAACGCCTGGCCAGGCCAAGCCGTACCACTGGCAGTCACTCCTCATTCTTGTAACCGTCTTCTACCTCGGCTTCCATGAATTCAGTTCATAAACTTGGGGTCACACATGTTTCTTCCTTGGCTCCTGAAGGCGGGCTTATCTTTGGCTACCGCTGGAACAAAGAGCTTCTGATCCTCAGCTGGGGCAGCTCTGTTCCATGGGCAGGTGCGGGGGAAAGGGGGGGGGACATTTGTAAAGGGAGTCGGGGTTAAGTTGCCACCATGATTGGGACTGCTGGTATTTAGTGGTTTAGTGCCAGGGTTGTGAAACGTCCTATAGAATGCTTGTGGGAATGTAAAATGGTACAATCACTTTGAAAAATAATTCAAGAGTTTGTATTTTTATGAAGGAAAAATTGGTATATAAGTTTCAGGTGTACAATATTATAATTTGACATCTGTATACATGTGATCACCCCCCAAAAGTCTAGTTACCATCAGTCACCATACACTTGACTCCCTTAACCCCTTTGGCCCACCCCCACAACCTTTTTTTTTTTATTATTAAATATATTTTTATTGATTTCAGGGAGGAAGGGAGAGGGAGAGAGAGATAGAAACATCAATAATGAGATTCATCGATCGGCTGCCTTCTGCATGCCCCCTATTGGGGATGGAGCCTGCAACTTGGGCATGTGCCCTTGACTGGAATCGAATCTGAGACCCTTCAGTCCACAGGTGGACGCTCTATCCACTAAGCCAAACCAGCTAGGGGCACCCCTCCCCCAACCACTTTATTTCCCTCTGGTAACCACCAATTTGTTCTCTGTATCTTGAGTTTGTTTTCGTTCCATTTTTTTCATTTGTTTAAATTTCACATATGTGTGAAATCATATGGTATTTTCTTTCTCCAGTTCACTTATTTTTTCAATATATTTTTATTTACTTCAGAGAAAAAGAGAGAGGGAGAGAGAGATAGAAACATCAATGATGAGAGAGAATCATCAATTGGCCTCCTGCATGCCCCCACTGGGGATCGAGCCTACAACCTGAGCATGAGTGCTGACCTGGGATTGAACCATGACCTCCTGGTTTCTAGGTTGACTCTCAACCACTGAGCCACACCGGTTGGGCCAGCTCATTTATTTCATTTAGCAGAATATCTTCAAGGTTCATTCATGTTGTCACTAGTGGCAAGATTTCATTCTGTTTTTATAGCTGAGTAGTATATATATGTGTGTGTGTGTATATATATATATATATATATATATATATATATATATATATCACATCTTTATCCATTCATTCACTGATGGACACTTAGTTTGTTTCCATATGTTGGCTATTGTAAATAATGTTGCAATGAACATAGGGGTACATATATCTTTTTAAATTAGTGTTTTTATATTTTTTGGATAAATACCCAGATGTATTTCACTCCTAGGTAATTACCAAAGAGAAAAGAAAGCCATCCTTATGGATGAATGTCCACATCAGCTCTACTTGTAATAGCCACAAACTGGAAGCAACCCGAATGCCCATCAACAGGTGAACAGAGGGCCTGTGGTATGTCCATACAGGGGACTGTTATTACCACACAGCAACAAGATGGATGAACACAACATAGATGAATCTAAAATAATTATGCTGAGTGAAAGTGGCCAGGCAAAAAAAAAAAAATACTGTATGTGCTTTCTAATTCATTCCCTTTACATAAAATTAGAGAAAATGCAAACTAATCTATAGTCACAGAAAACAGCACAGCCAGTGTGGCTCGATGGTTGAGCATCCACCCATGAACCAAGAGGTCACTGGTTCAATTCTAGCCAGGGCACATGCTCAGGTTGTGAGCTCCATCCCCAGTAGGGAGCATGCAGGAGGTGGCCAATAAATATTTCTACCTCTCTATCCCTCTCCTTTCCTCTCCCTCTAAAAATCCATAAAAACATATTTAAGCCCTAGCTGGTTTGGCTCAGTGGATAGAGTGTCGGCCTGTGGACTGAAGGGTCCTGGGTTCAATTCCAGTCAAGGGCACATGCCTGGGCTCGATCCCCACTGGGGAGGTATCCAGGAGGCAGCCAACCAATGATTCTCTCTCATCATAGATGTTTCTCTCTCTCTCCCTCTCTCTTCCTCTCTGAAATTAATAAAACTATGTTTAAAAAAAGAAAGAAAGGTTGCCTGGGGGGAGGGGGGTTGGAAGGAGTTTAAAAGGGGGCTCCTTATAATCCCCTTTGGGAAAGAAAGCAGTTTGGGTAATAGTTATGTTAATTAACTCTCCCTGGGATAGTTCAAAACGTGGCAGCTGGCTTCTTTCATTGGAGGGAGAAAGAGAAAGAGGACACCCAAGACAGAAGCCACTCTTTTTTACAACCTACTCTTAGATGTGGGGTCCATCCCTTGCCGTATGCTATTCATTTGAGGCAAGTCAGTAAACCCAACTCACACTAAAGGGAAGGGAGTTACACAAGGGCATGAATAAGAAGGGTCTTGGATTTTAGGGACCCCCCCTAGGGGCTGCCCACCACATAAAAACAAGCAAACATGATGGGATGCCAACATGTGCAGGCTCTCAGGCTCTGTCCAAACCGGGGCACATTAGTCATGGCCTGGTAGGTCAGAAACATATCACAAAGCCATTTACTCTAAATTCATTTCCTTCCTTCCTTCCTTCCTTCCTTCCTTCCTTCCTTCCTTCCTTCCTTCCTTCCTTCTTTCCTTCCTTCCTTTCTTTTCTTTTTTTTTGTTTTGTTTCAAATTACAAGAGAAAGTTTATTTAGAAAGTTGCAGAGGTAGTAGAATGAGCCAGCTGGGCTGCGTAGGCTCAGAAAACAAGTCACAGAAGCAAAAGAAGGGCCCTTGGAGCTTAGGAGAGAGAAGGCAAAGGTGCCGCTCCTGGGGGGAGAAGAGGTGGAAGGGAAAAGCACGGGTGTGCTCCCCACAGGAAGGGTGTCCCGTTTTCTTTTCTTATTAAAAAAATAGCACTTGCCCTAGCTGGTGTGGCTCAGTGGATAGAGCGTCAGCCTGTGGACTGAAGGGTCCCAGGTTTGATTCTGGCCAAGAGCACATGCCCGGGTTATGGACTCGATCCCCAGTGTGGGGCATGCAGGAGGCAGCCGCTCAATGATTCTCTCTCATCATTGATTTTCCATCTCTCTCTCCCGCTCCCTTCCTCTCTGAAATGAATAGAAATATATTTTAAAAATGAGCGCCAAATCTCCCTACCCAGAGGTCATAAGGACTGATGGTGTCGATACAGTTGGCAGAGGGTGTTTCTGTGGTTTCTTCCAGCAGCTGTAGCAGCAGCTTGTTAGAAAAGATAAGGGGACAAAGATGTGAGAGGTGGTGCCCTTGGATCCTCTAAATAAACCGCCTGGTTATTTTCTGGAAACATCCATCGATATGTAGTATTGGTCAGGATAGTTGATGCTGCTGTGATGAGCAAGCTGCAATAATGATAGCAAACACATCTCACTGGCTAAACATCACAAAAGTTTCTTTCTTGCTCCGGCAAAGACGGCGCTGGTCCAGGTGAACTTCCAGATCCCGTCTGGCTTCTGTCTGGTGACTCTACCCTCTCAACACCAGGCCTCCTCCACAAAGGGGATGATGAGCTGGAGAACCTGGCAGAGGCTTTTTGCTGCCTCAGAAAGGAAGTGACCGTCCCTTCTGATCATATCCCATTGGCCAGAGCTAGTCACATGACCCTGACTAACTTGGGAGGACTGGGATGGGTATCTCCAAACAGCCAAGAAGAAAAAGGGAACTAGACGTCAAAGAAAGTGTGACTTTCAACTACATATGGCAAGGAGAAGATTGAATGCTAACCCCAATCCTAGGAGTTAAGCATCCTTATCTACACATCAATGTTGCAGAGCGGAGCTCCTCAAAATCAATAACATTTTAATAAAAGGCCCCCCTACACCCTAACCAGTTTGGCTCAGTGGATAGAGTGTCGGCCTGCGGACTGAAGGGTCCTGGGTTCAATTCCAGTCAAGGGCATGTACCTTGGTTGGGGGCGCATCCCCAGTAGGGAGTGTGCAGGAGGCAGCTGATTGATGTTTCTCTATCATCGATGTTTCTAAGTCTCTATCCCTTTCCCTTCTTCTCTGTAAAAATCAATAAAATACATTAAAAAAATACATTATCTACTTTTTTAAAAAAAAAAAAAAGGACTCCTTACCACACATGGGATTCCACCTATTTTAATATTTATAATAAATTCTTTGTGTGTATTAACTTATTTGATCCTGACAAATACCCAATAAGGTTGGTATTTTTATTCCCATTTTAAAGATGAGAAATTGAGACACAAAGAATTTCCTAAGGTCTGTTTCTACCCACAGAACACTTGTGTGTGTGTTGCGGGGGGAGGTGTCTCATACCAACCAATTCCCCAATTCTCTGGACACCAGCAGCAATTCAATCTGACACAACCTAGAATTATGGTCAGACCCCCTACCCCTTCCAGGTTAAAGGCTCAATCCCACAAGACTACCCCCACTTCAGATCCAATTCCAAGTTCAGGCCTCCTGTACTCTGACCGATCAGCTATAAATCAGGGGTTCCCATGACCCCCTTCTCATGTTGCTATAGGGCTCACAGGACTCAGGAAACAGTTTACGTACTTACTACTACCACTTGATTATAAAGGATACAACTCAGGAACAGCCAGATGGAAGAGATGCACAGGGCAGGTATGGGGGAAGGTGGGCTCTGAGCTTTCACGTCTCTCCAGGCACAGCCCACCCTCCCAGCACCTCCAGGTGTTTACCAACCCAGCTCATTAAATGTTCTCCAAGAGCTGCTATAGAGCCCTGGCCAATGTTGCTCAGTTGGTTGGAGCATTGGTCCCTGCACCAAAGGTTCATGGGTTCAATTCCCAGTCAAGGGCGCAACCCAGGCACACAGGTACCTGGGTTTCAGGTTTGATCCTGAAACCCAGTAGGGTGCATGGGGGAGGCAACCAATTGATGTCTCTCTCTCCCATGATCTCTCTCTATCTCTTTATCTCTCTCTTCCTCTCCCCCCTCCCTTTCTCCCTTCCACTCTCTCTAAAAATCAATGGGAAAATATCCTTGGTTGAGGATTGACAACAAAAGAGTTGCTATAGAACTTAATATCCAACCCCCTTTCCCCCCTCCCTGAAGTGGAGCTACAAGTTCCAACCACTTGGTCTTGCTGGTGACCAGCCCCCTCCTGAGGCTCTGTATCCAGGTGCTCTACCCTAAGTTATGTCATTAGTGTGAACCCAGGTGCAATTTAAACGGGCTCACTATGAAAAACTGAAAACCCTCCTGTCGTTCAGGAAATTCCAAGGGTGTTTAGGGGTCTGTGCCAGGAGCCAGGGACAAAGACCAAATATATTTCTTGATATATATATATTTCAGATTTCAGAGAGGAAGGGAGAGAGGGAGATGGAAACAATGATGAGAGAGAATCATTGGTCGACTGCCTCCTGCATGCCCCTTACTGGGGATCGAGCCATTATTTTTTCTATGCAAAGACATATATATATATTTGATTGTTCTATAAAATCAGAATTTTTGTGTACACACTGTTTTCAATCATTTTTTCTACATAATAAGTTGTGATAATCTTTTTATGTCTTTTTTTGTCTTTTCATGTATTTACATCCTTTTAAATAGTTGTTTGGCAATGGATTGCGGGGTTGTGTCAATTTTAAAGCTAATTTCCTATTTTGGGCACTTAGGTTTTTTTCAACTTTGGTTCCTACAAATAATTCTATAATAAATTGGGTTGGTTTTTTGTTTGTTTGGTTTTGGCCAAATCTTTGTGTACATATTTATTTTCTTCATATAAAGTTCTAAATGTAGAATTGATGGAATTGGGTGGCACATTTCAAGGCTTTGGATGTAAATTGCCAAATGTCCTCCCCATCTTCATTCACCCTTGCCCCAGACAGCCTATAAAAATGTCTGTTTCTCTACATTGTCACCAACACTGGGTACTAAAGATTTGTTTAAAAATCTCTGCAAATCACTGCAGTGTGACATTTTTAATATAATTAAAAGTCTTCTATCTGGAAAAAAAGATCTTTATTTGAAGTATGAATCCAAATCAAATAAGTTAAAACTAGCCTTCCCTTTAATGCAGCGGTTCTCAACCTGTGGGTCACGACCCTTTTGGCGGTCGAACGACCCTTTCACAGGGGTCGCCTAAGACCATCCTGCATATCAGATATTTACATGACGATTCATAACAGTAGCAACATTACAGTTATGAAGTAGCAACGAAAATAATGTTATGGTTGGGTCACAACATGAGGAACTGTATTTAAAGGGCCAGAAGGTTGAGAACCACTGCTTTAATATATCTATGCAGCAAAAATTAATATTAGAATTATAACTTTGTGGTTAAAGTGAAGAGAAAATTGGTGCAACTGTCTATTGAAATCAGGGCACTTGAACAGTGATGAAATCTGACAGACTCTACCTCCGCCAGGTGATCAAAGTTCCTATCAAGAGTGGGAAATCATTTTAGTAGCACACACCCTCAATATGAGTGATGAGAAGGGCACTTACCTCCATGGTCCTCCTCCCCAAACCCTAACCCCAGTTTAATCATGAGAAACACATGAGACAGATCTCAACTGCAGGGCAACACATCTAAGTGGTATTCTGTGAAACTATAAAGAAAGTCATAACAGCCAAAGGTGGTTATATCCATCAGTTAATGAGCAGATAAACTAAATGTGGTCAATCCATTCAATGGAATTTTATTTAGCCATAAAAAGGAATGAAGTCCTGATAGATGCTACAACATGGATGAACCTCGAGAACTTTGTGCTCAGTGAAAGAAGCCCGGTATAAAAGGCCACAAATTGTGTGATCCCATTTCTCTGAAATGTCTGGAAGAGACAAATTAATAAAAACAGAAAGTAGATTAGTGGTTGCCAGAAGCTGCGGGGAGGGGAGAATGGGGAGTGGCTGCTACATGGGTATGTGGTTTCTTACAGGGGTGAAAAAAATGTTATGGAATTAGATAGCACATTTTTTTTTCTTTAAATATATTTTTTATTGATTTCAGAGAGCACGGAAGAGGGAGGGAGAGAGAGACACATCAATGATGAGAAAGAATCATTGATTGACTGCCTCCCGCAAGCCCCACACTGGGGATCGAGCCCGAAACCTGGGAATACTAGTATACTCTGACCGGGAATCAAACCGTGACCTCCTGGCTCATAGGTCAACGCTGAACCGCTGAGCCAAGCTGGTTGGGCTTTTTTAAATATAAGATAGCACAATTTCTGAATGCACTAAAGTCCACTGAACTGTACACTTTTAAAGGGTAGATATAATAATATGTGAATTATATCTCAATTAAAAAAACAAAAAACACAAAGTCTGAGAAATGGTCACACCAAGAGGAATCTAAGCAAACATGATGCCTAAATGGAATGTGATGTTCTGGGTGGGGCTCAGGGACAGAAAAAGTGCATTCAGTAAAACATAAGGAAATCTGAGCAAAGCACAGACTGAAGTTAGGAACAATATAGTGCCCAGCCGGTGTGGCTCAGTGGTTGAGCGTCTACTCATGAACCAAGATGTTGCTAATTCCATTCCCAGTCAGGGCACATCCCCAGGTTGCAGGCTCAATCCCTAGCAGGCAGCCTGCAAGGAGCAGCCAATTGATGTTTCTCTCTTTATATCCCTCTCTCTCTTAAATCAATAAAACTTATTTTTAAAAAAGAATAATATATCAATATTGGTTCATTCATTCTGACAAATAGACAGTAATAACGCGGTATGTTTGTAATACCAGAAAATCGTGGGGAAAAGTAGGTGTAGTGTGTGTGGGAAATCTGTGTACATACTGTCTTTGCAACTTCTCTGTAAATGTAAAAAACTGTTCTCAAATAAAAAGCTGATGGAAAGAAACAATCGGGTTACACCCAACTGTGATAATTTGGGCCACTTAAAAAAACACCAGGGCCCTTGCCTCTGTCTGTAAGGACACACAGGCGACTCTGATTTTGTCACCAGGAAAACTGCCCATTTGGAAACTAAGCCCAACGGTGGCACGTTGGGTCCCCGGGGAGGCTGCTGGGTGAGGTGAGGATAAACACCAGCGCTTCTATGCTTCTATTCTCAGTAGGTGGCCCTCCCCGCTAGCCATCCTTCCTTCCCCTTTGGTTTGACTTTATCACCCCTGGGCCTGAATTATCCTGTCTGGCGCAGTCCTGATTCTGGGAGACTTTGGGTATGGAAAAATATTGGGAGATTTCAGTGGAACTGCCTGAAAAAACACACACACACAAAAAAAAACTCTTAACTTTTTTTTTTTTAAACAGGTGACTGACTTCAACATTACTGCCAATGCTTGTGATCCAGGAAATCAGATGATGCAAGGCTAAGCAGGAGCGCTGGACTGTGAAATGACATGGGACTGTAGGTGACATCCAGGACACGGGGTTGCAGGTGTGCACTGGTGCACAGCCCTGAGAAGCTGCTCTTGAACAAACACCTAGAAGAGTGACATAGTAAATGAAAAATAACCACCAGGTTGGGAGCTTGGGGCCTGTGAAAGTTTGCATGAAATTGTAGCTGAAGAACTAAAAACATGTGGGAAAACAGGGTTGTGGGTACCACCCCTGTGAACATTCTGAGAAATTGTTTAAATTCACTAAAATTACATTTTAACGACAATAAAAATAGCAATGGGTAACATATTTATTATTTACTTATTTATTTATTATTTTTAATCCTCACCCGAGGATATTTCCCCACTGATTTTTAGAGAGAGTGGAATAGAGAGGGAAAGACAGAGAGAAATATTGATGTGAGAGAAATACATTGATTGGTTGCCTCCTGCATGCGCTCTGACCAGGGCCGGGCTGGGGAGGAGCCTGCAGTGGAGGTACGTGCCCTTGACCAGAATCAAATCCGGGATCCTTTGGTCTGCAGGCCAACTCTATCCACTGAACCAAACCGGCTAGGGCTTATTCCCTTTTTAAAAGAAATCCCTGTCTTCCCAAAACCAAGTAGTGAGGTTGAGGCCTGAATCAGTCTGGATACAACCCTGGGAGAGGCCAGACCCAAACCAATTCAAAAAAAGCAATCACTGGAAGAGCCAAATTCCTGCCTTTTCAGAGTTCCTAAGCAGTCTTTTGAAATTCATGGCAGAGATAATAATCTTGGAAGCCGAGGCTTGCCTTTTGGGAGATTGCAAAAGAGAGGCCTTTTATTTTAAGGTCTCAAAACTTTGGTTTTGAGTCTCAAAATTTTGGTTTCAAAAGCAAATTCCTGAAGGAATCTTGGAGTAAACATTACACCACAACAGACAATACATCTGCAGGGTAAACTGATGAAAAGTCAGGTTAACTGTCCCAGAGGCCAAAAATTAAAAAAATAAAAATAAATAAAAACGCATACACACACAAAAAAACCTGGAGGGGAGGAATTGAAAATTCCAGGAGGCTGCAGAGTGGGTGCCATGAGCTGACGAATTGTTAAAATAGTTTTCATATTCTGTTCTCGTTCCTTTTGTAACTTTTTGGAATTTTTCCATAATAAAAATTTTGCTTTTGTTAGTTTTATTGTGGCAGCTGGGAGAACAGCAAGAAGTGGTGGTGTCTGGACTAGGGTGGCTGTGATGAAGAGGCAGAAGAGACTGGAGGGAGGCAGATGGTGGGCTCTGGCCGGAGTGGCTCAATAGTCGAATGGCGTTTAGTGTACCAAAAGGTCGCCGGTTGATTCCTTGTCAGGGCTCATGTTCAGGTTTCAGGTTTGATCCTCAGTTGGGGTGTGTGCTGGAGATGACCAATGTTTCTCTCTCACATCAATATTTCTTTCCCTCTTCCTTCCTCTCCCTCTAAAATCAATAAAAAACAAATCAATAAAAAATTTTTACATTATATTACATATATATATATATATATATATATATATATACACACACACACTAGAGTCCTGGTGAATGAAATTCGTGCACGGGTAAGATCCCAAGGTCTGGCTGGCAATCAGGGCTGATCTGTGGGACAACCGGCAGGGCAATCGAGAGGGCCCCCTGCTGGTACCTGCCTTGGCTGGTGGCCTGGCACCGCCTGCTCGCCGGGCCCCACCCCCACTGCTGCCACCACCGCCAGTCAGGGCCTGTGGGCTGGGGGCAGCTTCTGTGTTGTGTCTGTCCCCTGGTAGTCAGTGCATGTCACAGTGACTGGTCGTTCCTCCGTTTGGTCGATTTGCATATTAGGGTTTTATTCTATAGGGGAGATATATATATCTCCCACTGGGTTATTTCAACATCTTATGCTTTAAATCTCCATGTATTTTTCCCCTTCCTTTATTTTGAGAGCTTAATCTGCCTGGCACTTGGCCCTTGGGGAGAGAAGATGAGCTGAGAGAAGAGAAATACTGGGTTAGCCACTGGGGTGTGTTCCTGAGAAGGGTCTCTGCCGTGGACACCATCTACAGCCCGAGGGACTTCAGAAACACTGTACTTGCCACAATGCAGATGGACCCCCAAAACTACAATAAGTGAAAAAAGCCAGAAAGGCTCCCAAATTCTCCCACAGTGCACGTCCTGCTGTGGGCAGTTAGACAGACATGAGCAGAGCAAGAACAATGGGCCAGGTACAGAGGTCATCAGGTTGGAAAGCCCCAGGTACCTAGCAAAGGACAATCAGTTGTAAGATGGGACCTCGCCCGCAGAGTGGCTTTTCCTCCTTAGCATAGTGCTGGTCATGTGGTTTGGACACATTGACCTTTCTTCCCTAGAGATAATATCTAGGACTCAGTTGTATTTCAGCTCCAGGCCTAGATAAGCAGCTAAACCAGCCTTCGCTGACATCAGGACCAGCAGCACTGAATGCCAGCCAATCAGTCAGTGGAGACCACAACCCTGAATGAATACACCTGGAAAGCTACTGAATATTCTATTAACATCTTTCCCTGGGACTTCCCCCCAAAACCTCTGTTCTTAAAACCCTTAGGACAGAGGACCCAGGGCGCTCTCCCTCCAGGGACCATGCCCTTGCTTTTCCTTTCCCTTCCCCCTCTCTCTCTCCCTATCTCAGGCAAGTTACCATTAGCTTCCTCACTCCCAAGCTCCAAGGGCTCTTTCTTTACCTCCATAACTCGTTTCCTAAGCTAATTTCTTTTAGGAAATACTTTTTCTACTTCTGTGATTTACCCAATAAATGTTCTCCTATAGTTTGGGTCGTGGCTCTGAATTCTTTCCTAGCCAGAATCCAAGTACCGAGGTTGCTGAACCCCTGGGGTCAGACACTGTTCCCACCGCCTACAACACTTCCATCTATCTGTTCACTCAACAAATGTGGGGGCCTACTGTCTGTCAGCAAGGCCCCAGTGAGGTGATGAGCAGGGATATGGAGGTGAACCAGAGCAAATCCAGGGTGAGCCTGTTTCATTGAGTTGAAGAGCTTTGCTCGGTGAAGAAGAGGAGAGATGCAGGTGGAGTTGGGAGCTGGTAAGAGAACTGGAAACCCTCTTCTCTGATGCTGGAGGTGAGGTCAGGTGCGCAAGGGGATAGACGGGTAGCATCCACAGTTTCTGGGGCCCTTACGTGCATGCATGATGCTGGGTCCGTGTCAGGCAAAGCTTTAAGTGCTTCATAACTATCAATCCACTGAGTCTTTTTGACAGCCCCATGACACAAGTATTGTAATTGTTCCCATTTTACAGTAAGTCGGTGGTAGGGCAGGATTCAAACCCAGAAAGTCTATGACCACTTACTAACCTTGCCCACTTTCATATCTCCCATACATACTGAACACCAACTCTACCTGGCTGTTGCCTTCCCACAGTTCAGGTCTCAGCGTGGAGGTCACTTCCTCCAAGAAGCCTCCTATGATCATTTGTCAAGAGTAGACCCCTCCTGCTACTATCTGCGGCAGAGTTCTATTCGTTTTCCTTATAGCACTTGACAGTTTGTGATGGTTTTGTTTGTTGTTTTACTTATCACCTGTCTTCACCACTAGTCTATATGTTTATGAGGACAGACGCCCATCTGTCTTGTTCACTATTAATTACACCCCCAGGTCTTATCTCAGGGCCTGGCTCAGACTAAGAGCTCAATAAATATTAAATGCACCTGGAGCCCTGGCTGGTGTGGTTCAGTGAGTTGAGTGTTGTCCCATGCACGGAAAGGTCATGGGACCTTTCGATTGCCAATCAGAGCACATACCGGTGCGTGCAGGGGGGAACCTATGGTTCTATCTCACATCGATGTTTCTCTCTCTCCCTCTCCCTTCCCCTCTTTTAAGCATTTTAAATAAATAAATGCACCTGGAGCATAGTTGAATAATTAAATAAATGAATCCAACATACAAAACACACTGATGTCATGTTCCTATAGGCCTGACATACACAAATTATACTGTTTTCCAAATATTAATTAATGAAGCCTGTGGAATTTCCCTGAGGGTTTGGCTGGGTGCTTCCATGTGGATGATCCAAGACACAAATAGAGGGAAATGATTTATTCTCAGTCACTGATGACTCAGTGTCTGGGAATAGAAACACACTCCAAAACCTTTGGTCTAATTAGTCAAGGTAATTATTAGGCACAATAATTAGGCAGGCATGACCTCAGCCAGGCTGCTCATAACCTCAAATGTAAGACCTGTACTAATTTTGCTTTAATGAATGCATTTGTTGTGCCTTGGCACTCCCCAAAAAAACTTTTTGCTTTTTCTGAGTGACCAAACATTAGTCAGGGACTGGGGAGAGGGAGGAATGGGAGTGACTGCCTAGTGCAGTGATGGCGAACCTATGACACGCAAACTCATTTTTTTGGTTGATTTTTCTTTGTTAAATGGCATTTAAATATATAAAATAAATATAAAAAATATAAGTCTTTGTTTTACTATGGCTGCAAATATCAAAAAATTTCTATATGTGACACGGCACCAGAGTTAAGTTAGGGTTTTTCAAAATGCTGACACACTGAGCTCAAAAGGTTCGCTATCCCTAGTGGGTACTGGGTTTTCTTTTGGGGTGCTAAAATTGTCTTGGAAGTAGATAGTGGTGATGTTCACACAACATTGTGAATGTACTAATTGTTCATTTTTAAATGGTTGATGTTAATTTTATGTTATGTGAATTCACCTCAATGAAAAAATATATTTCACACACACAGCTTTCCTCCTCACTGTCCTGTGACTGGGAACCCTGTGTGGGAGTCATCTTGTAACTTCTCCAAGGAGGGAAGGTCCTTTCAGTCCTGAAAACTATGTGGCGCTTACTTCCTAAACTGCAAAGAGGGGAATTTATATTTGTTCATTAGCCCTACTATGTGCCAGGCCTTGTGCTAGACACTCAATAGGAACTGTCTCCAGCAGCCCCCTTAACCCTCTCCCTCCTAACCCATTTAATTTTTCTTCACTCTGCTTATCACCAACTAACATTACATTGTATGTACCTATTTGTTCATTGTTGTTTTTTTCTCACTAAAATGTAAGCTTCGTGAGGGAAGAGATTTTGTCTGATTCGCTTACTACCATATTCCCTGTGCATAGCACACAGGAGGTGCTTAATAAATACTGATTAGCCCAGCCGAGGTGGATCAGTGATTGAGTGTCAACCTATGGTTGGATTCCCTGTCAGGGCACATGCCCAGGTTGCAGGCTCGATCCCCAGGGTGCGGTGTGCAGAAGGCACCTGATCAGTGACTCTCATCCTTGATGTTTCTCTCTCTCTCTCCCCCTCTCCATTCCTCTCTGAAACCAATAAAAAATAAAAATAAAAAAAATACTGATTAGGTGAAGGACATAACAAGACAGGTATTAGCATCTCCAGGATACAGGTGGGGAATGTGGGCTCAGTGATTTGTCAAAGTTTCATGGTTAGTAAGTAGCAGACACTGAATTTGAACTGGAGGAGAGGGGGAGGCATCTGGGAGCACAGCCCTAACTACAGGGGGCTTCCCTTCACCCACTTCCTATGCCCTGCTGGGATGAGTGAGAAGTCTGAATATCAAAGGCAAAAAGGTGATGACTCAACACCTTTGACTAAGAAGTCAAAGTCAGGAAAATCATGACCCAACGCTGAGTCATCATTTCCGCTTCCCTGGAGGCGGACTCTTTCACTCCTCCAGTTCTTGGCCTCCCGAGCTCTTCCCTGGGGTGATGCCAGGGGCTCCACATAGTCCAGGCTCATTTTTCATCCCAACTCTGCCCTCTTGGCGGGGATGGCCTGACCCAGATGAAATCACAAATGTGCGTCCAGGCCAGCAGTCCCCAGAGAGCCACGCCGACCTGGATGCAAGAATGGAGGCCCTTGCAAGGTTTGAACGATGGCAGTGGCGAGGCCTTGAGGAGTGCCCCTGCTATGAGGGTTTCTTGGCTGGAAGGCACCATGTATACCCATCTTATTTCAAACACTTATTAAATCTATTAAAAAAAAAAAAAAAGAACACGAGCCTTAACATCAGAAAGAGATGGCATCTTCACTTGTACATACACTGAGTGGCCAGATTATTATGACCACCTGACGTTTGTAGGCAAATTAGCCGTACGCTGCATCATATGGGATATGGAAGCCAAAGGCCTGTTTGAACACCTTTGCTGTCTGCATTTACCAAGATAAAACGTCTCCAATTCGCACAGGAACACAAGGATTGGACAGTCGAGCATTGGAAAAAAGTCATGTGGTCTGATGAATCACGTTTCCAGTTGCATCATGCAGATGGCAGTGTGAGAATTTGGCGGAAACAGCATGAAAGCATGCACCCCACATGCATGAGTACAACCCTTCAAGCTGGTGGGGGCAGTGTTATGGTTTGGGGCATGTTTTCCTGGCATGATTTGGGCCTTTTAATTCATGTGGAACAACGTCAGAATAGCACAACATACCTAAGTTTCGTTGCTGATCAAGTTCATCCTATCATGTTGATGGCATATCCCAATGGAGATGGCTTCTTCTAACAAGACAATGCACCATGCCACGGTGCTCGAATTGTGCAGGAGTGGTTTCAAGAACATGAGGGAGACTTTACCTTGCTTAGGTGGCCCCCACAATCACCAGATCTCAATCCAATTGAGCATTTGTGGGACGAAGTTAAAAGAGCCATCAGGCAGCTGGTTCCACAACCATCAAATCTCACAGAACTGGACAGTGCTATGCATCAGGCATGGTGTCAGATTCCTCAAATCACCTTTCAACATCTCGTGGAGTCAATGCCAAGAAGAATTGCCGCAGTATTGAAGGCAAAAGGTAGCCCAAGGAAGTACTGATGGGGGTGGTCATAATAATCTGGCCACTCACGTTCAAATATATCCCACGTTCAAAGGCTGTTAAATTGCATTGTTTACCCATATCTTCAGGAAAAATCACTTCTACTGTCGTGGTAAACAATCTGCTTCCCTATTTATAATGGTCTGGCCCTCTAGCAACTTCAGTCCGAAATTATAGCTAATTTGCCTACAAACATCAGGTGGTCATAATAATCTGGCCACTCAGTGTATGTCTTTGGGCACTCATAGCTCTTTCTAGGGATTTCTACAACTGACGATTTAAACCTTTGAGAAATATTGTTAGCTTGCCTACCCAAAGGATGTCCCAGTTTGTACCCCATCATCAGTGTAGGAGCACACGATCCCCACACTTTTGCCAACACTGTGCTAACCTAAAAATAAAAGGCCCTTCAAAGTGAGAGGCAACCAGCATTTATTTGGGATCAGTAACAATTCAGGAAACACCAATTCTGGCAGAAGCCCAAATAGTGTTCTTATTAGGGGACAAAGACAATGGGTATTTATGATAAAGGGAAGGGGAGCAATTACATCAATAGAAGGAAGGCATTTCTGATGTAGGCGGTGGGAATGGCACCAGGTGTCTGACGGGTGGGGTCAGACCAAACCTGGGTTCAGCAACCTCAGTACTTGAGTTCTGGCCAGGAAAGAATTCAGAGCAAGACCCAAACTGTAAGAGAACATTTATTAGGTAAATCACAGAAGTAGATCCTAGAAGAAATGGGCTTAGGAAAGGAGCTATGGAGGTAAAGGAAGGGCCCTTGGAGCTTGGGAGTGAGGATGGTAATAGTAATATGTGTGTGGGGGCCGGGAGAGTGGGGGGGCACGAGGGGAGGGGGAAGGGTAGGAAAAGGCACTGGTGTGCTCCCAGGAGGGAGAGCGCATTGGGTGCTCTGTCCTAAGGGTTTTAAGGGCAGAGACTTTAGGGGAGGTCCCAGGGGAAGATCTCAATAGAATATTCAGCAATTTTTCAGGTGTGTCCTTTCAGGTTTGTGGTCTCCACTGATTGATTGGCTGGAAGGAGGGCAGGGGGTCATTATTCAATGCAGCTGGTCCTGACGTCAGCCTTGGCTGGTTTTGTTGCTTATCCGGGCCTGGAGCTGAAATACAGCTGAGGCCTAGATGTTATCTCTCAGGAGGATACATCAGGGGCTCCAAACCACCAGACCAGTGATATACTAGGGGAGGAAAGGTCACCCTGGGGGCGAGGTCCCACCCTACAATTGATTGTCCACTGCTAGGCCCCTGGGGCTTTCCATCCTGGTGACCTTCTGTACCTGGCCCATGTCCTTGCTCTGGTCATGTCTGCCTAACTGCCTACAGCATTCTATTGGTGTTGATAACATAACATAGTGATGCTAATTCTAAACCTTTTTTTAATTTTCAGTCCAGTCATTAGAATAACTGCTTTCTTGTTATTTTTACAAACGGGTTTTTGTGGGGAAACAAGGTTGCTTAGACCAATCCAAAGTCATTTTGTCCTGTTTCAACATTCCAAAGGTTTGAGACATAAGATGTGCAAGACTTCCTCTGGGATGGCAGCTCGGACTCCATTTTAAAGTGGTTCTGTTTATATTATTGTTCACACCTGGATGTACATTGCCACTGGATGGGGAGGTGGAAAAGTTATATCTCATTTGATGTTTTACTTTGCATTTCCCAGATTACCAGTGTGCTCAAGCATCTTTTCAAATGTTTATGATGACCATTCTATATTATCTTCTATGAATGGCCTGTTAGAATCTATTAGGGTTGTAGATATTTAAGTTTTGTTCTCAATGCACCCCAATTCCACCCTCTAGAAGCGGTTCTCAACCTGTGGGTCGCGACCCCTGAAAATACATCCTGCATATCAGATATTTACATTATGATTCATAACAGTAGCAAAATTACAGTTATGAAGTAGCAACGAAAATAATTTTATGGTTGGGGATCACCACAACATGAGGAACTGTATTAAAGCAGTGGTTCTCAACCTGTGGGTCGCGACCCCTTTGGAGGTCGAACGACCCTTTCACAGGGGTCACCTAAGACCATGGGAAAACACATATATAATTAATCACTATGCTTTAATTATGTTCAATTTATAACAATGAAATTAGGAGTCACCACAACATGAGAAACTGTACTGAAGGGTCTTGGCATTAGGAAGGTTGAGTACCACTGCAATGGTTCCTTATGTTCCAAATCCTCTCCCCTTTCCTGTGATAACAGTCTTGTGTCCCCCTTCTCTCCAATCCCTCGTGTAGTCAAATTCACAGCCTTTGACCTAGTGATGGTGAACCTTTTGAGCTCGGAGTGTCAGCATTTTGAAAAACCCTAACTTTGGTGCCGTGTCACATATAGAAATTTTTTTGATATTTGCAACCATAGTAAAACAAAGACTTATATTTTTGATATTTATTTTATATATTTAAATGCCATTTAACAAAGAAAAATCAACCAAAAAAATGAGTTCGCGTGTCACCTCTGACACGCGTGTCATAGGTTGGCCATCACTGATCTAGAGGGAGCTAACAGGTATGCTCCATTACCCAGGCCATGGTGATTGGCTTAGGGCAGAGCCATGACCCAAGAACAATCAGCCAGAGAAAGCAAAGCTCCGTTCCCCGATTCCTTTTGTGCTATCAGGCAGAGAAACTCTGTCCCTCACATTTGGTTCGGAAGTATTGTTACAGGTCTGCCTAGGGCCAGCCGGTAGTGTGTAGGTTCTTGACTTCATGCAGGAAAAATTTCCCAATGAGCCAAGAGGTCGTAGTTCGATTCCTGGTGAGGGCACATGCCTGGGTTGAGGGCACATGCCTGGGTTGAGGGCTCAGTCCCTGGTGGACTATGAGAGAACATGTATTAAAACTGGGCACAGTGAAACAAGAAAGGAATTAACAGAGAGGAAGCAATAGGAGAGCCGAGGCTGGGCTGCCCTAGCTCTCTGGGAAGTTAGAGAAAAGGGCCCCTTGGGGTCAGGTTCAGAGGATAGCCTGGGATGAGCTGTGGCTGCCCATTGTTCCTCTGGTTGCAAGCCTGGTGGGGTCCCTTAGGGTTTAGGAGATACATGCCTGTGGGGGAAGAGAAGGGAAGGGGCGAGGGTGGGGGCTGCTCCCCAGAGGGAGAGTAGGTGCTGGGCCTTTGTCTTGAGGCTTTACCCCTCTCTTATAGGCCAGAATCTTAGGGGAGGTATGGGAGGAGGGTTTCAGCAGAATCTTCATCAGTTTTCTAGGTGTGCTCCTTCAGGGTCCTGGTCTCCACCGATTGGTCAGTGTCAGGACAGGGGGTCCTTAGTCATTGCAGCTGGTCCAGGTGTCACTGACCTGGTTTTGCTGTTTTTCTGGGCCTGAGGTTGAAATACAACTGAGGCCTAGATGTTATCGCTAAGGAAGTGACCTTCTGGATCTGCTGTGAACTGCTCTGCCCCTTTGTTCAGCTGTCTGTCTCAGTTTCCCCATTCCACTTGTCCTGGCTGCCTGGCCTGTCTCAATATGAGGAACCTGAAGTTTCCAGGGACCCCTAAGAAGAGCCGGAAAATGAAGATGCCACCGAGAAGGCAAAGCTGAGGAATGCAGAGATTCTGAGTTTGGGTGGTGTGATTATCTGAGCTCCTGATCCAGCCTCATCCAAAGTCTAACTATATACACTGGAACTTTCAGATGTGGAAGTGAATACATTTCTTTGTTTTAATTATTATTTCTAAACAGCTTAAATTGAGATTGGGGTGTGTGTGTATGTGTGTGTGTGTGTGTGTGTGTGTGTGTGTTTAGAGAGCAAGGAAGGGAGAGGGAGAAGAGATAGAAACACCAACATGGATCAGCTGCTTCAGGCACACTCCCTGTTGGAGATCAAGCCCACAACCCAGACATATGCCCTGACTGGGAATCAAACCTGTGACCTCCTGGTGCATGGGCCAACACTCAACCACTGAGCCACACCAGCCAGGCTGGGTGTGTTTTTTTTGTGGTGGTGGTGGTGGGTTTTGTTTTGTTTTTATTATTTGCCTACCTTGTAATGAGTCCTAATTAATCCACATGCCTAGAATGAACAAAACACATTCACATTCAGGCCAACTTGGTTCTCCAGCCTGAAGACACATGGATGGGCTTCTAAGCCTGCCCAGAAGTGAAGTGTGATTCTTTTTCTTTTTTTAAAAAAAATATATCTTTATTGGTTTCAGAGAGGAAAGGAGAGGGAAAGAGAGATAGAAACATCAATGATGAGAGAGAATCATTGATTGGCTGCCTCCTGCACATCCCCTACTGGGGATCAAGCCTGCAATCTAGGTATGTGCCCTTGACCAGAATCGAACCCGGGACCCTTCAGTCCACAGGCTGATGCTCTATCCATTGAGCCAAACCAGATAGGGCATCTTTTCTTTTTCTTTTTTTTTTAATGCTAAACAAAATGGAAGGCATGGGCCCCACTGTTTTAGAGGGAGGCAAGGTAGGCACAGAAAAGGCAATGCCTAGCCCTGGCCGGTGTGCCTCATGGCTCAGTTGGTTGGGTGTCGTCCCGTGTACTGAGAAGTAGCTGGTTTGATTCCTGGTCAGGACACAAGCCTGGGTTGAGGGCTCAATCCTGGGTGAGGGGCCTGCAGGAGGCAGTGAACAATGTTTCCCTCTCACATAGACACTTCTCCCTCTTTCTCTCCCTCTCACTTCCTCTCTCTCTAAAAATCAATAAACAATCTTTAAAGAGAGACAGAAAGAAAGGAAGAAAGGAAGGAAGGGAGGGAGAGAGGGAGGGAGGGAGGGGAGGAAGGAGGAAGGAAGGGAAATGCCTGGCATAGCAGATCCTTAGAGACCTTTTTTTTCTTTTCTTTTTTTTTAAAGATGAGCCTTCTGCCTGGACAGCATGGCTCAGTGGTTGAGCATCAACCTATGAACTAGGACAGTGGTCGGCAAACTGCAGCTCACAAGCCACATGCGGCTCTTTGGCCCCTTGAGTGTGGCTCTTCCACAAAATACCAACTTCTGTGCATGGGCCACGAAGTTTCAATCGCACTGTACATGCGCGCCCGCACGTGGTATTTGGTGGAAGAGCCACACTTAAGGGGCCAAAGAGCCGCATGTGGCTCGAGAGCCACAGTTTGCCCACCACTGAACTAGGAGATCACGGTTCCATTCCCGATTCCCAGTTGGACCACAGGCCCAGGTTATGGTCTCAATCCCCAGTGTGGGGCATGTAGGAGGCAGCTGATCAATGATTCTCTCTCATCATTGATGTTTCTATCTCTCCCTCTCCTTTCCTCCCTGAAATCAATAAAAATATTTAATAAATAAATAAAAGATGAGCCTTCTGACAATTTTCAGAGGGAAGGGGGTGAGGCAGGAATAGATTAACCAAAGAACTTATATGCATATATGCCTAACCCATGGATACAGACAATAGAGGGTGAAGGCATGGGGAGGAGGCGGCAGTGGGGAGGAGGGGGTCAATGAAGGAGAAAGGGGGACATCTGTAATACTTCCAACAATAAAGATACATTTTTTTAAAAAGATGAACTATTATGATCCAAGCAAACAGCATGGGTGGCAGAATGGAAAGACGTTCTCATTACTTTTTTGTTTGATCTGGGTTGTTTGCATGGGTGGGTCGGGGGAGGGATCCGTGGGCTGGTGTCTCTCTCTGTTAAAAGAACCACAGCTGTCAACCAAGGGGCTTCTGCACATTCTGTGAACAGTTGTCTTTGGATTCTGATTTTTCTTTTCCAAACAAAAAGGACTGCACGTGAGATTAGTCCGAGGCCTGGGGAGGCTGGGAGAGAGGAGGCTGCTACCTGCTGATAATACGGGGTTTCACCAGATAGCAAGAGGGGGGAGGAGGGACGTGAGTGAACAGAACTTGGAATTCCAAATTTCCAACCCTGACTCCGAGCTTCCTAGCTGCTCCCGCTGCTGTGTCTGCCACACAAAGTGCTTCCAAACATAGTGCCAACGAACAATCACGCATGATGCTTATAGATGCTGTGGGTCGGGCATTCAGACACAGCACAACAGCCCTGATGACCCGTCTCTGCTCTTCCTTATCTGGGGTCCCGCCTGGAAGACTCCAAAGCCAGGGGCCGGGTCACCTGAAGGCTCCGTCACGCACACATGTGGCGGTTGGTGCTGTTTGCAGGCTGGGCCTCAGATTCTCACCACATGGGCCTCTACGCATGGTTGGTTTGGGCCTCCTGACAGCAGGTGGCTGGGTTCTGAGACCAAGCATCCTGAAAGAGAGGGGCAGTTGGAGGTTGCAGCACCAGCATGGCCTAGTTTTGGAAGTTACTCAGCATCACTTCCTCCACATCCTATTAACTGACGCAGCCACAAGGTCCTGCCCAAGTTCAGGCGGAGAAGAGAGCGACTTTGCTTCTTGGTGGGGAGCAACAAGGTTCTGGAGAGGCACGTGGGGTTGGGAATACTGCTGTGACCATTTTTGGAAGTTACAATCTGCCACACTAACTGGATGCCAGCCAAGTTGCTTCACCTCTCTGGGCCTCAGTTTCCTCACCAGTCAAATGGGGATAATCATAGTTTCTACAGTCTAGAGCAGCGGTTCTCAGCCTGTGGGTCACGACCCCTTTGGCGGTCGAACGACCCTTTCACAGGGGTCGCCTAAGACCATCCTGCATATCAGATATTTACATTACGATTCATAACAGTAGCAACATTACAGTTATGAAGTAGCAACGAAAATAATTTTATGGTTGGGTCACAACATGAGGAACTGTATTTAAAGGGCCAGAAGGTTGAGAACCACTGGGAGAATCAAACATAACACATATACAGTACTTAGCACAGTGCCTGTGGCAGGGACAGTACTCAGTGAAAATTACAATTTATTGTTAATAATAATTATTATTGAACAATGAGGTATCTTAGTACAGCTGAAACAGGGTGTTATGGGTTGAATTGTGTCCCCCAAAATATATTCAAATCTCCTTGTACCTGTGAATGTAACCTGATTTGGAAATTGGCTCTTTGCATATATAATTAAGATGTAAATTAAAGTGAGGTCATACTGGAATAAGATGGGCCCTAAATCCAATCACCAATATCATAAAAAGAATTACAGATACACAGGGCAAGGGAGCAGAAATTAAAGTGATGCACCTACAAGCCAAAGAACTCCAAGGATTGCCAGCAACCCCCAGAAGCCAGGGGGAGGCAAACCAGGACCCTTCCCAAGAGCCATTAGAGTGAGCATGGCCCTGTGGACACCTTGATTTCTGACTTCCATCCTCCAGAACCATCCTATCTAATAAAAGAGAAACATGGTAATTAGCCGTAACTTCACTACCCTTCCCATTGGCTAATCAGGGCGATATGCAAATTAACTGCCAACCAAGATGGCGGCCGGCAGCCAGGCAGCTGAAGTGAACAGGGAGGCTTGCTTGCTCCAGTGACGGAGGAAGCCAAGGTTCCCCGCCTGCTGCTGCTGGCCTCTGAGCTTGCTCTCTAAGAAACATTGTTGCAAATATAGAAGCTAAACAAAACTCCAGAAACCTGCTTTCAGCCGTCAGAGCTGGAGCGAGCAGGACCGAAATAGTGTTACAATTATAGAACCCAAACAAACCCAGATCCCTGCTTTCAGCAGCCGAGGCCTCAAGCTGGAGCTGGCCTCAGAGCTAAAGCCAGCTCTCAGCTCCAGTGACAGCCATAGAAGGTAAATAAATCCCAGAATAAAAAAAGAAAAAAGGAGAGGTTGGGAGCTTCAGTTGCCCGCCAGCCTGAAAACGGCCCTCAGCCCCTCACCCAGACAGGCCAGGCACCCCAGTGGGGACCCCCACCCTAAAGGGAGTGTGACCAGCTGCAAACAGCCATCATCCCCTCATCCAGGCTGGCCAGGCACCCAAGCGGGACCCCATCCTGATTCCCCATCCCTCATCCTTCAGGGCAAACCAGCCAGCCCCCATCATGCACCAGGCCTCTATCCTATATAGTAAAAGGGTAATATGCCTCCCAGCACCGGGATCAGCAGAGCCACGAGGACTCCTGGCACCAGGATCAGCAGAGCTGCGAGGCCTCCTGGCACTGGGATCAGCGGAGCCACGAGGCCTCCTGGCCCCTGGAGCAGCGTGGCAGGGGGCAGCGCCCAAACCCCCTGATCGCTCTGCGGCTCTGTGTGTGACAGGGGGCGGGGCCACAACCTCCCTATCCTCCCTGCTCTGTTCCTGACAGGGGAAGGCGCCCCAACCTCCTGATTGGCCCTGCTCTGTGCCTGATAGGGGGGAGCTCCCCAACCCCCTGATTGGCCCTGCTCTGTGTGTGACAGGGGAAGGCGCCCCAACGCCCCCATGGGCCCTGCTCTGTGTGTGACAGGGTAGAGCCGCAACCTCCCCATTGGCCCTGCTCTGAGTGTGACAGCAGTGGCGCTCCAACCCCCTGATCGGCCCTGCTCTGTGGGTTACAGGGGGCGGCGCCCCAACCCCCTGATCCACCCTGCTCTGTGTGTGATGGGGGGAGCTCCCCAACCCCCTGATCTGCCCTGCTCTGTGTGTAACGGGGGGAGCTCCCCAACCCCCTGATGGGCCCTGCTCGGTGCGTGACAGGGTACGGAGCCCCAACCCCCCTAATGGGCCCTGTTCTGTGCATGACAAGGGGTGGCGCCGCAATCTCCCCATCGACCCTGCCTTGAGTGTGACAGGGGGCGGTGCCCCAACTCCCAATCGGGCCTACCCTGAGTGTGACTGGGGGTGGCATCGCAACCTCCCAATCCGCCCTGCTCTGTGCATGACAGGGGGCGGTGCCCCAACTCCCCAATCGGCCCTGCTCTGAGCCCAACCAGGGGCTGCACCTAGGGATTGGGCCTGCCCTCTGCCACCCGAGAGCGGGCCCAAGCCAGCAGGTCGTTATCTTCCGAGGGGTCCCAGACTGCGAGAGGGCACAAGTGGGGCTGAGGGACACCCCCCCCTCCGCCAGTGCACAAATTTTTGTGCACCCGGCCTCTAGTCTATAATAATAAAAGCATAATATGCTAATTAGACCAGATGTCCTTCCGGATGACCTTCTGGACAAAGCTGGGGCTTCGAGAGAAGCCCAGGTCCCAGGTGCCTGCCAGCAGCAGGAGGGAAGCCCAGGTCCTGGGCACCAGAGGGAAGCTGGTGCCAGCAGCTGGGGGAAGGAAGGCCTACTCTTGCACGAATTTCGTGCATTGGGCCTCTAGTAAGAGAATAAATTTCTATTGTTTTCAGCACTCAGTTTGTGGTACTTTGTCACAGCAGCCTGAGGACACTGATAAGCAGGGTCTGCTTGGAAGCCAGGAGGATGAGGTCTAAACCCGGAGCTGCCTCTGATTAGACAATTGATGTTGGTTTCTTCCCTTCCCCTCGATGAGTCTGTTTCCTCATCTGTAAAATGGGGTGGGGGCTGGATGTGCTGGTTTTTAAAAACGCTCCCCTCTCAGGGATACTTAGATACACACGTAACAAACCTCAAAATCCATTGTCTCCTGAATGTTCAGGGGCTGACACTTAGTTATGAAGCTAATCTCTTCACCTTTGGACCCTGAAAGTAAGTCCCAACCCCTATTCACAGTTTCTACCAACTAACTTTGTTTTCTGGTTTAAAAACATTATTTTCAAATTATTATGACAAAAATAATATAGGAGTTACAGCTAAAACAAACCAAAAAATATCAAAGAGTATGCTTCAAAGTACAGTCCTCCTGCGGTCACCAATCCCACTCTAATGTGATAAACACCATTCTCACTTTGGTGTAGAATCCTATCTAATAAAAGAGAAACATGGTAATTAGCCGTACAGCCGCTACCCTTCCCATTGGCTAATCAGGGCGATATGCAAATTAACTGCCAGCCAAGATGGTGGCCGGCAGCCAGGCAGCTTAAAGCTAACAGGAGGCTTGCTTGCTTCAGTGACGGAGGACTCCAACGTTCCCCGCCTGCCGCTGCCGGCCTCTGAGCTTGCAGTTTGAAACATTGTAACAAATATAGAAGCTAAACAAAACCCCAGTAACCTGTTTTCAGTCAGCTGGGATCTCAGAGCTGGAGTCGCGACAAAGTTTCGAATACAGAAGGTAAACAAAGGCCAGAAACCTGCTTTCAGCAGCTGAGCCTCAGAGAGAAAGCCGGCTCTCAGCTCCAGTGACAGCCATAGAAGGTAAATAAATGCCAGAATAAAAAAAAAAGAAAAAAAGGAGAGGTTTGGAGCTTCAGTCGCCCGCCAGCCTGAAAACAGCCCTCATCCCCTCACCCAGACTGGCCAGGCACCTTAGTGGGGACCCCCACCCTGAAGCAACAAGATGGCGGCTAATTTGCATACTGAAGGCAGGCAGCAGCAGGCAAGGCTGTCTGCGGTCTGGGACCCGGATCTGTGACCCTGCCGGGCGGGGGGCAGTGCTTGAGGCTGTCCTTGGTCCCAGGACCTGGATCTGTGACC
Source organism: Myotis yumanensis (assembly GCF_028538775.1). Classification (NCBI taxonomy): domain Eukaryota; kingdom Metazoa; phylum Chordata; class Mammalia; order Chiroptera; family Vespertilionidae; genus Myotis; species Myotis yumanensis. Next base: position 94,963,279 of record NW_027223755.1, read on the forward strand.
CTGCCGGGTGGGGGGCAGTGCTTGAGGCTGTCTGTGGTCCCAGAACCCGGATCTGTGACCTGGTGGGCAGGGGAGCAGCACGGGAGGCTGTCTGCAGTCCGGGACCCGAATCTATGACCCTGCCGGGTCGGGGTCAGTGCTTGAGGCTGTCTACGGGACCAAGACACGGATCTGTGACCCTGCCGGGCGGGGGGCAGCGCTTGAGGCTGTGCACAGTCTCGGGACTCAGATCTGTGACCCTTCACGGCGGGGAGGCAGCCATCAGCGCCCAGGAGTGACTGCGCAAGATCCGCCTCCTGGCCCAGAAGGTGCAGGATCGCAGGGACAGCCACTGTGGTGGGCCAGACTGACGTCCTCCTGGCTGCACCACGGGGGTTTTCAGATCTGCAAAGCCAGAGGCCTCCGGTGTGCACATACCCCCCTGGCATGGGAACATCCCCCAGCACACTGTCACCCTCCCAAGCCTGCAACAGTTGCAAACCAAGGTGTGCACAAGTTGCCCCCACCTCTCCACCGCACTTCCATCAACCCGGCATGCCTAACACCCCCACAGGATGTGCACACATCCCCTCTGATGCGCTCACGTCCTTTGGAGAGTGTCTGGGTGTTCTGGGTGCTGAGAGTGGGCGCCTGTGAGATGACAGTGAGAGGGTGGAGTGGTGATGCCCTGTTCCCACGGAGGCCAGTGCAGCTACGAGATCACCTCTGGGGAGTTAATGCAGGTGCTGAGGCAGGAGCAGGTGCAGACAGACACACCTGGTGGGCACGGGCGGCTCTCTCTGAGGTGCCTTCGGTCAGCGTTCAAGATCAAGAGCCCAGAGGCAGAGAGGAATTCCGTCCTCTCAGTGAAACAGTGGGATAGTTGGGACGACTGTAGAGGAGGAATGTGCACTTTGGGTGCCAGCACCCATGAGTGAAGGCTGCCCTGACTGAGCCTTGCTTGCTTGGGGCCTAGAGCACTCCTGCTGGGCAACGGGTGACAGGACGTGCTTTTCCGAATTAATGAGAGAAAACATTGATTCTCCTGCTGCCCATGAAGGTGGAAAGTGAAGTGGGGAGACATGTGGGGAGTGAGCAAGGTTCCCTGTCTGGGGGTTCCAAATCTGCTGTTGGTTTCTTTCACCACTGACTAGAGATATACAGGGTGTCCCCCCAAAATGTATACACACTTTGAATACCTACTAATTCCAATGGTTTTAAGCATAAGAAAGGAACAACAATGGAGCTGTTATCTGTTAAAAGTGTGGGCACAAACAGGTAGTTGGACATTCCCTGAGGGGTCTCAGACTGGAGAGGGTGAAGGCCAGACTGAGGGGCCCCTTCTCCCCCCCCTATCCCAGTGCACGAATTTCGTGCACCGGACTACTAGTCTTCTATATATTTCTACAAACATATTTGATGATTTGTATGTGCGCAGTACGTGTCCTACAGCAATGGATGTGAGCACAGTGTGTGTTTTTCAGCAGTGAGCTCATGCTGCACACACTTTTACTACCTGCCTTATTTCAGCTAACATACCTGGGAGATCGGATGAGGACTGATGCCAGGGCCGCTGTGTTACAGAACTCCGGAGGGCATCTGTGTGAAGAGCACAATGGGAACTGGCTGGAGAGAGAGCATCCCAACAAGTACTCAGGCCATGAAGATTCAGCACTGTGGACAGGGACATGGCTCTCCCTCCTGCCCTCCCCCCAACTCCCATTCCAGGCCGGAAGTTTTTTACGTGTATGGCAGGTATAAAGATGACTGGCATATAGATTGTCCTCCGGGAGGTCACAGTCGTGGGAGAGAGAACTATGGGGTTGAGTAATAACCTAATAATGAATGACATGTGGATTACATTCTTATTCAAGAAAATATAATAGCAATCACTACTGTGTGCTCTGTGCTAAGTAAGCACTTCACATGCATAACCCTCATAACCACACTATGATGGAGATTATCTTATAACCCTATTTCACAGACGAGGAAACGGAAGCTCAGAGAGGTGACTCGCCAGGATGAATGGTCATGACCTTACCTACACAGACTGCCATCCAGGGAGAACTCCAGACGCGGTACTTAGGAAACAAATGACCAGCCATTACGTTCAGCCGACTGGCCTTGGGGGCTTAAACACCCTCACCATGGATTTGCCTTGCTGTTCGGCTGTTTACTTATTCAGGCCACAATAGGGACCTGAGCGAAACTCCCTCACCTTCTTACTGCAGCACAGGGACAATAAACACGTGTCTCCTGGCCTGACATGGCTGTACGTCCTCGAGGGTTATGGCCACATCTTGTATTATGGTCTTTGTGCCTGTGGAAGCATCTAGAACAGCATTCGCTCAGGGGTGTCCATGGCCTCACCGGTTTACTCCCAGAGGTGACCTCTGCTGTCTTCCTCTCGCCCCCTGCTGTCTGCTGTGCATACTACAGCTAGCATCATCTTGAACAAAGGCACATCTGACCCCCCTCAGAGAGACACCCCTTCGGTGTCCGCCCCTGGAATCCTTGGGATGCAGTCAAACCCCTCCCCACCGCCTGGCTTCCAGGCCCCCTTACCACTGCAGCGCCCTCTTTTGCTCTTGTGGCGGGCCAGCTCAGCCAAGGGTTCAGTGAGCCTGAGGTTGGGGGGGGGGGGGGGGGGGAGCGAAGGATCTAGAAAAGACAAAGAGAATGAGCTGGGTGGTGGATCTCCTGCGCCTGGCTGAGGCCACAGAGAGAAACCAGAGGGCAAGCTGAGTCTTTATTTTATAGCCAGAGGTAAACAAGGTAGTGGTCACCATAGTTAGAGTGTTCTTGTGAGTTTCACTTGTTTTGGCAACACTTGCTGCACCTCCCACAGCCAATTAGCTAAGAAGAGCTACCTAGCTCCGATAAGATCTAGGGCATTGGTTCTCAACCTTGGCTGCACATTAGAATCACCTGGGAATCTTTTTAAAATCCTGATTTTTGGTCTCATCCTCCGGAAATTCTGTTTCCTTGTTACTAATGTTGTGGCCCCACCCCATAACAAAGAAACAGAATTTCCGGAGGATGAGGCCCAGAAATCTGGATTTTAAAAAGATTCTCAGGTGATTCTAATGTGCAGCCAAGGTTGAGAACCACTGATCTAGGGAACTCATAAGGTCAAGCCTCATTATGCTAAGAGGGCTGTGGCCTCTGAGCTGGGACTTGTTTGTGGCTTTGCCAACAAGTCAGTCCCAGGCTTAACCCTATAGCCGCTCCCTACAGCTCTGACAGCACGCACTTTAGGGTTTGGTGATGCCAGCCTGCTGTGGGCACTCCCTCCCCACCCGCGCCAGCTGGGCCCAGCCAGCCGGTCCCCTGAGAGGGAGGAAAGAGGGCTGCTTTCTGCGGCTCCTGGCAGCCTCCCAGCTAATCCCACCGAGGCCCCGTGGTCATCATCGCCGGCCCATCAGCGTGGCAGCACATTACCCCGCGGATCCTTCCCGAAGCCGCCAACCATCCTCGCGGCTCTGAAACCAACCACCGCGCTTCCTCCCCAGCCTCCCGCCCCTCCTTCCCTCTTCTTCTCCCAACCCGTTTCGACAGATAAACCGAATCCTTGGAGACCTCAGGTTCTCAGCCTGCGGAGTAGCTGTGAAGAGCTGAGCCCAAGGCGCAAGGTGGACGGAACCACCCCACTGTCAGCCCTCCCTCTTCCCTCCTCCGTATCGAAACCGCATGCACTCTGTCCATTTGGGCTCCCATCACACAAATACCACACACTGGGCGGCTTCAGCAACAAACATCGATTTCTCACAGTTTGGAGGCCGAGAAGTCCAAGATCAAGGTGCTGTCTGATTGGAACCGGCTTCCTGCCGTGGCCCTGTGGCTCAGCTGGTTGGAGTGTCCTCTGGTACACCAAAGGGTTGCGGGTTTGATTCCCTGTCAGGGCACATATGCAAGTTTCAGGGGGAGTGTGCAGGAGGCATCAGATCGATGTTTCTCTCTCACATCAATGTCTCTCTCTCTCTCTCTCTCTCTCTCCCCCTTCCTTTTTTCTAAAATCAATAAAAATTAAAAAAAAAAAAAAAAACAGCTTCTCCTCCAAACAAAAATTACACAGCTTCCTGATGTGCAGATGGTCATCCTGATGGTGACCTCAGGTGGAAGGTGGTGAAGGGAGCCCCACTCTCATGATCTAAGCAGCGCCCAAAGGCCCGCCTCCTAATGCCATCACACTGGCGGGTAGGATTTCAACCTGTGAATTGTGGGTGGGGGGACACACAAACGTTCAGTTCCTAACAGGCACCTTGGGGAGACTTGTGTCTCCTTGTGGAAGACAAAGGCCTGGTTTCCTGAAGGAATTGGGGATTTTTTTCAACTTTGTTGTCAAAGAGCTACAGTTGGATGCTCCACATCATTAGGGAACAGCAAATCAAGACTACACTGAGCCTGACCGGCGTGGCTCAGTGATTGAGTGTTTACCTATGAACCAGGAGGTCACGGTTCGATTCCTGGTCAGGGCACATGCCCGGGTTGTGGGCTTGATCCCCAGAGGGTGGTGCACGGAGGTGGCCAATCAATGATTCTCTCGCATCATTGATGTTTCTATTCCTCTCTGAAATCAATCAAAATATAGATTTTTTAAAAACCCACAAAATACAACTTAAAAAAATATAGCCCTGGCAGTGTGGCTCAGTTGCTTGGGCATGGTCTCTTGCACCAAAAGATTACTGGTTCGAGTCACGGTCAAGGCACATGCCAGGCACAAGGCACAAGGCACATGTCAAGGCACAGCTCAATCCCTGGTGGGAGGTGTGCAGGAGGCAGCAATCTCACATTGATGTTTCTCTTTCTCTCTCTCCCTTTCCCTTCCTCTCTCTCTAAAAATCAATAAAAGTATTTTAATAAATAAATAAAAATGATATATACCAGAGAGGTCATATATACAAGCACATTTTACCCAGCTTCCCATAATGATAACATCTTACATAAATAGATACAGCCCATTATCAAAACCAGGAAATGAACACTGGTATAGTGCTATTCACTAAACTACAAATCTCATTCTCTTTTGCCAGTTTTTATATGCATTCTGTGTGTGTGTGTGTGTGTGTGTGTGTGTAATTCTATGAAATTTTATCACAGGTGTATAGATTCATGTAACTGCCACCACAGTCAGATATGTAACTGCCCCATCACTACAATGTGTGTTTGATTTTACCAGTTGTGAACTTTACTGATGTAAAGATAATTGTGCATTATCCGGGAGGTATTCACAGTGGATCATTATCTAGATTACACAGACAAGGAAAGAGAAAAATGACTGGATACTTCCCCCTTTATTTCCTTTTAACTGCAATGTTGGTCAGATGTATTTTTAAAGGTTTAGGAGTATTGTTTTCACATTTTTTTTTTTTGGTATCTAAAGTTCCATTCACTGCTCAGTAATAATAACCTTGTTCCATTAAAGTTCCTTGTCTTTATCAAAAGACTCCAAGCTAGAAACTAAATTATGGAACATGGCATGACATATCCCTTGCTGTATCTTTTTATTTTTTTTTATTTTTATTTTTTTTATTTTTTATTTCTTATATATTTTTTTATTGATTTTTTACAGAGAGGAAGGGAGAGAGATAGAGAGTCAGAAACATCGATGAGAGAGAAACATCGATCAGCCACCTCCTGCACATCTCCTACTGGGGACGTGCCCGCAACTCAGGTACATGCCCTTGACCGGAATCGAATCCGGGACCCCTCAGTCCGCAGGCCGACGCTCTATCCACCGAGCCAAACCGGTTTCGGCTTGCTGTATCTTTTTAAAAAGGAATGATAAGCCTAGCTGGTTTGGCTCAGTGGATAGAGCATTGGCCTGTGGACCAAGGGGTCCTGGGTTCGATTCCTGTCAGGGGCATATGCCCGAGTTGGTCCCCAGTGGGGGGCGTGCAGGAGGCGGCCGATTGATGATTCTCTTATCATTGATGTTTCTTTCTTTTTTTAAAAAAAATATTTTATTGATTTTTTTACAGAGAGGATGGGAGAGGGACAGAGAGTTAGAAACATCGATGAGAGAGAAACATCGATCAGCTGCCTCCTGCACACTTCCTACTGGGGATGTGTCCACAACCAAGGTACATGCCCTTAACCGGAATCGAACCTGGGACCCTTCAGTCCGCAGGCTAATGCTCTATCCACTGAGCCAAACCAATTAGGTCATTGATGTTTCTATCTCTCTCTCCCTCTCCCTTCTCTCTGAAATCAATAAAAGTATATTTTAAAAAATAAAGGAATGATAAGAATAATTTGTGATGCCCTAGATGGTTGACTCAATGGTTAGAGTGTCAGCCTGTGGACTAAAGGGTCTCAGGTTAGATTCTGGTCCAAGGGCATGGACCTCAGATGCAGGATCAGTCCCTGGCCCCAGTTGGGTGCATGTGGGACACAACAGATTGTGTGTCTTTCTCACATCAATCTTTCTCTCTTTGTTTCTCTCCCCTTCCCTTTCATTCTCTCTCTCTCTCTCTCAAAAAAAAAAAAAAAAATCAATGGAAAAAATATCCTTGGGTGAGGATTAACAACAACAAAAAGAATAATTTGTGAAATAATTTTGATGATGATTCATCACTTAGAGCAATGAATCTCAATCTTCTTAAAAATGTATTCATTTGAGAGAGAGAGAAAGAGAGAGGGGGGAAGGGAGGGAGAGAGAGAAAAACACATCAATTTGTTGTTCCACTTATTGATGCATTCATTGGTTGCTTCTTGTCTGTGCCCCTGAGTGGGGGTCAAACCAGCAACCTTAGAGTCTGAGGACAACACTCTAACCAAATGAACTACTCGGCCAGGGTGTGAATCTCAATCTTGATGCACACTAGAAACACAACACTGAAAATATGATTTTTTAGAATTTCTATGTCTAGGTCCTAATTTAGACCAATGAAATAAAATCTTTTGGGATAGGACCCAGGCATCAGTGGGGGTTTTTTTAGCTTTTAATTCTGACATTATTTTAGATTTATAGAGAACTTGTAAAAATAGACCAGAGTTAAAAAACAAAATCAAACCAAAAAAAACACAAAAAAGAAAAGAAAGAAAAGCAGACCAGAGTTCCTGTCTACCCCTCACCTGCTTCCTTTAAGGTTAACACCTTGCGTGATCACAGGGCAATGACTCAAACCAGAAATTAACATTGGTACAAAACTATTATCTAAACTATAAGGTTTGTTTGGATTCTACCAGTTTTTCTATCGATGTCTTTTTTCCTATCCCAGGATCCAATTCGGGGTCCCGCATCGCATTTTGTCGTCTTATCTGCTTTGTTTCTTCTTGAAGATGATGGTTTCTCAGTCTCTCCTTGTCACTTTGAAAAGTGCTGGTCGGGTATTTTGTGGAATATTTCTCAGTCCCACGATTAGATTGAGGTTGTCATTTGGGGCCTGAACATCACAGAAGCAATGCCCTGTACTCCTCAATGTATCTTATTGGGGGTGTATGATGTCAATATATCTTTTATTGATGATGTAAACCCTGATCACTTAGTTAAGTTGGCGTATACTAAGGTTCTCTACTGTGAAGTTACCATTTTTCCCTTTGCAATTAATAGCTATCTTGGAGGAGAAACTTTAACACTATCCTGTTCTTACCAGTCCTTTTGTGTGAGTGTGTGTGTGTGTGTGTCCAATTTGCAAATCTTAAGACTTGAATAAAACTTTGTCATTTAATTCTATAAAAAAAGAAAAAAAAAGACTATCTTAAATTCCTCCTCCTTTTGCCTACCAATTCTAGCACCCATCAGTGGATCTTGCCTACAGGAATTGTTTCTCTTTTCCTCTGTACAGATGTAGATGTCAACAAAAACCACCTCCATCTTTGTGTCCTTTCATGCCGTGACCTTTGATCAGCCTCACTCTCCTTAGTAAGCATACCAACGTCTACTAGTCAATGATTTTCTGTTCCTTAAAATGTAACCAATACTTTTATTAACAGTGGCCACGGTGGCAACTGAGATGAATACCAAACTGGTGACAGTATCCACCACCAGGAGGCGTGGCCCCTGCTATTACTGCCTTCTTTTTCTTTGTCTTGTCAGTCATTAGTACCCAAGTTATACTATTTTTTTTAATCCTCACCCGAGGATATTTTTTTAATTGACTTTAGAGAGACAGGAAGGGAGAGGGACAAAGAGAGAGAAGGGGAAATATGGATGTGAGGGAAAACATTGATTGGTTGCTTCCCATATGCATCCTGACTGGGAATTGAACCCGCAACCCTTCTGCGAATAGGACGATGCTCCAACCTACTGAGCCACACCAGCCAGGGCCTGAGTTACACTATTTTTTAAAATATTTTTTTTTATTGATTTCAGAGAGGAAGGAAGAGAGAAAGAGAGATAGAACTATCGATTATGAGATAGAATCATTGATTGGCCGCCTCCTGTACGCCTCCTACTGGGGATTGAGCCTGCAAGCCAGGCATGTGCCCTTGACTGGAATCGAACCCGGGACCCTTCAGTCCGCAGGCCAATGCTCTAGCCACTGAGCCAAACTAGGTAGGGCATGAGTTACACTATTTTTAAAAAGGTACAGTAGCAGGAGTTTTTAGCAGAGGATAATTTGCACAAAACTGCTGGGCCATCTGTCTGCTCCAGCCCAATCCCCCAGTAAGTAAATTACTCTATAATAAATTCTGTTATGCCTGACCGGTTTGGCTCAGTGGATAGAGTGTCGGCCTGTGGACTGAAGGGTCCCAGGTTCGATTCCGGTCAAGGGTATGTACCTTGGTGGTGGGCACATCCCCAGTAGGGGGTGTGCAGGAGGCAGCTGATTGATGTTTCTCTCTCATCGATGTTTCTAACTCTCTATCCCTCTCCTTTCCTCTTTGTAAAAAACCAATTTATTTAAAATAAATAAATAAATAAATAAATTCTGTTATATTCCATGAAGTTGCCTGCTTCATCTTTCGAACTGAAGATACCTTCTTGTCCTGTGGCCATTACACCTTTGCCCCATTGTTGGACATCCTCATTCCTTCTCCATTTATTAACTGGAACTCTCCTGTATGAAAGAGCATTACTTACTTACTAGAGGCCCGATGCATGAAATTCGTGCAAGGGGCTCGGCCCTCACAGCTCCAGCTTCATTCAGAAAGCCATTCGGCTGTCCGGTGTAATTAGCATATTACACTTTTATTATTATAGATATGTGTGAAATCCTGGACATTTATTCTAGCCCATCGATTACAAACCAAGACCGTCATTATTGCCCAAATTGTTGCAGTGTGGGCCATTGGGAGCCCTTTCAGATTGGCGCCCTTGCCCTCTCAACCGGTCTCTATCCTTTTCTGAGCACTTTCTTACTTTTTGGCACCACCAGGTGCTCCAGGCTCATCTTGTGGTTTCTCCGCCCCAGCCCTGGAATGCCATTACAGGTTGAAAGTAGAGGAGTGGCATGATTGGTATGTGTAGCAGAAAGACCACTCTGGCTGCAGTGTTGCGGTTGGGCGGGTGGGAGAGAGAGAGGGAGAGTGTGGCAATTTGTCAGGAGGTTGCAGCACTCTGTTCAATTACATATAGTAACAGCCCCCACGGGAGTAGCAACCCAGGAAATGGAGAAGAGGAGACATGAGTATGAGAGATTGCAGTTGCACAATGGTCACATTTGACAATGGGTGAAAGAATGTGGAAGAAGGGTAGGTAAGGTGCGTTAGCTATCAAGCTTGGGTGACTTGAAGGCAAGTGCTCTCATTTGAATTCAAGGACCACATGGAGCACCCACTGTATGTAAGATTGTAGGTGCCAGGTGCTGGGGACACAGAGGTCTCTTCTCTGAGGACTTCTTGGTGTGGTAGTTGCTAGGACATGAGGAAGCACGGGGACCAATGGGAGCCCAGATAAGGGGTGCAGGAGCCAGCCTCCAAGGGGGTTACAGTTTCTCGTGCATCCTTCTAGAAATTTGCTCTGCCTCGACAGGCATAAACGAACTGTCTTAATGGTCTTCTTTTAAAATATCATAGAAGCCCTAGCTGGTTTGGCTTGGTGGATAGAGCATCAGCCTGAAGACTGAAGGGTCCCAGGTTCGATCCGGTCAAGGGCATGTACCTTGGTTGCGGGCACATCCCCAGTAGGGGGTGTGCAGAAGGCAGCTGGTCGATGTTTCTCTCTCATCAATGTTTCTAACTCTCTCTCTCCCTTCCTCTTTGTAAAAAATCAATAAAATATATTTAAAAAAATAAAAAATATATCATAGGAGTTAGATCACTCAAGGCGTATGGTTCTGCAACATGGCATTCTAACCTGATCTGTCTTGGAGATGGTCCTATTTGGGTATATTTTCTGCCTCCTTCTTTATAAAGGCCGCGTGGCACACCAGCCATGGCATGAGTGTCTTTTGATTTACTTAGCAAGTCCCCCATTCATGGATTTTTACAATAGCTCTGATTTTTTTATATGACATTGCCTCAGGCAGGTGCAAGCCACTGTTGGGCCAGGGCCAACATGAGAAACGAACTCACTGAATCACAGGACAGTCTTGTTTTTGATCGTTCACAGATATTGCCAGCCTGCTCTGGAAAAGACTGTGCCCTATGACACTCTTCTTCCAACACAAAATGGAGATGCCCATTTCCCTGTCACCCTCCCGCCCTGACACGTGGTTATCAGACTTTTTCATCCTTACCCATCAAACACGTGGAGTATGTTATTGTGTCATAATTTATCTCTTTAAGTGACGTAGCATGTAACTTTTAGAATGAAAATGAGTGCTCTTAGAAACAAACGGTATTTAGATAAGTAACACTTAGAAGCTGGATACAAGGGACAGCATCTCTTCTCCAGACCTAAGATGTACATAGTTCATCCAGGATCAGAGCCTCCAGTGCAAAGGCAACCTTCTAAGAGCAGTTTCTCAACCCTGGGGGCAGCTTTAGGTCCCTTGGTCTCACAAATCCCGCTCCACAAGCTTCTTGAGGGATTTCCCCAAGGCTCCCCTTCACCACCAGAGGGCGCCTGGTTAGTGTCTTGATCCCCAGAAGCTAAGGAGACCGAAGAAACTTTCCAAGAAGCAGCAAAGTCATTTCAGGTTCCAGGATCCAGATGTGGTTTTGTCCTTGACCCACATTCCTGCTCCCCACCCCTGGTAAAGCCATCCCTAGTACCGGAGAATTCTTGCCTCCAGAGGAGCTAATGTACTGGAATAGAGGCCATAGATAGGAGAGGGAAATTATTCCCAGTGGGGGCAAAGGCACAGAGAGAAGTTATTGGAATAAAGCCCAATTCTAATAAAGATGCTGGTACCTAATCGGGTCACATAGACACTGTAACATATAATCATAAGAGTGCCGTAGTAGCCGGTTGGTGTGGCTCAGTGGTTCAGCGTCGACCCATGAACCAGGAAGTCACAGTTCGATTCCTGGTCAGGGCACATGCCCAGGTTGGGGGCTCCATCCCCAGTAGGGAGCAGGCAGGAGGCCGCTGGTCAATGATTCTCTCTCATCATTGATGTCTCTGACTCTCTCTCTCTCTCCCTTCTCCTCTCTGAAATCAATAAAAACATTAAAAACAGAAAAAGTGTGCCGTAGAAGCCAGCCTCTGCGATGGCTCCCAGTGATTCTCACCTCCTGATATTCACCCCTTTGTAGAGTCCTCCCGCACAATGAAAAGAGCTGGCCTGTGGGACTAGCAGGATATGAAGGAAATTACAGTGTGAGACTTCATAACGACATTACAGCTTCTGTCTTGCTGTCTTTTGAGTCACATTCTCTGAGGGGAAGCCAGCTGCTGTGTTGTGAGGACACGCAAGCCACCCGATGGAGAGGTCCGTGTGGGGAGGCACTGCCACCTCCCGCCAACAGCCACCACTAAGTCCCAGGCATGTGGGCCAGCCACCTCGGAAAAGGATCCACCAGCCCAAGTTTCTAGATGACTGCCACCACAGCCAACATCCTGACTACAACTCCAATGAGAGACCCTGAGCCAGAACCATCCAGCTAAGCCACCTTTAGATGCCTGACCTACAGAAACTGTGACATAATAAATGACTGTTGTACGCCCTGGCAAGGTAGCTCAGTTGGTTAGAGCGTTGTACCCATATGTCAAGGCTGTGCGTTCAATCTTCGTCAGGGCACATACAAGAATCAACCAATGAATGCATAAATAAGTGTAACAATAAGTCAATGTTTTTCTCAAAATAAATAAAAATAATAAAATAAAAATAATTTTTAAAAATGACTACTGTTTTGAGCCACTACATTTGGGGTTATTTGTTACACAGCTAATACATGTGCCTACCTCATAGTTTTGTGAAGGTTAAATTTAATAATGTATGTAAGAGCTTAGCCTAGTGCTTTATAAAGTATTGGCTTATGTGTGTAAATGAACATAGTACATACACATGCCCAGAAACTACAGACTAGTAGAGACCCCTGGGACAGTGAAAGAGTGACAAGGGCCATCAGAATGTCTTGAGGGGAGAAAAGTGGCTATTTTCTAACGTCTAGAGAGAGAACTCAGTAAATTAAAAGAACGAGGATAGCAAACCGGTGGCCTGAAATCAGAATTTAGCTCAGAAATGTGTTTTTGTTTGGCTGGCAAAATGCTTTATTAAAGAATCAAGTCCCCATGTAAAACTCAAAAAATTGTTTTGAGCCCTGGCCGGTAACTCCGTTGGTTAGAGTTTTATCCTGATACACCAAGGCTGTGGGTTCCATCCCCAGTCAGGGCACATATAAGAAGTAACCAATAAATGCATAAATAAGTGGAACAACAAGATCTCATTCTCGCTCTCCCTCTCTCTCTTGCCCTCCCTCCCTTCCTTCCTTTCTCTCTCTCTCTCTCTCTCTCTAAAAAAAAATAAAAAATTGTTTTGACATCAAAGTTCACATTTCCAGTTTCTCTTAAAAATTCCTAAGATGTGGCAACACTGCCCATATTTTGCCTAGCAACAAGCAGCTAGAATTCAGTAGTAGCTGCTCCTTTAGAAAGGAACTCCAGTTCACCGTGGTCCGCACTTCTCGCTACTGCCACCCCTACCCCTACCCTCCAGGCTGAAATCCAAAGCCAATTATTATTTGAACATTTGAATTACTGTTTTTCTTTCAGCCAAGCAATATTTCTCAATACCCGCTTCTCTATCAAAAATGGGAAAGAAAGCTAGATGGCAAGGCTGTTTGGCATTTGAAAACTAACCCGAGGTGCTGTATTATGCAAAGAAAGATTATTCAAGTCTCCTTGGCACTTGGTTCCCTGAACTTACCTTTTTGAACTTTAGATTCTTGTGAACACTTGTCAGAAGCTGACAAGACAAGGAGGGAGGGGGCTGGGTGTGGGAGAGAATGGAGAGCACAGGAGTTCCTAGGACTCAATTTGCATCATCACTGTCATCTCAAGTGTTAGGGAGTAAAGGAGCTCTGGGAGGCTCTGAGGAACAGGAGATGGACATACTGCTGTTTTCTTCAGATTCCCAAACAGAGCCAGCATTCTTGGCATGCATCAAGTCATAGGAGAAAAGAGGAGGAATTTCTCAGCCACGCACATTAAAATGTAACTACTTGATTCAGTGCATTTCCCCTCTCCAATAAGAAGTAGTATGGCCCTACCTGGTTTGGCTCAGTGGATAGAGAGTTGGCCTGTGGACGGAAGGGTCTGGGGTTTGATTCCGGTCAAGGGCGAGTACCTCTGTTGCAGGCTCCTCCCGACCGGCCCCTGGTTGGAGCTCATGTGGGAGGCAACCAATCGATGTGTTTCTCTCACATTGATCTTTCCCTCTCTCTTCCACTCTCTCTAAAAATCAATGGAAAATATCCTCAAGTGAGGACAGAAAAAGGAGGAGGAAAAGGAGGAGGAGGAGGAGGAGGAGGAGGAGGAGGAGGAGGAGGAGGAGAAGGAGGAGAAGGAGAAGAATGTTTCCTTGGCCAGTGTGGCTCAGCTGGTTGGAGCATTGTCCCATACATCAGAAGGTGGCAGGTTTGATTCCCAGTCAGGGCACATGCCCAAGTTTCGGGTTTGATCCCTGGTTGGGGCATGTGTGGGAGGCAACCGATCGATATTTCTCTCTCACATTAATGTTTTTCTATCTTTCCCTTTCTTTCTCTCTAAAAATCAATAGAAAAAAAACAGAAGAAGAGCACTTTCTGGCATCTTTTGTAAGAAGGAGTATGTTAATAAGAATTATTGAACTGAAAGGGTTTCTTTTAAGATAGGTGGAAAGAGCAAATAAGGATGAGGTTAATCATTTATCCGATCACCTAGTTAATGTGTTATGTGCTTTGGGGAAGGCTTTTGTTTTCAAAAGGAGAAAGCACATTATATGGAATGAAATCCAAGATATACTTGATGTAAAGAAGATGCAGAATGGCTTGATTCATTCCCTACAGTTTGTTTTTTGGGGGAGGGGGGAGGAGCTATGTAACCTTAGTGCCCAGATGGCTCCTGGGACAAATGGCTGATTTCAAATCTGGAGCAGAAATGTACAAGGTGAGCAAGGCAACTGTCAAAATTGCTTGGGTCATACCAATGGTCTCAGGTGCCAAGTTCAAGTCTCCCATAGACCAAAGAGGGTATCATCTGAGTATCGATAAGGATAACTGAAATGTGAGGAACCAAGATGGTGGCGTAGGTAAGTTCAGTACTTGCATCTTCCCACAACCACATCAAAATTGCAACTAAAATACAGAACCACCATTGCCGGGACTGACCAGAAGACCCTGAGCAATGGATGAACGGATGACACACGTTTCTGTGAAAGAGAAGCTAAGGGGCTGCTTGGCAGGAGGCACCAAAACAGCCCCATTCTCCAGCCTCCTTAGGCCTTTATTGTAACAACAGCTTAAACTAAAATTAACCTCTAGATACAATCAGCAGGGTAAGTATCCTTGAGAAAGCACATGCTTCTACAAGGTCGGGTCTAAAAGACTAAACATAGAGGTTCCAGCAAAACACCAGGGCTCGGACTTGTTTGGAAAAGTTAAGGCAGGGGCTGCCGCCTTTGGCAAGTTCCCCCTTCGAGGTCCCCGACCTTTCAGAGAATCCTCCTTACAGACTTTCCAACCAAGTCCCGTGCTTCCCCACAAACCATCATTCAGAACTGCCTGAAATCTGGCTTAATGGAAGTCCTACAACTAGAAAATTAAAGAAGAAAGCACATTGAGACTGGTAGGAGGGGTGGAAGCGTGGAATGGGCTGGTCCAACACCCATGTGTCCCTCCTTTTTTTTTTTTTAAATCGGGAGGGCTATCTCGGCTGCAGATGCCTCCCGTGAGAAACAAGGGATCCCAGCCCCACCCCAGGCCCCCAGTCCAGGGTTCCAGAGCTGGGAAGAGCTCTTAAATATCAGTTTAATGGAAGTACAGGGAACAGAGGAACATACGAAGTGATATAACCGTGGGTGCAATCAGCAAAATCTTATAAAGGAAAAGAGAGCGATGGAGGGGACCAATACTAAAAGGGCCTTAGCCATATCAACCAATGGTAACGGACCTTATTTGTATCTTGATACAAACAAATGGCAAAACAACATGAGAAATCTGAACATAACTGAATAGTTTATTGTACTGAGAAATTTCTGTTAAAATGATTACATATGATGATGGTATTGTGATTATGATCTTCAGGAGTCTTATATGTTTGAGGTCCATTCTGAAATATTTATGAATGAAATTAAGAAGTGTCCAATTAATCTGTTGGGAGCAAAAGTGGGTGTGGCAGAGATGACACGAGGCTGGCCAGGTGTGGACAGTGGTTGAAGCTGGGTGCTGGGCACAGGGTGGGGTCATTATACCGTTCTCTCTTCTGTTGGCACATGTTTGAAATTTTCCTCAAGAACATTTAAAAATAGTGTGTAGGTGGGAAGGGAGAGGATGTGTAAAACTAGTTGCTAGGATATGCAGACATTCTCTCTGAAAGGACAAAGGAGTTGGTAACAATGTTTGCCGGGGTTCATGTCCCAGCATCAAGAAGGGTTCAGGAATCTGGAAAAGGGGCTGCACGTAGATGACATAGAAATCCAGAGACTAATAGAGTCCGGAGACGAGATATAATTTTGAAAGGCATTGGGGGTCAGAGGACATTCAGCTAAAGGAACTGAAGAGTGCCTCCTTGTCTAGGACCCTTGCTTTTTATTAACACAATTTGTCCTAAGGCAAGGTGGAGGTAATACACTTCAAAGGGTAAGGTTTCAAAGGATACAGGGTCCATTGTCAGAATGGGGGAATAGCCTACAGCTGTTCAGGTGTTTGGCCAGTAGGAGGCAATAACATGTAGATTAAGATGCCCTTTAACTGTCTGGCAGCCACAGTCAGTTTACTGTTCAGGTTTGGGGAAATGCCTTTAGCCATTCCCAACAGGTGACTACATGTGTGACTCAACCCTGTTGAGTCCCCAAGTCTCATCAACCTTTGGATGAAACTCTTGAAATTATGACATGCTGGAACTGGTCTACAGCAAATGTTGACATCTGGGGTGAGGAACTGTGGGGAGAGAGACGGGTGAAGCAGGGAGGGTTTTTACTATATCCTCTCTTATATCTGTTAACATACATGACCTTTTAAAAATTAAATCTTTATTGTTTATTTCCATTTCTGACCAAAATATAGATTATTGTAGAGATGGCCAAGGAGGTAAGGGTCCTGATACCAGCCCTGCCACTGTGTCTGTGTGATCAGGGTGGGCAACTCACTTTGTCATGTTTGTGGCCGCTTCCTTTGCTGGATTATATTTTTAATAAAGTGAAGACTAAAAAAAAAAATCTTTATTGTTGAAAATATTATATATGTTCCCCCTTAACCCCTTCCAGTCTGCCCCTACCCCCCACCCCCGCCCTTCACCACCCTATTGTCCGTGTCCACGGGTCATGCATATATGCATACAAGGTCTTTGGTTGATCACTTCTCACCACCCTCCCCTGCCTTCTTTCAGAGACTGCAAGCATACAGATGTCTTACCTACAAAAATAAAATGGATATGCGGGTCAGTCAGACTGCCTGAGGCAGAAGCAGAAAGAAGCGTGGTGCTTTGACCCACAGAACAGAAAAAGACTGTTTTGGACTGAGGACAGGAGAAAGACAAGCGACTGCTGGTCTGTGGGCCTTGTAGTCGAGGGCTGCACCCGGAGTTGAGTTACCGGGCAGGATGCTGGATGGTGCATCCCCATAAAACACACCACAGAATCTCCATCTCCGTTTCACAGGTGAGGAAGCAAAGGCTAGGAGAGGTGAGCTGACTCCCAAAGGGCAGAGCTAAGCTTGAACCCAGGCTTCCTGGAGCCCCGAGCAGGATATAGAAGCAGCAGAGAATTCTAGAGCCTCAGAAGTCATGTGAACCAAGACGGTGAATCCGTGGCAACCATGTGGGTCAATGACAGAGGGACACTTTGGCACTTGCAAGACTCCAGTGTGGTGAGCTGGCATGGCCATGGCATACTCAGCCCCACATTGGGCGCCTTTTTAGGTCAAGAGGGACCTATGTGCCATGCCAGCTCATCCAGGTTCGGTGACCCTGAGAGGGGGCGGTGAAGGATTGAGAAAAAACAGACAAGAGAAGAAAGCTGGGTCTGGTGGGGCACTGTCCTCCCTGATGGAGAGCCTCTCTGATGGAGAGCTAGCGACAGTGCCATGGGCTACCAGCTGTGTCTTTATTTTATAGCGGGATTCCATGAGGCAAAGTAAGGGTGTGGTCAAGATGTTTACAACATTCTCGTGGGTTTCAATCCTACTCAACTACATGCACCTGAACTCTATCAAGCCCATATCACTCAGGCACTTGGGGGCCACGTGTTCGGACCATAGGTTCAAGCTTACAACCATAGCTGTTGGTTATAATTGTGCTGGGAGGGCCTGCCCTCCAAGCTGGGACTTGCAAGTGGCCATGAGAGGATTGTGCCCTCTCATTAGTTGGAGGCTTGAACCTGTCCAAACTCTGTAGCCGCTCTTCACACTCCAGGATCACAGCACGACCGTGGAGAGAGAAGGGCGGGTGTCCCAGGAAGGACACAGGGTTTGCATGAACCTAGCTCTAGAAAACGGACACAGTGATCATTTTGCACACCTGAATTTGTGGCCTATGTTGTAGTAATGGGTCCCGGGATCAGACGAGCCGAGGAGCCCCGCTCTCTGTGGCTCTACTTTCTGGTCTGTAAAATGGGACTAAGAAAGATCCCCTTCCTAATATCACGGAGGAAATTCAAAGATGCAGTAGATATACAATATTTAGCACACTAGATGAAGGTGTGGGTATGAAGAGCGACCTATTTTATTTTTTATTTGTACAGACTGTTTATTCAAATTAAGAGTAAATCAAGGTCCACTCGTTACATTTGGTTGCTGTGCTTTTTAAGTCAAGAGGGACCTACAATGGGGCCTTGACTTACGAGTTTAATTCGTTCTGAGACCCAGCTCGTTAAGGAGCTTGTTAACTCAAATTACTCTATCAACTCAATGCAAAATATCGGCCAGAGAGACAACTGGTATCTCAAAAAACTCATTAGTCGGGACACTCGTAAGTCAATGCCCCACTGTATTTTATTTATTTTTTGTTTGTATTTATTTTTTTGTGAATTCTCACCTGAGGATATTTTTCCATTGATTTTTAGGGAGAGTGGAAGAGAGAGGGAAAGACAGAGAAACATCGATGTGAGAAGGACACATCAATTGGTTGCCTCCTGCATGAGCCTGGACCTGGGCCCACCTGGGGAGGAGCCTGCAACCGAGGTATGTGCCTTCGACCGGATTAGAACCCGGGACCCTTTCGTCCACAGGCCGATGCTCTATCAGATAGAGTCTATCCACCGAGCCAAACCAGCTAGGGCAAGACCTGGTTCTCAACCTGTGGGTCGCGACCCCTGAAAATACATCCTGCATGTCAGATATTTACATTATGATTCATAACAGTAGCAAAATTACAGTTATGAAGTAGCAACAAAAATAATTTTATGGTTGGGGGTCACCACAACATGAGGAACTGTATTAAAGCGTCGTGGCATTAAGAAGGTTGAGAACCAATGGAAGAGGGATCTATTTTAGATAGGGTATTTATATTAAGGTTTGAAGAGTGAGTAGGTAGAGAATGAGGGGTGTTTGTTAGAATACTGTACTATGGCCGAAAGCGGTTTGGCTCAGTGGATAGAGCGTCGGCCTGCGGACTGAAAGGTCCCAGGTTCGATTCCGGTCAAGGGCATCTACCTGGGTTGCGGGCACATCCCCAGTAGGAGATGTGCAGGAGGCAGCTGGTCGATGTTTCTCTCTCATCGATGTTTCTAACTCTCTATCTCTCTCCCTTCCTCTCTGTAAAAAAATCAATAAAATATATATTTTTTTAAAAAGAATACTGTACTATGAACTGGATGCTGTAACTGTAAACAATAATATAAACGAAGCCACTTTAACATGGAGCCGAGTGCCACGGCGGAGGAACTGCTTTGCATGTCTTATACCTGAAACCTTAGAATGTTAAAAGCAGAGCAAAAAAACCTTTGGACTGAGCCTAAGGTAACGCTGTGTTGCAAAGAACTGTTTGCAAAGACAACAGGAAAGCAGTCATTATGACTACTGCACTGATGACTACTGGACTGAAAATTAAAAACAAGGCTCATCTGCACCAATAGAAATGCCTTCCTTCCATTGATGTAATTGTTCTGCTTCCCCTTCTCACAAATACGCATTGCCTTTGTCTACTATTGGGAACACTATTTCGGCTGCTGCCTGAATGAATGATTCTCAAATAGTTATTCTTATTGATTTCAAATAAATGCCGTTGCCTCTCACTTTGAAAGGCCTTTTTATTTTTCTTATTTATTTTTTTAAATAAATCTGATTGATTTCAGAGAGGAAAGAAGAGGGAGAGAGAGAGAAAAAAAAACATCAATGATGAGAGAGAATCATAGATCAGCTGCCTCCTGCATGCCCCACACTGGGGATTGAGCCTGCAACCTAGGCATGTGCCCTGACTGGGAATCCAACCATGACCGCCTGGTTCATAGATCAACGCTCAATCACTGAGCCTCAGCAGCTGGTCTTTTTATTTTTAAGTTAACATAACAAAGGTCAACCAGCAGGGGGTGAAACAAAATAGAAGTGGGCCTTTCTCTTATTTAAGTCACCTCGGTCCAGGGCTGTCACAGCTGCTCCTCAGGGTCAAGAATTGTTACCTCAGAGTCCCAAATGGCTGGTGTAGCACCTGCCATCATACAAACATTCTAGCCAGCAGGAAAGAAAAAGAAAGTGTACACTTCTTTCCGTTAAGGCCATGACTGAGAGGCTGGACACATCACATGGCTCACATTCCATCAGCCAGAATTTAGTCACGTGAGAAATGTAGACTCCCTCCGAGTGTGTTAGTTACACCCCAGGGAGCTAGGACTAAAGGAGTGAGGGGTGAAGGGGTATCTGGGGACAGTGACTGGCCTCTGCCACAAGCAATGGAAGACCGTCCCAGGCAGAAGGAACTGCGTGTGCACACAAATGATACTAAAGCTGGGTATGAAAGCCTGATTAGGAGTGGGTTAGTCAAAGGGGACAGCCTGGGTAGAAGCATGGAGACTGGAGAGATGGCAGCTTCTGGGGACATGGAGTCCAGGGTGGCGGAGGGATTAATCGTTTGAGTCCCAAGCAGCGTGATTGCGCTGCTGAGATTTTATGTCGAGAAAACATACGATTCGTTTGAGTCCCAGGGGGTATTGAAAAAACACTGTTGAAGAATCCCAAACAGCGTGATAGCGCTTGTTTTATTTTATGTCGAGCAAGAGGAGAAGTCTCTTACGAGGATGCAGCTGCCCCAACCTTCTGAGCTACAGGTAATTAATGGTCGGGGAGGTTAAGAACGTTGGCCGGAGTCACAGTCTGATTCTGTGATGTTGGGGTCAAGCCAGGACTCCAAGCCAGGTTTATAGGATGCTTACAGGTTTGAAGTGCCTACTTGCTCAGGAGGATTTTTGCTTGTTTTTACTTTTTTCTCTGCATTAAATCACACCCCCAGACTCCCTGGACAGGGCTCCCAGGCATCAATATTTATTTATTTATTTATTTGCTCCCGAGGTAATTCATATGCAGGCAGGATTGAGAACTCCTGGGTGGGGCATCCCCCTCTCTCCCAGAGCATGTTCTGGTGACCTCATGTGCCTTATTCCTGCTGTCTAGGTGGATGCCATTTATCACACCTGCTTAACGCAGTGTGCCAAAACAGGAGGAGGCCTGGGTGGTTTTGTCCCACGCCTCTGCATTCCACATGCTAGAAAAGGAGCTAAGAGTATTCTCCCTCTGTTTTATTTGTGTGTCTCCCCCCCCAACCCCCCCCCCCCCCCCCCCCCCCAAAACACACACTATAACTCCAACCTGGTGAGAAACAGGAGTCTGGCTTGGTTGAGGATGGAGGAGGGGGAGAGGAGGAGGCGGCCCCAGCAGCTGCCTGCCTGCCTCCAGCCAGCTCCAATCCTGACGCCCAAAGTGGTCCAGCCCCTACTCCCACCCACCCTCAGGCAGGGGCTGGCGCAATGCAGATGAAGTCCCACCCCACTCACCTCCTGGCTGGGCGATCCCAGCCCCCGGTGCAGGCAGACGGGGAGGGGGAGAGGAGAGGATGCTGGAGGAAGGAACCCTCCCACCGGCTCCTGCCTGCTGTGCGCCTGTGCACGAATTCTGCATCCAAAGGAACGCAGGTGGCCCCAAGGGCACTTCTCTTTGGAGTCACCTTTTCCGTCAACACCCAGATAAGTCTGTCTCAGGCGAGATGGGACTCCCACCTCCCACTTAAGGTTTACCAGGCTGCAGGCTGCTTGTTCGGGAGCGGTGGCTCCTGCCTGCCGCCCCTTCTGTCACCCAGGGGCCCCGTGTCTCTGTCTTCATGCCCACATGACACCAGAAACCCAAGATGATCGCGGAGCAGCGTGTTCCCCTGGCTTTGAGAGTGGTCAGGGGGTAAAAACAACCCTATTCAACGTTACAGCCCCCCTTAAGCAGTTCACAGTCACTGCTGTGTTAGCCAGGAGTCTTTGGGTTACTAGCAAGTGAAACCCATCTGAAACCGGCATAAACTAAAAAGAGAAGTGATTGATTCACATAATTGGAAAGTCCAAGGGGGGCTTTCGGGTCTGGCTGGATCGATCCAGCACCTGTGTGAGGCTTGGCGCTTTTCCTCTCCGGTCTCCTCTCTCTTTTCTTGTCTCATGTTGTGTTTCCTCTAACTCCCTCCTCCTCCTCCCCTACCTATCTCTTCCTCTCCCTCCTCCCCTCCACCCCCTCTTCTACCCACTGGATGCTACTAGCACACACACCCAGCTGTGACAACCCTAAATGTATCTAAACATTGCCAAAATGTATGTGTGTGAGTCCGGGTGCCTGTGTGTGAACCACTCCTCCCGCCCTCCTCATTTCAGAACCACTAGCCTCAAGGAAGAAACCTTTACCTGTGAGATAATGATGGGTTGGAGCAGGGGGCCCAGGGGGGGGTGGCGGGGACGGACCTTTGGGTCCTGGATCTGGATTTCTCTGAAGATAAGCTTCCCACTGCCACGTTTTTTAGCTGATTTGGGGAGAGTCTATATGAGCTCACCTCTCACTAGTCCCTGAAGCTCTCTGGGTCTCCGTCATTGTTATTTGTTTATATTTTAATGCCTAGAGAATAAAAGTTTTTATTTGCAAAGTTAAAGCATGGCACAGAATAACAAGACTTTTTTTTCCGGGTCGGGCACACCAGTCTTGGGGGCAGGGTTTGATGGTCACATCTGCATCAAATTAGTGGCTCTTAAAGATGCATTAAATTGTCCCTTTGATCTCGTAATTGCATTTTGCTGTGGCGATGCCTCCCTGCTGGAACCAAAAGCCACTGTTAACTTCTCCAGCTCACAGAAAAAATGTCATTTTCTCAGAACTGACATGTGAGAGATGATGGCTTACCCAGGCATGGGTTCTAACTTGACCATTTTCTTCCTGGATTTTGGAGAACGGCACCTGGCTCCCCTCTGAACTTCTATACGTTCAGCTGAGAGCGAAAAGCCCATGCTCTCTCTCTCCCTTTTCATCCCGATCCCTGGAAACAACCAAAGGTAATTACAATGACTATCAAATGCATGGCTATCTTCTCAGCGGCTCCTGGTCCAATGATCCTGTCTTCCTTTTCAGTGGTTAGAGGCCCCTCTGTGGTGGGCAGTTAGACAGACGTGAGCAGAGCAAGGACAGCTGGACAATGGGCCAGGTACGGAAGGTCACCAGGGCAGAGAGTCCTGGGTGTCTAGCGATGGGCAAAACTGAGAAAAGGAGGACCTCAGCCCCAGGTAACCTTTCCTCCCCTGGCAAGTCGCTAATCATGCAGTAGACCCCGTTGGAGGAGGAACAAGGGGCTTAAGAGTGGCCTCATGGGACTCTCATGCCACTCCCTTAAGCATCGACCCCTGGGGATAACATCTAGGCCTCATCTGTGTTTCGGCTCCAGGCCCCGAGAAGCAGCAAAACCAGGCAAATGCTGCCATGGCTGACCTCAGGACCAGCTGCACTGACTAATGACCCCTAGCCGTGGCGCCGACCAATCAGTGGCCCTGGGAGGACACACCTGGAAAGCTGATGCATATTCTATTAAGGTCCTCCCCTGGGCCCCGCCCCTAAAGTACCCACCTTTAAAAGCCCGGAGGACAGAGCCCCAGCAGCTTAGCTCCTGCTCTCCCTACCAGGAGGGAGCACATCTGCACCTTTTCCTCCTCCCTCGCCCCCCTTCCCCCCACCCCAGGCTTGTTACCTTTACCTTCCTCGTTCCTAAACCCCAAGGGCTTTTCTTTTATCTCTGTAACTTGTTTTACGATCCCACGCCCAGCTGGCTCACTTTTCCTACCTCTGTGACTTTCTAAATAAACTTTCTCTTTTAGTTTGAGTCTTGGCTCTGAATTCTTAGCCAGAACTCAAGAACTGAGGTTGCTAAACCAAGATCTGGTCTGACCCCACCCATCTAACACCTGGGGCCATTTTCCACCACCATCAACAACTCTTTCTTTTAAAAAAAAAATATATATATATATTTTTTTAAAATTGATTTCAGAGAGGAAGGGAAAGGGAGAGAGAGATAGAAACATCAATGATGAGAGAGAATCATTGACCGGCTGCCTCCTGCACGCCCCCTACTGGGGATTGAACCTGCAAGCCAGGCATGTGCCCTGATCAGGAATCGAAGAACCATGACCTCTTGGTTCAACCACACCGGCCCGGTACATTGTTCTTTAAAAAAAAAAAAGAAGAAGAAGTCTGACTGGAGCCATCCATTCTTCTGAGGTGTGTCTTCTGTTTACTTGTTAGTGAAGGAACAGGAGAGTCTGACTTTTCAGTGTCATCTGGGACCCAGCTTCCTAATCTCCAAGGACTAGCTGAGAAGTGACTCTTTTCTCCTCGTGGCCACTAGGGGGTGCTAGGACCCCGAGCAGCTGCTGGTCAGGCAGCCTGGGGTCAGGGCGCTGGCTGGTGATTCAGCATAGAAGCCCCTCCCTGCTCCCTGGGGGAAGGGACAGCAGGCTCTCCAAAGCCCCCAGGGCTGCAGATACACGCCTCAGCACCAGAGCATCTGCTGGCTTCTGGGGCAGCAGTGCCAGGAGACCCTGAGGACCAGCCTGGGGTGGGGGTGGGGGCGTTGCTCCTGTTCTGCATCTCTGAACCTTGACCCCACGAGCAGCCGCAGGGCAGTTTGAATCCTCCCAGTCCCTCTCCAGACAGTCTGGCTGTGTCTGAGTGCACGCAGGTACATTACAGGCTAGAATAACCCTGTAATGGATCAGCCTGTGCTTCCTGTACAAGTCTTGGTTTTCATTTACTGTAAATAATCCTTTTCTCTGATGAGACTTGAGAGCAAGCGGAGGAAACAGGACTGAGTGGAGCTAAGAGTTTGCTGAAACCAGCATGGTGGTAGCCAATGGTGTCAAAGCAGTGACGGGGACCAACCTAGGCCTTTGAATTGTATCTAAGAGCTTTGAGGAGAGCTTGCATTGGGAAGTGCAAAGGGCCTGGGGCTCCGGAGTTGGACAGACCGGTTGAAACCCAGTTCTCCCATCTACCAGCAGGTCTAGTTATCTTCTTCCAGGACCTCAGTTTCTTCATCTGGAAAGTGGGAATGCTATTCAGGACAGTATTATGAACCAATGGTTCCCTAGCACCCACCACAGTAGGGCCTTCACTCATGGTAGCTAAAATTGAACAGTGGCTTGAAAGAACCATGTCATGATCTCTCCAGTCCCTGTGGACAGACTGGGCTCGATGGGATATTCCATAGCTGACCTTGCTTGGGGTCCCTTATGCTGTTACAGTCTGATGAGCTGAGGTCATCGGAGTGGGGGATGGGGGGGCTAAAGTGGAATGCTGGGAAGCCTGGGCCCCTCTCCACTCCAAGCTGTCCCAGGGTCTCTCCTCTCCACACGGAGGACTGCTTTACATACCGCGTCTGGAGACTCCCCAAAATGCAAAAGTGGAGCTGCCCAGGCCTCTGATGCTTGGGTCTGGCGCTGACACCACATCTCATCTGTTATCATGCTTTGGTAGGTCCCAGGCAGCATAGACTAGTGTGGGAGGGACATACCCCAGAGAGCGAATACTCAAGATGTGGCTCGCAGGAGACCACTGTTAGGGACTAGACACCAGAATGATGCATCAGTGTCCGAATGCTGCTGCAATAAATTGCTACAAACTTAATGTCTGCAAGCAACATGCATTTATTGTCTTGGAGAAGAGAAGTCCAAAACAGCTCTCAGAGGGCTGAAGTCAGAGGGTGCCGGGTTGCTTTCTTTTCCGGAGGAAAGCGTCCTTTTCCTTGCCTTTTCCAGCTGCTAGAGACCGCCCACATTCCCGGGGCTGTGGCTCCTCCCCATCTTCAAAGCACATTACTTCAACCTCTGCTTTCATCATCACTGCCCCTTTTTCTGTTTTTTATAATTTTCTTGATTTGAGAGGGAGAGAGAGATTGATTTTGTTGTTCCACTTAGTGATGCATGCATTGGTTGCTTCTTGTATGTGTCCTGACCAGAGATCAAACCCACAATCATGGTGTGTATGGGGATGACGCTCTAACCAACTACCAGCCAGGGCTTAGCAGCGCCTTTTGCTTTCTTTTTTTATTTTTTTCGTTTGATTGCACATGTATATTTAAGAACAGTTTTACATAGAATGCTAAGAGCACTTCATATTTTCCAGAAGGACTTGAAACATGGACGTTCTATTAACATTCATACCATAGCACAGTAAACCTAACTCCTAAATAAATGCACTACAATTTGTTTAGAGTTTACAGGCTTAATGGCAATAAAAGGGGGAGGGAAAAGCCTAAATTTGTTTTACATAATTGAAGGAAAAATAAACTCAAGAAATCTATACTAATAAAAGCATAATATGCTAATTAGACCAGACGTCCTTCCAGACGACCTTCCGGACGAAGCCAGGCTGTGAGGGAAGCCCGGGTCCTGGGTGCCAGAGGGAAGCCGATGCCGGCAGCCGAGGGAAGGAAGGCCTACCCTTGCATGAATTTCGTGCATTGGGCCTCTAGTAGTCAATGAAATTTATTATGGTCTCATGCGCTCTGAAGGAGGTGGTGCCCAATTCGAGGGGTGATCACTATGTCCAGATAATCTCCTATCTGAAACTTCTGCGACTGCAGGGTCATGGAATCATCAGTGCCCTTTCTCCTGGACATGGTGCTGCCGATCTCCTTTCCCCGATAGCCACGTCTTTTAATATCCGTAAAAACAATTGCAAAGTTGAAGTGTGTGCCCTTCTTTCTAGCTTCTGGGTAGACTTCTTTTACTGAACTAGTCAGTTCTTTCAAGGTTGCATCCATCCAGGTGTAGATCTGCAGCTCACTGGACGGCACGTTCCCGCAGGAGAACTTGTCCATGCGGTGGTGGCGCCCGTTGGTGGTGGTGAAGACACGCAGCAGCAGCAGCAGTAGCGGGCACATCTTCTCCCGGTCAATTGGCATCTCCGGATCCTTCTTAATTTCCTCCTGGGTGACCACCATCTTCCTCCAGTGGTGCCCGAGGGGCTCGCTCTGACCTCTGATCCCGGCAGCCAGCGGGCGAATCTCCTTTTTCTTTCTTTTTTTAATATATTTTATTGATTTTTTTACAGAGAGGAAGGGAGAGAGATAGAGAGTTAGAAACATCGATGAGAGAGAAACATCGATCAGCTGCCTCCTGCACATCTCCTACTGGGGATGTGCCTGCAACCCAGGTACATGTCCTTGACCGGAATCGAACCCGGGACCCTTCAGTCCGCAGGCCGACGCTCTATCCACTGAGCCAAACCGG
The DNA here is from genome assembly GCF_028538775.1 of Myotis yumanensis. Lineage (NCBI taxonomy): Eukaryota > Metazoa > Chordata > Mammalia > Chiroptera > Vespertilionidae > Myotis > Myotis yumanensis. Next base: position 94,990,458 of record NW_027223755.1, read on the forward strand.
TTTTGGCAACCTTTTTTCTTATATGATGCTCCTATCTCCTCTTATAAGGACCCTTGTGATTACTTTGGATCTACCTGGATAATCCATCATAATCTCCCCATCTTGAGGTCACATGATTAGCAACCCTAATTCCATCTGTACCCTTAATTCCCGATCATCATGTAACACAAGGTCTTCACAGAATCTAGGCATTAGGACATGGACATCTTTGGGGGACATTATTCCACAGATAGGAAGAAAGACACTTTATTACATTTCTTTCCAAAACATTTTTAGAAATTAGATTTATCATGAATGATGCCTTAGGAAAAATATTCCTCATGCTCTTACATAAACTCTCCCTTTGGATTTTGTTTTCATTCAGCAAACATTGCCTGACTTGCGAGTCACTGTGCTAGAGACTGTACAAAACAGATGAACAAAATCCATCCCTCCCTTCAGGAAGTTCACAGCTGTGGCTCTCCACTCCCCGAAATCATTTCTCTTTCTTTTTTTATTAAAATTATTTTTTATTGATTGATTTTTAGAGAGAGAGAGAGAGAGAGAGAGAGGAAGAGGGGGAGAGAAACATCGATTTTGTTGTTCCACTTATTTGTGCATTCATTGGTTCATTCTTGCATGTGCCCTGACCAGGGATCGAAACCACAACCTTGGCATATCAGGATGATGTTCTAACCAACTGAGCTACCCGGCCAGGGCAATTTTCCCCTTTCTCTTGCTCACAGAATTTTGTGCAGACTGGAATTGGTCCAACTCTAGAGCATGCATCAATCATGACTGGTTTGAGCCAAAGGTGGAATACTATGGCTCATAGGTCAAGCCCAGCCTGCCACCTGTCTTTGTAAATAAAGCTTTATTGAAACAGTCACACTCATTCATGACAGTATTGTCTGTGGCTACTTTTGCACAAAGCCGAAAATATTTGCTATCTGGCCCTTTGTAGAAAAACTGGCTGATCCCTGGTTTAAGTTAGTGATGCTCAACCTTGTCTGTATATTAGAATTATTTGGGGAAACTATCTTTTATTTTTTAATCTTCACCTGAGGATATTTTTCCCATTGATTTCTAGAGAGAGTAGGGGGAAGGAGGCGGGGGAAAGAGAGAGAAACATCAATCTGAGAGAGATATATAGATTGATTGCCTCCCACAAGCACCCCTACTGGTGCTGGGGAACCTGCAACCAAGGTACCTGCCCTTGATCAGGAATCAAACCCTCAACCCTTCATTCCATGGGCTGACACTCCAACCACTGAGCAAAACTGATCAGGGTGAAATTACTTTTTTAAAAAAGCCAAAACCCTGAGCCCTCCTCCCAGAGCTTGTAATTTAATTTACCTGTGGGTGAGCTCTGGTTTCTTTTTTAAACTCTTGTCTCTCTTTATTTTTATTATATACTAGAGGCCCGGTGCACGAAATTCATGCACTTGGAGGGTCCCTCAGCCCAGCCTGCACCCTCTCACAGTCTGGGAACCCTCAGGGGATGTCTGACTGACAGCTTAGGCCCACTCCCCGAGCGGGCCTAAGCCGTCAGTTGGACATCCTTAGCACTGCCATAGAGATGGCAGAGGCTCCAACCATCACTGCTGCGCTTGCCAGCTGTGAGCCCGGCTTCTGGCTGAGCAGTTTTCCCCTGTGGGAGCACACTGATCACCAGGGGGAAGCTCCTGTGTTGAGTGTCTGCCCCCTGGTAGTCAGTGCATGTCATAGTGACTGGTCGTTCTGCCATTCAGTCGATTTGCATATTAGCCTTTTATTATATAGGATTTTTATTGATTTCAGAGAGGAAGGGAGAGGGAGAGAGACATCAATGATGAGAGAGAATCATTGATCAGCTGCTTCCTGCATGTCCCCTACTGGGGATTGAGCCTGCAACCTGGGCATGTGTCCTTGACTGGAATTGAACCCGGGAACCTTCAGTCAGGTCGACACTCTATCCACTCAGCCAAACCAGCTATGGATGGGCATCAGTAAAAGCTACCCAGGTTATTCTATTGGGCAGCTAAGATTAAGAACCACTCGTCTCAGACAGTCATGGAAATTCTGTTCCCCTTTAACAGGATTGACTTGGGGATGGGGTGGGATGAGAACCAACTCTGGCCAAATGGGAAGTACACTGGGGAACTGGCTCTGGAAAAGATTTCCCACCCTTATATAGAGACAAGCGTGAGGAGAAAGTGGGTCTACTTGTCACCTTCTCTCACTTCCTGCTGTGGATGCTGTTGTGTAAGAGTTTGATGGTTAGAGCTTGACCATGAGGGGCTGAGCCCGAGGTTGAAAAGCCACAGTACTGAGGATGGTGGAGAAGAGGGTATGTCAAAAGCCTGAGTCCTTGGTGATAATCACTGAACTGCTGGGCCAACTCTGGATGGCTTTCCTCTGCATTTCTTGTGAAGTAACAGCAAATCCTTATGGTTTGAGCCCCACTGGTGGGGTTATCTATAACTTACAGCTAAATATATTTATAAATAACACAACATTCTGCTACGGAGTCAAAAAGAAAAGCTGCAATTACAATTGAATGGGTGTAGTGAGTTGAATGGTGGCCTCCCAAAAGCTGTGAGCACATCCTCATCGCCAGAACCTGTGAAAGTGGCCTTACTTGAAAATAGGGTCTTTGCACTTGTCATTAAGTTAAGAATCTTGAGATGTGATCATCCTGGATTTTCCAAGTGGGCCTTAAATCCAACGCCAAGTGTCCTTTGCAGGGACGGAAGAGAAGACATGAAGAGGTGAAGGCCATGTGAGGACAGAGTTAGAGACTGGAGTGATGCAGCCACAAGCCCCGGAACACCATGTCAGAAGTCACCAGAAGCTAGAAGAGGCAGGAATGGATCCTTTCCTACAGTGCCCGGAGGGAACACAGCTCTACTGGATTTCAAACTTCTGGCTTCCAGAAGTGTGAGAGAATTGATTTCCATGGTTTTAAACCACCCAATTTGTGGTAATTTGTTACAGCAGCCACAGGAAACTAATTAGGGGTAAACATTACAGTGGAGCTATGAAGAGGTTGAGGCATAGAGCTCAACGAGTAAGTAATCAGACCACATTTCCATGCACAGTTCATTCTTAAACACCTCTGTTTCTCCAACAGATATTTAATAAAATGTTGCTCTGGCCTAATGGTGTGACTGACACAGAGGATTTGGCATTGAGCAAGAGAGATCCCATTTCTTTCTTTCTTCCTTCCTTTTTTTAAATTCAAATCATTTTTTATTTTTCAATTACAGTTAACATACAATATTATATTAATTTCAGGTGTACACTCTAGTGATTAGACATTATATAACTTACTAAGTGATCATCCCAATAAATTTTGTACTCATCTGAAACCATACATAGTTATTAGAATATATTTTTATTGATTTTTAGAGAGAGAGAAAGGTAGGGGAGAGAGAAAGAGAGAAAAAAAAATTGATATGAGAGAGAAACATTGATCAGTTGCCTCCTGAATGCGCCCTGACAGGGTGGGGGTGGGAAGGAGGGGTAGTGGTGTGAAACCTGCGACCTAGGTATGTGCCCTGACTGGGAATCGAAAACTTGGTCTATGGTATGATGCCACCTGGCCAGGGCATTATTAAAATATTATTGACTATATTCCCTATGCTGTACTTTACATCCTCACGACTATTCTGTAACAAACACTTTGTATTTCTTAATCCTTTCACCTACTTCATCCATCTCCCCAATCCTCTACCATCTGGCAACCATCAAAATGTTATTGTATCTATGAGTCTGTTTCTGTTCTGCATGTTCATTTATTTAGTCTTTTAGATCCAATTGTTGCTAGATATGTATCTATTGCCATTTTATTTTTCATATTTTTTATCTCTTCTTCTTCTTCTTCTTCTTCTTCTTCTTCTTCTTCTTCTTCTTCTTCAGGACCCTTTAACATCTCAAGTCATACTGTTTTGGTGGTGATGAACTCCTTTAGCTTTTTCTTGTCTGGGAAGCTCTTTATCTGTCATTCAATTCTAAGTGATAGCTTTGCTAGATAGAGTAATCTTGCTGGTTGGTCCTTGTTTTTAATCACTTTGAATATTTCTTGCCACCCCCCTTCTAGACTGAGAAGTTTCTGTTGAAAAATCAGCCAATGGTCTTAGTAGGTAACTAACTGCTTTTCTCTTACTGCTTTTAAGATTCTCTTTCTCTTTCATCTTTTGCATTTTTATTTTGATGTGTCTTGGTGTGGGCTTCTTGGGGTAATCTTGTTTGCAACTCTCTGAACTTCCTAGACTTGTATGTCTATTTTCTTCACCAGATTAGGGAAGTTTTCTATCATTGTTTTTCCAAATAGGTTTTCAATTTCTTGCTCTCTCTCTTTTCCTTTCCACAACCCCATGATGCAAACCAAATATTGATACACTTGAAGTTGTCCCAGAGGCTCCTTATACTATCCTCATTTTTTTGGATCCCCCCTTTTTCTTTCTGTTTTGATCGGGTGTTTTTTGATTCCTTATATTCCAAATAACTGATTTGATTCTTGGCTTCATCTATTCTACTGTTGATTCCCTGTAAATTATTCTTCATTTCAGTTAGTGTGTCCTTCATTTCTGACTGGTTCTTTTTATAGTTTCTATATCTTTTTGTTTTTTTAAATTGATTTCAGAGAGGAAGGGAGAGCAAGAGAGAGATAGAAATACCAATGATGAGAGAGAATCATTGACCTGCTGCCTCCTGCATACCTCTCCACTGGGGATCAAGCTCACAACCCAGGCATGTGCCCTTTTTTTTATTATTTATTTATTTATTTATTTTTTATTTTTATTTTTTAAATATATATTTTATTGATTTTTTACAGAGAGGAAGGGAGAAGGATAGAGAGTCAGAAACATCAATGAGAGAGAAACATTGATCAGCTGCCTCCTGCACACCCCCCACTGGGGATGTGCCCGCAACCAAGGTACATGCCCTTGACCGGAATTGAACCTGGGACCTTTCAGTCTGCAGGCCAATGCTCTATCCACTGACCAAACCAGTCAGGGCTCTATATCCTTTTTTATGCTATTAAAGTTCTCACTAAGTTCACTGAGCATCCTTATAACCAGTGTTTTGAACTCTGCAACTAGTAGATTGCTTGTTTCCATTTTATTTAGTTCTTTTATACACACACACACACACACACACACACACACATCCTATATAATAAAAGCCTAATATGCAAATTGACCAAACGGCGGAACGACCGGTGGAACGACTGGTCGCTATGACACGCACTGACCACCAGAGGGAAGACATTCAATGCAGGAGCTGCCCCCAGCCCACAGGCTCCAGGCCAGCCAAGGTGGGTGCCAGTGTGGTCTCTCCGATTGCCTTGCTGATCACCCCACAGAGGGAGGCGACTGGTGGCAGTGGCAGGGGGCAGGGCCAGCAAACAGGCGGCGCCAGGCCAGCCAAGGCAGGTGCCAGTGGGGGCCCCCTGATTGCCCTGCTGATCACCCCACAGATCAGCCCTGATCACTGGCCAGGCCTAGGGACCCTACCCGTGCACAAATTTCATGCACCAGGCCTCTAGTATATATATATATTAAATTTTTTTATTGATTTCAGAGAGGAAAGGAGAGGGAGAGAGAGGGAAATATCAATGATGAGAGAGAATCATTGATTGGCTGCCTCCTCCATGCCCCCTACTGGGAATTGAGCCCAAAACCCAGGCATGTGCCCTGACTGGGAATTGAACCATGACCTCCTGGTTCATAGGTGGACACTCAAACTCTGAACTACACTGGCTGGGCACGTTTAGTTCTTTTTCTGAAGTTTTATTTTGTTCTTTGATTTGGAACATGTTTCTTTGTCTCCTCAATTTGGCAGCCTCTCTGTGTTTGTTGCTATGTATTAGGTAAAAGCTGCTACATCTCCTAGGCTTAGTAGAATGGCTTAATGTGGTAGGTGTTCTGTAGGGTCCAGTGGTACAGCCTTCCCAATTACCCAAGCTGGGCACTCCAATCACCCCATGTGGTTGAGCCTTGTGTAGTTGAGCCTTGATTGCTATTGGCATGTCAATGGAAAGGATTTACCCTCCGGCCCATCTACTGCAAGGACTGGCTGTGACCACTGACCTTCATGGAGGATCAGCTGTATAGGGGCCCATTCACAGAGCAGGACTTACTTCAGTGGGTCTCTGTTGCCCACTGAGTCTGCCCTTGAGTGTGTTGCTTATGGAAGTGGTTAGGTGGTTCTTCAATGTGATCTGAAGTTGTCAATCAGGTGTAATGGCTGTGGGTCCTCCTGGGAGGTGCAGACCAAGGTCAGCTGCCACCTGTGTTCTGCCCAGGCCACCTATCCTGAGCTACTAAGTGACCTGCAGATGGCTGCTACTTGTGCTGGTCTTGAAGGTGCCCAGGAGAGGCCAAGCTGTGAACCAAGACTGGCTGATGCTAGTACTGGGCCTAGGGCTACTTAGAGAGAGGTATGGGCACTCTGAGGCCAGATGCTGCTTGTTTGAGAGAGTTTAGGAAAGTCTGAAGCACGAGCCAAAACAGGCCATTCAACTTTTATGCATGCATATAAGCATAACCAATGGACATAAGACACTGGGGGGTAGGGGAGGCCAGGGGATTGTCAAGGGCGGGGGAAAAAGGAGACATATGTAATACTTTAAGCAATAAAACAATTAAAAACAAACAAACCAACAAAAAAAGCAGGCCATTCATATGGGAATGCCACTGGAAATGGCTTGGGTGGGCCTGAAAGTTGGGTGAGTCAGGGTCTCAGGGTACCACCAGGGCTTGTCGAAGACTGTGAGCCTGGATGATGGAGACTCAGATATGATGCCTGCCTATGGCTCTGTATGGGAGGGTAAGGAGGGTGGGGCAGTGGTCACAGAAAAATGGCCTCTGCCAGCACTGATGTCTGGCAGGAAGCTTCCCCCTCACCCCCACCCAGCTCTTGTCCTGATGTCAGGACAAGTGTGTACTTTCCCTTTCCACTGAATACTGACTTTCTCTTGAGGTGTCTTACCAGAGCACAGTGGATCAGACCAGCACAGAATAGAGCAGAGCAGACTATCGAAGAGCAGAGCAGAGCTGGTAGGCCTGAGAGGAACTTGGCCCCAGGACCACCTGGCCCCAGGGCTGCCTCAGAGCAGTGCTGTTTTTACACTGGTGCTGTATCACAATAGAGTTGTTTTGCACTGAATAAAGTTTCCTTTTTCATTGCATCCCAAATTGGGAATTTCTGATGGCGTTGAGTTGGAGTCAACAACCACATTTAACATTCCGTGGTGCCTAATGTGGGGCACTAAAGCAATGATTCCATCTCCTAACACCATCCTGAAACCAACTGGTCTGGCACCTGCACCAGCCCCTTGTGCTGAGTGGTCTTCCCAGTGGCACCTGAGGACCTTGGGTAAGTCCTCCCAGATCCAAGACCTCCCACTTGCCGTTGAGGTCTCAAAGACTTTATTGGATTTAGGTAGGGGACCCACATCCAGTAATCTCGGTTCATATATTTGAACCGAGGGCCCCTCCATAGGATTCAGGTGTGGTACCTAGGAAAAGTATCCCTCAGTCATCGTTGGCACCAGGAGGGTATCCCCCTGGAAGGGCTTTCCTCCATTGCATTTGATACCCAGGGAGGTATCCTCCAGGTTGGAACTAGGCCTTACCCAGTTTGTGAGAATGCTCACACTAACAGGCACTGGGGGCGGGGGGGCGGTGGAGAGGGAGGGGGGGGGGTGGATGGAGACTCCCCATAAGGAGGTGTGCATAGTGGATAACTCATTCTCTAAGTTTCACATGCTAATCAGCCACCATTTAGGCTTTGGCTGATTGCATGCACCAAAAGTGTGGTCCAGAGAATTGCAATTGCCTAGGCCTCTGGACTTAAAGTCTTATGAGGTGATCTCAAGCTTTGTTGGCCAAGATGGGATTCCTCTGCAAACCCAACGCTTGTTTATTTGCACGCTCAGTGAAAACAAAGAGCACACTGTTCCTCCAAGAGACAATGAGGAGCTTTAAAACAACAACAACAAAACACCTGGTACCTTGATAGCTCTAAAAGAAATCAAGAGGCTCTATTACCTCCCTTAGGAAAAATAATTCTAAATTAGGTAAATTCTTGATGTATTAAAAAGGAACCCAGCGCTTGTGAAACTGGAACAAGAGGGAGATCATTAGAAAACTTTTCCTACCCTTGTGCTAGCAACTCTCAAACTAGGTTTACTAACACAACCCCTGGAGATCCCTCACTTTCTAGCCCCACACCCTTGCCTACCCCCTGCCTCCCCTCTACCTTTTTCCCCTCCCCCATCTTTGTCTCCAGATGCACAGCAGCCATCTGATGCTCAGGCCTCACCTCTGAAGCCGTTTTTTTCAGTCTCCCGGCAGGAAAATCTGTCCCTTTTAAGGCCTTACGGGGCCATTCTCTTTTCTTTTGGATCCAAATTTTTCTTTTGAATTTTATATTGTTGTGCTGTCTGTGTGTTTATGTATGTCTATGTATGCATGTTATAGATAAGGTATGTTTCTACTGCTAGATGCTATTGCCAAAAATTGACTTGTAGCCTGGCCAGTGTGGCTCAAAGTTTGAGCGTCAACCCAGGAACCAAGAGGTCGCTGGTTCAGTTCCCAGTCAGGGCACATGCCTGGGTTGCGGACTCAGTCCCCAGGAGGGGGCATGTAGGAGGCAGCCGATCAATGATGTTCCTCTCTCATTGATGTTTCTATCTCTCTCTATCGCTCTCCCGCCCTCTCTCTCTAAAAATCAATAAAAACGTAACTTGTAAATTCAAATTTAGATCATAAAAGGGCTCTATTCTTTTTTTTTTTTTTTTTTAAATTAAATCTTTATTGTTCAGATTATTACATTTGTTCCTCTTTTTTCCCCCCATAACTCCCCTCCTTCCAGCTCCCACCCCACCCTCCACCCTCACTCCCCACCCACTGTGTTCATCCATAGGTGCATGATTTTTGTCCAGTCACTTCCCGCATCTCCCACACCCCTTTTTCCCCCAAGAATAGTCAGTCTATTCCCTTTCTATGTCCCTGATTCTATTATAATCACCAGTTCATTCTGTACATCAGGTTATTTATTCACTTGATTCTTAGATTCATTTGTTGATAGATGCATGTTTGTTGTTCATAATTTGTATCTTTACCTTTTCTTCTTCTTCCTCTTCTTAAAGGATACCTTTCAGCATTTCATATAATACTGGTTTGGCGGTGATGAACTCCTTTAGCTTTTCCTTATCTGTGAAGCTCTTTATCTGACCTTCAATTCTGAATGATAGCTTTGCTGGATAAAGTAATCTTGGTTGTAGGTTCTTGGTATTCAGCACTTTGAATATTTCTTGCCATTCCCTTCTGGCCTGCAAAGTTTCTGTTGAGAAATCAGCTGACAGTCGTATGGGTATTCCCTTGTAGGTAATTGAGCCTCTTTCTCTTGCTGCTTTTAAGATTTTCTCTTTGTCTTTTGCTCTTGGCATTTTAATGATGATGTGTCTTGGTGTGGTCCTCTTTGGATTCCTTTTGTTTGGGGTTCTCTGCGCTTCTTGGACCTGTAAGTCCATTTCTTTCACCAGGTGGGGGAAGTTTTCTGCCATTATTTCTTGAAATAGGTTTTCAATATCTTGCTGTCTCTCATCTTCTGGCACTCCAATGACTCTGATATTAGACCGCTTAAAGCTGTCCCAGAGGCTCCTTACACTATCTTCACACTTTCGGATTCTTTTTTCATTTTGCTTTTCCAATTGGGTGTTTTTTGTCGAATCTTTGGTTTGATTATTGTACTCCTCTGGTCTGCTATTGGGTATAATATTCTTTATTTCAGTCCGTGTATGCTTACTTTCTAATTTCTTTATCGTAGCATCGAGGGTCTCATTAGTTTTCGTGAGGCTCTGCACAAATTTATGGCAAGCCCTCAAAATTGCGATTCTTAGCTCCATATCCTCCATTTCTGTCATGTTTTTTTGTCTCCGCATCATTTATGCTTTCTTGGTGCACCCCCTTGTGGTCTCTGTGCGCAGTCTTGTTCTAGCCAAGCCTTAATTGTTGTAGTTAACACTAGAGGGGTTTGACCACCAGGCCAGCTGGCTGTGGAAATCGGCTGTGTGGAAAACGTCTGCCTTCTGGGGAGGTGCTAATCCAGCCTTTGCCTGAGGCGATCGGCAAATGGCTGTGCGCAGGTTTTGGGCGGGGCGGGATCAACAGGGCGGGCGGAGGGAGCAGTTATGGCCACGCTCAGTCCCGTTCCCAGAGGCTCTGCTTCTCAGAACCCCGGCAGCCGCTGCAAACCTCGGAGAGAAAGCTGCCCTCAGGTCCCAACTGATGCCGGATAATCCCGCTTCTCCCGTTTGAGTCTGGGTCCCTAGAGACTCGCCCGGATCTGGAGCCCAGAGTCTGAGACTCACTCCCGACCGAAAACGACAACCGCGCCCTCAGCCACCAGCCCGCTTTGCGCGCGCACCTCGGTACCTTTGTATTTTCCACACTGCGCCGCCTCTGAGCCTCGATTTGCTGTTCTCTTTCCTTCTAGTTGTAGAGTCTCTCTTCAGCCAGCCTTCCTGTGGTTCTGGGTGATGTCCGTTCAGTCTTTTAGTTGTATTTTTGAAATGGTTGTTTGCGGCAGCGGTCTCCGGTGTTTACCTACGCCGCCATCTTGGTCTCTCCAAAAGGGCTCTATTCAATTGTCTTAAAATAAATGAGCACTCATACAAATTGGAGAAATAACAAAAACTAATGCAATTGCTTTAAAAGTATACATGATCTATGATTAATCTTTAGTAAATAAAAGCTCCTTAAAGATGTTGGTTTCATTAAGGACATACAGTTGTCCTCTGCTTTCTAGCTTTGGAACTAACAGACCAGATGGAAAACCAGGGTATAAGGTGGAGAAGATGTTTTATATGACCAGGTTAGAGGAACACACGGTGCCTCAGTTTGGGATCCAGATTCTTGTGATAGAGCCGGATTAGAATGTTATGGTGACTGAAGATGATTCATGTAGATAGTAAGATGTGCATTTGGTAAAAGAAGTTATAAGGAATTGAAATACATTTTAATTGAAGAAAAAAAAGTAATTTTGTCCTAAAGTAAATGATTGTTCTACAATAAAAAGGAAAAAGATAGGCCAAAGGGTGAAAGATTTATGAAAGCTGCAGAAAATTTGTGTATGTTGCAGAGGTTCACAGAAAAGGAATCTTGAAAAAGAAATCTTATGTATGGTCAAACTAAGATTGGAACAGATTTATCTGACAAAATATGCTGAGCCCGGCCAGTGTGGCTCAGTGGCTGAGCATCAACCTATGAACCAGGAGGTCACGGTTTGATTCCCTGTCAGGGCACATCCTTGGGTTGTGGGCTCAATCTCCAGTGTGGGGCATGCAGAGGGCAGCCGATCAATGATTCTCTTTCATCATTGATTTTTCTATCTCTTTCTCCCTCTCCCTTCTCTCTGAAATCAATAAAAATGTATTTTTTAAAACATCAACAAAGTATGCCAATACAGAATTTGAATTTGGGTTTCTCTCTCTGTTAAAGAGACAAAAGTGTTTTTTCCACACTATTGGTATCCCTTTACTAGAAAATCATAAAGGGAAAGTAAAGATATACCTTACATCAGGTATATCTTACCTGTTTGCTTAGGTAAATCAAACTTTAATATTTAAAGAGCTAAATTTTACTTTTCACTATTTAACTTTCTATAATTGCTGTGAAGTGTGTATTTTTGTTTTTGTTTTTTAACTGAATGTTTGAATGCATAACTAAAATAAGGGAATCTGTGTTTAGAAAAGAAGGAAGTGAAACTAATGAGGTTTGGCTTTGGGGTGGTGGGCACATGATGTAGTATACAGATCTTGTAACACAGAAACCTGTATGTTCATGTTGACCAATGTCACCCCAATAAATTTAATTTTAAAAAAAGAAACTAGCCAAAGCTGGTTTGGCTCAGTGGATAGAGCGTTGGCCTGCGGACTGAAGGGTCCCAGGTTCGATTCCGGTCAAGGGCATGTACCTGGGTTGCGGGCACATCCCCAGTGGGGGATGTGCAGGAGGCAGCTGATCGATGTTTCTCTCTCATCGATGTTTCTGACTATTTCTCTCTCTCCCTTCCTCTCTGTAAAAAATCAATAAAATATATTTTAAAAAAAATAAAAAATAAAAAAAGAAACTAATGAGGCCTCTCTGATGTTTGAAAGGTGGATTTCAATCCAATTGCCCCCCCCCCAGATAAAAATGTATTAATGATGATCCATATGTACTCTCATTGGGTAGAACATTCCTTTGTCAAAGGGCTACAGCCATAGTAGTTACTAAAATACTTCCAACCGGTTTGACTTACTGGATGGGCGTCGGCCTGTGGACTAAAGGGTCCCGGGTTTGATTCTGGTCGAGGGCACGTACCTTGGTTACAGGCTCTTCCCCAGCCCAGGCCCTGGTTGGGGTGGGTGCAGGAGGCAACCAATCAATGTCTCTCACTCACATCCATGTTTCTTTCTGTCTTTCCCTCTCTCTTTCACTCTCCCTAAAAAAATCAAAGGAAAAATATCCTCGGGTGAGAATTAACAACAAGAACAACAACAACAGCAACAAAATACTTCTAGAAAGGATTTTTCCTGCTTGGAAAGTCCCTACAGAGTCCCATCCAGAAAGGGAAACCCATTTTACTAGACAAATACTACACCAGGTGTGCCAAACTTGGCTGATATTGCAGCATTTCCATTGCACTTGTCCTCTGTTTTTTGTTTGTTTCTTCTTTTTTTTTAATCCTCACCTAATGATATGTTTTTATTAATTTTAGAAAGAGAAGATGGAGAGGGAGAGAGAGAAAAAAAAATTGACCAGCTGCCTCCTGTAAACACCCTGACTGGGGATCAAATCCACAACCTGGGTATGTTCCCTGACCAGGAATCAAATTTGCATGATTTCGGTGTATGGGATGGAGATGACCCTCCAAGCAACTGAGCCACACCAACCAGGCTATCCTCTGGTTTTATAGAATAAAATGACAAAATAAGTAAAATTTAATTGGTAAAACTTATTGAATCTTTTCATCTGCCTTGACCCAAGGCCTTTCCCTTGATGTTGCTACTTCTTCTGGTAAATATCCATTGTCTCCTTCTAAAGTTGTTCCAGAAGACCTATCCTGTGAGGCTAGATCAGGGAATGTGCAAACCAGCCTTATTAAGGAGAACTTCTAACTTATTGGGAAGAACTTAACGGAGATTCTTGGAATTAATGCAAGTTCATAGAGTAGTTTTCACAGTGTGCTCCCAGGAGACTAAGACACCGAATATCATGGCCTGCAACCTGGACACATGGTCTATCAAAAAACACATCACCACAAGGACTCACTCCAGCCTGGCTGGAAGGGACCATACCAGGTACTTTAACCAGCCCCTGAGTTGCAAGGTTAAAAAGATGTTGATACATGAATTTATGTTTTTCATTTTAAAAGGCTCCCAAACTTACACCTCATTTGTCTGATTGAACACCACAGCCTATAAGAAACCTCAAATTAAAGTTATCCAGAACAGAAAACCACGCAGACAAAAAGCAGATGACACTTAAAACATACGGCTTTTCTCAGGATCAGGGATTGGGCCAGTAACATCAGCTCCTGCTATGTATAACTCTTACGTTTATTTCAGAGTTGCTATAACATTTATTTCTTAGATATTTTAACAACCTTAATCCTCTCTCAACAAGCTGGTCACCTATGTTTTAAATTGGATGTTCTAGTTATTGCACATCATTTAACCCTCGACTATACAGTACTGTTTTAACCCTTGTAAAGGGGAAACCTTGGGCATAATACAATGCTTTCAAACCTTAGCCTTCTCCTGGACCCTCTCTACTGGATAGCCATCCAGGGCCTGTTTCTAAGTCTGATAAAACTGATGATCCCATAGTTGTTCCTGTTAGCTACTTCTCAACTATCCCTAACTTTACTATTAATGTCACCAAAACTCCTCCTTCTGAAACTTATCAGGTTAAATTGCAAAAGGAACTTCTCCTCTCCCCTGTCTATCTAAACCCACCCTATGCATTGGATACACTCTCCCCAGGTGGTACCCAACCATCTCCCACAGTTGAATTAGTCGCTAGCCACCTCGTATCACATGACCACCTGTGGCTTAAATGCCTGAAATATGGTTGTGTCTGTCAACCCTGACTGCTTTGGCATGACCCTTTGTAAGGCCATTGTGAGTGGAAGCAGTCCACACTGTCATGAATCTGAACGTTCACCCCACGAGGTTCAAACATACCAGAAGACTTCTGGAGGGATGTTCAAACAAGACTGAGCCCTGGTTGGAAAATGTTCTCACTCCCTTCCTGTTATGGATAGAAATGAACAAACTCGCCGAAACCGGTTTGGCTCAGTGGATAGAGCGTCAGCCTACGGACTAAAAGGTCCCAGGTTCGATTCCGGTCAAGGGCATGTACCTTGGTTGCGGGCATATCCCCAGTAGGAGATGTGCAGGAGGCAGCTGATCGATGTTTCTCTCTCATCGATGTTTCTAACTCTATCTCTCCATTCCTCTCTGTAAAAAATCAATAAAATATATTTTAAAAAAGAAAAAAAAAAGAAATGAACAAACTCTACCAGGCACCTTTGTGCCTCCACAGGTTATATTTTGTCTCCATGGACATAAATCAGCCTTGGACACTTGATTGTCTAGATAGCTGGAGGCTGACTGGGACACTTGACATCTTCTTTTACTATCCTCAGGATGATAACAGCCATCCCTCCAAGTTCTCATCAGAGGAAAAAGAAGGCCCGATCAGAGTATATTAGTCCCCTGATGTGTGGATCCCTCTGTTTATGAAGATAGCTCTCGCCTAGCCAACGTGGCTCAGTGGTTGAGTGTCAACCTATGAACCAGAAAGTCACAGTTCGATTCCCAGTCAGGGCACATGCCCAGGTTGGGGGCTCGATCTCCAGTAGGGGACATTCAGGAGGCCACCCATCAATAATTCTCTCTCATCATTGATGTTTCTATCTCTCTCTCCCTCTCCCTACCTCTCTGAAATCAATAAAAAAAAAAAAAATTTAAAAAGCCCTAACCGGTTTGGCTCAGAAGATAGAGCATCAGTCCTTGGATGAAGGGTCCCAAGTATGATTCTGGTCAAGGGCATGTACCTTGGTTATGGGCTCAATATCCAGTAGGGGGCATGCAGGAGGCAGCTGATAGATGTTTCTAACTCTCCCACTCTCTTCCTCTCTGTAAAATCAATTAAAAAATATGTTTTAAAAAGAATTAAAAAGAAATAAAAAATAAGTTCATATATCCTATATAATAAAAGGCTAATATGCAAATCGACTGAATGGGGGAACAACTAGTCACTAAGATGTGCGCTGACCACCAGGGGGCAGACGCTTAACACAGGAGCTGCCCTCTGGTGGTCAGTGCACTCCCACAGGGGGAATGCTGCTCAGCCAGAAGCCAGGCTCATGGTGGGTGGGGGGAGCTTCTCCTGCCTCCACGGCAGAGCTAAAAATGTCCAACTGCTGGGGAGCAGGCCTCAGCTGTCAGTTGGACATCCCTCAAGGGCTCCTGGACTAGAGAGAGTGCAGGCCTGGCTGAGGGACACCCCCCGCCCCAGGGCATGAATTTCATGCACTGGGCCTCTAGTATATATATATTTTAAGATAGCTCTCATGGTCTTTCTGTGGGATGTGACTTGCTAGCAGGTTTTTCAGAAGGTGGGAGTAATTGCTTTCTCAGAATTGTATTTTCATGGGGTGGCCTTGGAACTGCTTAATTAAGTATACTGTGAAACCTAACTAGAACCATCAATCAAATTGCTTGTTTTTTGTTTTTAGCAATTTGAACCCAGCAAATATCATTAGACTTCTGAGTACAAATAGTCCTCAACAACAGTCATCCTTGATTATGTGCGTGTAGCCAAGGAGGAGTTTGTGCCACAGCCAATACCTCCTGCTGTACTTGGAAAAATACTTCTTCCCAGATAGAGTTTGAAACAACCTAACTCCTTAACCTTGCCAGATCCCTTAAGGGGCATCCCAGTTTTGCTTCTAGTGTCTATGGCTGGTTAGGACTTAAATTTTCTGACATTTTCATTTGGATCCCAACTGGGCTCAGAGCTATTTTAAGGTCTGGGTTGCAAATTGTTATTACAATTTGTTTAACATATTTTATTGTCAAGCTAGTGGTGTTCTGTATAACCAAATGTTTAAAACCTCCTACAAAAACGAGTAATCATTGCATAAAGGATAGAAATAATCCATCAGGCCCTAGCTGGTTTGGCTCAGTGGATAGACCATTGGCCTGCAGACTGAAGGGTCATGAGTTTGATTCCAGTCAATGGCAGGTACCTCAGTCACAGGTTCAATCCCCAGCCTCCGTCAGGCACGTGCGAGAGGCAGCAGATCAACATATCTCTCTCACGTGGATGTTTTTCTCTCTCTGTTGCTCCTTCCACTCTCTCTAAATATCAATGGAAAAATATCCTTGGGTGAGGATTAACAAAAAAAGAAAAAGAAAAAAAGTAAAGAAATAATCCAGTATTCCACTGTATCCACTTCATGTGTGTAATTCATGATGGTTGGAACCTTTATTCCTGATGCCAAATACCTTTTGTCAATTATCCATGATTTCTCTTACGAACTCAGTGCCTTTGTTGTTTTAACTTGTCTGGGCTGCTTTTATAAGAGCTTGTGAATTTTGAATTTGGTGCGTGCCTGAGAGACCTCTTGTAAGCAAATGGCTCTGGTTGCTCCATTGGCTAATTCCCGGCCACAGGAGTCCCACTGAGGGACTAGATGGAACCAGAGCGGGTGGCCAAGCCACTTTGGCGCTGACATGGGACAAACTGACCCGATAGATCACCAACACTGTCTGTCCACAGGTTCTGATTGGAAGGGGGCAAATATGGACTTGAGAAGGAAGAGAACCCTAAGAAGGGTTCCTGGTAGTTAACTGTGCTCAAATTAAAAACAAAAAAACAGAGTATGGACCAATCAGGGACCAGGGGGGAGAACTTCTATCCATATAAGCCAGTTCCCCTCTGGCTCTGAGAGCTCACTTCTCTTATTATTATTATGTTTCCATTAATTTCTAGAGAGAGTGGAAGGGGGGGAATGGGAGTGGGGGGGTACATTGATGTGAGAGAGACACATTGTTTGGTTGCCTTCCACAGCCACCATGACAGGGGCTGGGGATAGGACTTTCAACCCAGGTATATGCCTTTGACAGGGAATGGAACCTGTAACCCTTCAGTCCATGAGCTGATGCTCTAACCACTGAGAAATACTAGCCAGGACTATTATTATTTTTTCATCAAAGCCGTGTTTTATCCCATCATCATAATAAGTACTGGGCACTTTCCCTTTCTACCAAAGACCAAAGACTGTGTTTCCCTGGCTGAGCTGAAACACCAAATATATTTCACAGGAGCAGACCAGCGCAGGCCAGAGCAGAGGGGAGCAGACCAGCACAGGCCAGAGCGGAGTGGAGCAGACCAGCACAGTGCAAAACAGACCAGCATGGAGCAGAGCAATGCACAGCAGTGCAGACCAGCGAGGAGCAGACCAGAGCAGAGCTGTCTGGCCCAAGAAGTGCTGCCTCACGCTGTGTTGTTTTTCACAGCCGTGTGGCATTACATTCCAACTGTTTTGTACTGAATAAAGTTTCTTCACCGCCCCCCCAAATTGGGGCTTCCTGTTCGCATTGAAGTGGAGCCAATGACCAATTGACCATCGACCATTGGTGGACACTGGGATAGGAGCAGAGTCAGGAAGGGAGACCTGTGTGGGGTGTGTGATCAGGGCGGGGCAGCTTGGAAGAGGTGATGTTCCAGGAAGGCCTCAAGGAAGGAGTGGAGAGAAGTAAAGAGCGCTTGCCAGGGTAGGGAGAAGATGGGTCCAAAGGTGATATGGTGTGGCTGAGATCTTGAGCCATGGGTCCTCAAACTTTTTAAACAGGGGGCCAGTTCACTGTCCCTCAGACCGTTGGAGGGCCGGACTATAGTTTAAAAAAAAACTATGAACAAATTCGTATGCACACTGCACATATCTTATTTTGAAGTAAAAAAACAAAACGGGAACAAATACAATATTTGTATTTGCATGTGGCCCGCAGGCCGTAGTTTGAGGACCCCTGTCTTGAGCTCTGGAATCAGACAACCTTATGTAATCTCTGCAGCCCCGACCCTAAATGGATATAACAACATAGTACTGTTTGAATATTGTGAATTTGAAATAGCACGATAGACCAAATACCAGTGAGGCTTGCTCAGTGCACCCAATTTGAAATAATTCGAAATGCCTTCCCCCTGAAATGTAAATGCATCAGAAATCATTAAATTTCCAAAGTCACTAGGGTCTGAGGAATGTGAGGCTCAGGATATTGAATATGATTTGATGGCTCCTCCTACACGCATGTCTTCGGGAAATGGAAACATTTGCCAATTTGGGTCCAGCTTGCTGGTAAATTATATAAATTTGAAATTATACCAAATCTTTAGTAATGAATCCTAGACATAAAAGGTGCTCCATCCTGTCCCTGCTCCATGGGACAATTAAATCCCAGGGCCAAATTCTCCATTAGACACAACAGGCACAGGGCCTAGGTGCCCTGATACTTTTAGGGGGCCCCAAAATTATTTTAATTTGTTTTACCATCAGAAGAAAAAAATGGAATTGTCTTTGTACTAATACAGTCATAAAATATGATATTTTATTTGGGGAGGAAGGGCCCATGAAAGACAGCATGGCCCTGATGGTGCCTAGTACAGAATATGCCTCAATAAATGTGAGTTGTTTTATCCTCCTCCTCATTGTTGCTAATATTGGCAAGAATGGGCCACTCCTTCTCAGGGTGTGGTCATCAGACCAGCCTAGCTAGATGAAAGGATAAATACAGCCAACGTCATAACATGGATCAGCAGTGGTGAGTGTACACACCCTGCTTTGTGCTAGGCAATCATTGTCTCACCCTGGCTGGTTTGGGTCAGTGGTTAGAGTGTCGGCCTGCGGACCGAAGGGTCGAAGATTCGCTTCCCAGTCAAGGGCACGTACCTTGGTTACTGGTTCGATCCCCTGCACCCTGGCCGGGGCCACAGGCAGGAGGAAACCAATCAATGTGTCTCTCTCACATCAATGTTTCTACCCCAACCCCCATCCCCTCTTCCCTCCCTTCCACTCTAAAAATCAATGGAAAAATATCCTCAGGTGTGGGTAAGAATAATTTTAAAAGACAACCATTGTCTTATCTTATCCTCTCAACATCCTCATGAAATGGGTATTGTTATACGTAGTAGTTTCAACAATAAAGAATTATTTAAAAAAAGAAAGAAAAGAAATGGGAATTATTAACCCCATTCTACAGATGAAGAAATAGAAGCCACCCGGAGTTTAGTGATTTTCCCATTCTCACAAAACTAGTAAGAGGAGGCAGGATTTGAGTCTAGAACGCCATGGCCATATGCTCTATATGCTAAGAGAGGTGATGCTAATCAGAAAAGAGTGAAATCCTCCAATGACAGTCATGGGAGTTGGATTTTATCACAAGATGACAACACTGGGTGATTTTGGAAAGGAGCTAAGTGGCATTTAGGGAGATGAATTTGGCAGTAGTGCTTGGAGTCCCAATGGGTTGCCATAATAATTCTAGGAACATCCCAAGAGGTTTCTAAGATTGGTAAAGGGCCCTAGCCATGCAAAGGCAGGATTCATTCTTTCTGGAGACTGTCCACCTGAGGCGCACCGTGGCTTAGTGTTAAAGGGAGGTTAGAGGTGCTGCCAGCCCACCACCCAGCCAGCAATCATTTGGATAACTCTTTTTATTTTATGTTAATACCCTGCATTTGTGTTGGGCAAAATGAGATAAACCTCATTCATTACTTATATGATGTATCTGCTAGAAATGATTTGGCTTTAACAAATATTGACTAATTCAACAAACATTTACTAGGTGCCTAGTCTGTGCCAGGAAATGTATCAGGTAGTGGGATACAGAATTAAAAAGACTGTCAAGCCCTGGCCGGTTTGGCTCAGTGGATAGAGCGTTGGCCTGCGGACTGAAAGGTCCCAGGTTCGATTCCAGTCAAGGGCATGTACCTTGGTTGCAGGCACATCCCCAGCAGGAGGTGTGCAGGAGGCAGCTGATCGATGTTTCTCTCTCATCGATGTTTCTAACTCTCTATTCCTCTCCTTTCCTCTCTGTAAAAAATCAATAAAATATATTTTAAAAAAAATAAAAAAAGACTGTCAAGTCTTCACCCTCTCAGAGCTTAAGTTTAAAGGACGTACCCAGTCGGTGTGGCTCAGTGGTTGAGTATCGACCTATGAACCAGGAGGTCACGGTTCAATTCCCCGTCAGGGCACATGCCCAGGTTGCAGGCTCAATCCCCAGTGGGGAGCATGTAGGAGGCAGCCAATCAATAATTCTCTCTTATCATTGATCTTTCTTTCTTTCTCTCTCTCTTTTTTAGATTTTTAGAGAGGAAGGGAGAGGGATAGAGAGATAGAAACACTGATGAGAGAGGAAGTCATCAATTGGCTGCCTCCTACACTGCCCCCACCCGGAATTGAGCCCAGAACCCGGGCATGGGCCGTGACTGGGAATTGAACCGGTGACCTCTTGATTCCTGGTTGACGCTCAACCACTGAGCCACACCAGCCAGGCTCATAATTGGTGTTTCTATCCATCCCTCCCTCTCCCTTCCATTCTCTCTAAAAATCAATAAAAACATATTTTAAAAAAAACAACATCTAAGGTGAAAGTTTGACCAATGGAAGTAGGTACTAAAGTGCATTTCTCTATTTAGCATAGTGAGTAAGAGCATTTATAGTTAGAACCTTGTTAGCTATGTGACCTTGGACAGGTTGCTTAAACCCTCTGTGCCTCAGTTTTCTCATCTGTTAAATGGGGATAATAGTAACTATTTACAAGAATGAATGCAGGTGAGTTCCCTAGAACTACCTCGCAGGTAGTAGACATTTAACAAGTATTATTATTATTGGTATTGTCATGAGTTGCATTGCAGAAATGGGGGTGGTAGGGCATGGATGCTCAAGTTAATCCTCATAGTAGTGTGATTAATGAGTTAGTATGAAGTCAGACAAACCCATATCTGCCACTTACTATGAAGGTAAATATCTACATGCATCAGCCAGATGTTTTTGGCTATAAGAGACAAAAAGTTATATTAACCATAAGAAAAAGTATCATCTCACATAGCAAAAAGCCCAAAGGTAGGGTGGCCTTCTGTAATAGCTAATCCAAAAGCTGAATCTGGTCATCAAGGACCTGGAAACTTTCCACCTCTCTATGTGGTTGAGTTTCTCTTGTGGGTACTAGATGCTTTTGGCTTCTCATGGTAATTGAGGACACACGCCTTACTGTTCATATCCAATGAACAATAGAGTCCCCCCCCCCCCCCCCCCCGCCCTCCCGCATTCCATCATGCACTAAAATTCCTTCCTTTCAGTATAATTGGTCCAATTTAAGTCTCATACCCACCCAGAGACTGAAAACCCATTCATTGTGGAATGTCTAAAGCTGATTGGCTTAGGCCTGAATTCCTGAACCAATCACAGGCAGGGGAATGGTATTACCAAATTTAGACCAATCAGAGCCCACCCCTACAATTGAGGATGGGATTGAACTACCCTCAGTCAGGTGGGCTACATGCATTTCTGAATTTCAAGAAAATGTAGACTGGATGCTGAGCAGGCAATCAATAGTGCCTGCCCCCCCTCCCCATAGACTGCCTCCCAGTATTATCAAGAAGATTAAATAAGAAAATGGCTTTAAAATATGTAACACAGTGCCTCACACCTGTTATTAAGCTTATCTATGTTGTTAGTGGGAGCTGAATTGAGCGCACAGAGCTGCTTAATTAATTTCCAAATGAGAGAACAGAGAGTACTGGTGGAATCTGGGATTTTATTTTTCTGTTTTGTTTTGATTTTTTTGGGGGGGCGGGGGTACAGTTAAAAAAGAAAGAGTATAAATATCCGTAATAATTTGCTATCTATCAGGTGCCCTGTAGACAGACTCAGAGATCAATATAGTCATAAGCAGTGCGATCTTAATCTGATGTAATACCCAGAGAAAAAAATAATAGATGCAAACAAATAAAACCACTCATCCTAACTGGGTGCAAACAGAGGTGCCTTAAAGGTGAGGGTAATGCAGTCTGAGTTGGGGGCTCTACCTTATTCCTTCCTAAGCCCTGGGAGGGGACCTAATAATTTTTTTTGTTTTAGATGGTGTGTTATAAGTCGTATGTCCTCCTTTGATGCATTAGATCAGGAGTCAGCAAACTATATCTCTTGGGAAAATCTGGCCTGCTGTTTGTTTCCTACTAATTTTACACTCTAATTAAACATTTTTTACTTGAGAAGGGCCTCTCCAAATCACATAAACTGGAGGCCCCACAAAATGCGACTTTCTTATATTTTTTTTCTTTTTCTTTTTCTTCTTTTTGTTATTGTTAATCCTCACCTGAGGATATTTTTTCCCATAGAATTTTAGAGAGAGTGAAAGGGAGGGGGAGAGACAAAGAAAGAGAAATATGGATGTAAGAGACACATTGATTAGTTGCCTCCCATGCTCACCAGGAGATGGAGCCTACAACAGAGGTATGTGCCCTTGACCGGAATCTAATCTGGGACCCTTCAGTCCACAGGTGGACGCTCTAATCACTTAGCAACCCAGCTAGGGTGAGTTTTTCTCATTTAAGTGCAAACCCAAACCCTAAGAGTTTAGCTAGAAGCTAGTTAATGGGTGAGTCACGGGAACTTCAAAGGTGAGAGCTTTCTGTCTCTCTTTCCTTGCTCTCTTCCTTTCTCTCTGTTCTGTGAGTTGCTGCCTAGCTTTATTTGCATGGATAGTCTCTCCAAGTAGCAGAAACAATGACCTCTGGTGCCTTTAGATCCCCGCGCCCCCCCCCCCCCCCCCCCCCCAGTTAAGCAGCCCCATCAGAAAAACTTTTGCCTCCCAACATCCTAGAGAAGATTCTGATTGGCTCAGTGTGGACCGCATTCCTATCTCTTGAGCCAACCCAATGGCCTGGGGGGGATGAACTAATCTGACTAACCTAAGCTATAAGGGGAAAAAGAAAGAAAGAGATAGCCCAGGACCACATGATGTCCTCCCAGAGGAACTTGGAGAGGTGGAAATATACAATAGTTAATTATATAGTATGTTACACAAGGACTGCAACCCTTTACTCCATCCCCATCATGTTATCACTGAGGGCACTGTGACCCAGACAGGAGACATTTCCATTTACACAAGGTTACCCTGTATTTGCATAGTAGATCAACCAGTATTATAAAATCACAGACCTAATATAAAATGATCCTACCACACATGCCAGGGTGTTTCACAGGGAAGGGAGAAAGCACCACGTTTACCATGATGCTGGCTATGAATTCATCATCCTGGGCCTTGTGACCTAGAAAAACAGGAAAGGCCTGGAGTCAGATTGTCTAGTTGACTCTTCTAAGTCTCGTCACAGGAAATTAGATAGATAGATAGATAGATAGATAGATAGATAGATATCAGAGAGGAAGGGAGAGGGAGGGAGATATAGAAACATCAATGATGAGAGAGAATCATCGATCAGCTGCCTCCTGCATGCTTCCCACTGGGGATAGAGCCCCCAACTGGGCATGTGCCCTGACTGGGAATCAAACCGTGACCTCCTGGTTCATAGGTTGATGCTCAACCATCAAGCAACACCGGCCAGGCAAAGGAATTTCTTTTACTATACCACACAGGCTTCTTGTAGAAGCTACTCTCATAGCTGACAGAGCTGCTTTCCTAGAATAGCTACGGTTCAGATGAGTGGATGAGTGGAGGTGAGTAATTTCTCATCCACCAAACATCATTTTCATCACAACCTCCAAGGACACTGGCACCATGAACTGGGTATAATCTGAATCTTAACTCCCCTGGATTTTTGGCAGAAGTCAACCCAAGGTATTGATGGCTGTATCCAAATGCTCCCTGGGTTGGTAGGAGTCTGCTGGAGCAGGAACACAACTCGCTTAAACAAAGGGGAGGGTCTACTATAAAGATAGGGAGCTGCTGGCAGGACCTTAGAAGAGTCCAGAATTGGAAAGCCATCAGGAACGCAGACTTGATTTGCATTTCAAGAGCCTCTTGGCACTGTTTCGCTCCTCAGGTTGGATTCATTCTTTCTCTCTCCAGCCTGATTTCCTCTGCTCCTGGACCATGCCAAGGACTGCCCAGCTCCAGAGCTCAATTCTGGCCATAGTGTATTTCTCTCACTCTCTGTCTTGTGGTGTGGTAGATGATATAGGGTGGCCATGGATGGTTAAGCAGGGTCCCTGAGCATCATGCCCAGTGTCAGTACTCTTTGCCAGTATTAGTGTCCTATGGCTGCTATAACAAGTTACCAAAAACTTAGTGGCCTCAACAACACAAATGCATTATTTCACAGCTCCGGTGGTCAGAATTCTGATGGGAGGTTGTCTCAGCAAGCCAATAGGAATTGTCATCAGGGCTGTGTGTCTTTCTTGAGGCTCTAGAGGAGAATCTGTTTTCATGCTTTTTCCACCTTCTCTAAGAGGCTGCACACATTCCTTGGCTCATAGCCCCCTTTTATCTTAAAAGCCAGCATGGCAGCCCGAATATTACTCACCATTTCCTATCCCTGATTTTGATTCTTTTGCTTCTTTTAAGAAGCTTTGTGGTTATTTGGTGTCACCTGGATATTCTAGGATACTAAAGCCTCATTGCTGATTAGCAACCTAAATTCCCCCCTTGCTATGTAAAATAGCATATTCACAGGTCCCAGGGATTAGGATGTGGACTCTTAGAAAGTCAGTAACAGAAGCAGCCATACATCAGATTTCATTTCTGTCCGTTTCAGAGAGAGAACAGGTGGTGCTGACTGCCATGAGCCACCAGGCCATACAGAATGCATGGGGCCATCACAAATTGCAGGAGACAGAAATAGGTATGATCTCCCCGAGACACCTCTGACCTTTGCAGAGGAGAGAAGGGACCACTGCTTCCCACCTTATCTCCCCACTCAGGCCAACCAGGTCTATATGTCTGAACATTAATAGCAGTAAAATCTACCCTCTTCTAAGTGGTGCCATGCTGAAAACAAACCTAATGCTTTGGGGATCAAACTTTGGTCCTGACTACCCCAGCCCCATGCATCAAATTCCTAACCATTTTGACCTCCACCTATGGTCAACAGCATCCTAGGAGTTGAAGGGGTGTCTGATAGAGGTCTCTATTATAGCTAGAGGAAAAGACAAATGAGGTCTCAATGCCAAATATATACCCTGGGAAACATCTCCCCAGGGGTGCCTGCACTTGCTGTTCATCTTGTGTGTTACCTGCCATCTCTTTAGGTTTATGGTAGGAAGGCAGCATGGCATGGCAGCTAAGCACTCAGACAGCCTTGAGTTCAAATACTAGCTCTGCCATCTTACTAGATGGGTGACTTTGGACAGGTTATTTGTCTCCTCCTCTGAAAAATAAAGACCATAATTGTAGCACTGTCTCCCGGATGTGTTGTGAAGGTACAAATGCAAATGTAGATGCAATGTTATGCAAATTTGCCTTGTAGGTCCTGAATGTTTGCTCTGGCTTTTACTATTACCTCAAGAGGAATGACAGGAAATAAAGAGCTCAGACATTTTCTAGACCCAGTTAAGTCTATCTGAACGTGAATAAAGAGAGAGAAAAAATGCATACCCAATGTGAATTTTGTATTCTTAGGGTTTCCCAAAGAGTGATCTAAAAACCAGCTCTATCAGCCCGGCCGGTGTGGCTCAATGGTTGAGCGTCAACCCATGAACCAAGCAGTCACAGTTCGATTCCCAGTCAGGGCATATGCCTGGGTTGTGGGCTTGGTTCCCAGTAGGGAGCCGGCAGAAGGCATCCAATCAATGATTCTCTCTCATCATTGATGTTCCTATCTCTCTCTCCCTCTCCCTTCCTCTCTGAAAGCAATAAAAATATATTAAAAATAAAATAAATATATTTTAAACAACAAAAACAGAAACCCCCAGCTCTGTCAGAGTCATGGGGGGGGGGGCGTGGGGGCGTGGGGGTGTGGGGAGGGTGTCTGAGGAAGGCTGGTGGAAACTATAGATGTCCAAGTCCCAGCCCAGCCTGACCCAAGGTGGGACTGAGGAATCCGCATTGTTAACATTCCTCGGGGATTCTTGTGCTTACGAAATTTGAAAACTGCCCTCTCTTCGTAGAGAACCTCAGCAGGGAGGAGAAAATTACAGTTCATATTTGGGATGTCATGAGCATCTCATGACATAAGGTCAGGGGGTCGGGGCAGGCCGTCCTGTTTCCTTTCTCTAGACGCTGCTGCCTGGCATCCCTATGCTGGCAGACAAGCTGAGCGCTGGGTCTGACTCAGCTCCTGTCCTGCCCACATCGGGTTAAGTGGGTGCTTCGTAGTTTCTACTTGTGCAACTCAGCCCGTCAAAGTCTCAGCTGGTCCCTCGGGCCCCTGTTGAATGAATAGGAGGATCTGAAGACAAGCCCTGGCCGGTGTCGCTCAGTTGGTTGAGTGTCATTCCGTACATCAAATGTGTTGGTGTGGTAGGTAGTTAGACAGACATAAGCAGAGCAATGACAACAGACCAGGTCAGAAGGTCATCAGGGTGGAAAGCCCTGGGTGCCTAGCAAAGGACAAAATGTGGGGTGGGACCTTGCCCCCAGGTGACCTTTCCTCCCCTAGCATACTGCTGGTCATGCAGTTGGACCCCCTGACCTATCCTCCCTAGAAGAAAGTTGTATTTCAACTCCAGACCAGAAGAGCAACAAAACCAGCCAAGGCTGACCTCAGTCCCAGCTGCATTAATACGGATCCCCTGCCCTAAGGCAGACCAATCAATCAGTGGAGACCACAACCCTGAAAGGACACACCTGGAAAACTCCTGGATATTCTATTGAGATCTTCCCCTTGACCTCCCCTAAAATCTCTGCCCTTAAAACCCTCCCCCAGCCACACTACCATTAGCTCCCTCACTCCCACCGGCCCTTCCTTTACCTCTATAACTTCTTTCCTAAGCCCACTTCTTCTAGGAAATACTTTTTATATCTCTGTGATTTACCCAATAAATGTTCTCTTATAGTTTGGGTCTTGGCTCTGAATTCTTTCCTAGCCAGAATCCAAGTACCGAGGTTGCTGAACCCAGGTCCAGTCTGACCCCACCTGGTGCTGTTCCTCCGCCTACAACAGAATGGTGCCAAGATTTGGATTGTTTCATCACTGATAAGCCAATAGTCCTCGCCACCGTGGCTTGAAGGACATAGACTGTGTTCTTTCCTTCCTGTATCTTTCCTCCTCCACTTCTCTCTCTCTCTCTCTTTCTCTTTCTCTCTCTCTCTCTCTCTTCAGATTGCAGCACTGTGAGGGTATGACTGGAGCATTTAAAAGCCGTTAGGGCACTCGCCACTAGAAGACTCCCATGACAGGATGAGTGCTGGGGTGCAGCCCCAGCAGGTCCAGGGGTCCCCAAAGGTGTGGACGGAGTCGGCGAAGAAGGAATGACACGAAGACAGCCTTCAGTTGATCACCAGCCTAGTCAGGACCTCTAGCCAAGTTCTGGTCAGGATCTCCAGCGAAGTTCTGGTATTAGGTTCTCTTGCCATGTTCTCTCGATAGGTTCTCCAGCCAGGTTCTCCAGATTCTCCAGCCAGGTTCAGTCACCAGGTTCTTTAGCCAGGTTCTATCCAGGTTCTTTTGCCATGTTCTGTCTAGGTTCACCAGTGAAGTTTTGTAGCCAGGTTCTGTCCAGGATCTTTTGCCATGTTCTCTGGCTAGGTTCTGGTTAGGATCTGATGATGATCTGATGAGGATCTGATGAGGATCTGATTTTTATTGTCTTGTTACATCTGTATTTATACCAGCCGATTTTAATCCTGTCAATTTCTATTACAAAGGTTAGGGCGTTTCTTATCTCCATTCCAGGGAGTAAAGATTATGTAGCTTAACTACCCGCCTGGCACTTAATTAAGGGGTTGTATCCCTTCCCTAACCTCAGGGAAAAATCCCCACCTGGGGAAAAAACCTTTCTCGGAGAGGTGACCTTGGTTAAAACACATGGCGCTAAGGAGAGCAAATATATTAAGAACAATATGCTATATATGCCAGGTCCCTTGAAACATATGCTGTGCAGATGTTTCTTTCCTGCAGCGACTGTGTCAAGCAGCAAGGATAGACCGGCTTCCGGCAGATGAGTGGGTGATGGACTGGGGAAGTTTGCACTAGACACCCTGCCAGCTGCAAGGCAATGTCCATGCACCAGGACACTGTAGAATCACACCAAGCCTTTCCCCACAGCTTTTCCCTGTCGGGTTATGAGTTCCAATGGAGAGAGAGACAGACAGATCCTTGCCTTTTGACTGGAAGGATGTTCCTTTCTCCCCTTTCTCTTCCTTTCTTTGTGTCTGGAGTTAAATTCAGGCTGACTTTCTTTGGGCTCTTTTGAAATCCTCAAGGTGGAGCTAAGGGTTAAGGGTTGAAAGATCCTAGGCCAAAAGGTAAGAATCTAGGTAACTAAAGACCCCCCCAAAAAGAAAGGATGGCTGTTTTTTTAAAAAATTATTTATTGATTTTGAGAGCGAGAAACGTTGATTTATTGTTCCACTTATTTATGCACTCAATAGTTAATTCTTGTATGTGTCCCAACTGGGAGTCGAACCCGAAACCTTGGCATATCGGGACAATGCTGTAACCAACTGAACTACCCAGCCAGGGCTTTGACTTTTCAATTGCAATTGCTTATGAGGGTCCAAACAGGACCTTTTACTGGATAAATGAGAGCCTGAACTCATTCTGCTCCGAAAGTAGGGGACACCCGGCTGTTCTAATCTTCCTAGAGAAGGTCGACAGGATTTGCCCCCAGGGCCTGAGGTGCTATCTCTGTCTGGCCGCCCCACTAACATCCATAGGTCACCAGGAGTCTTCTCTGGTCCCTGTAACCAACTTCTATGAGAGCCTCAGGGGTAACTTAACAGGAACTCCCTTCCCTTCCAGGGGCCATTGCTCTCCTAGGCCTCTTATAGGACCAGTGCTTTTGGGAACATGAAAGGCAGGGCAACAGGTGACTAGCCCAACTACTATAGACAAGAGCTGTGGCACAAGTTTTCTAGGTGCCCCTTGTACAAACAGATGTGATGGGGGGACCTCCGGTGAGGCTGGCTAAGTCCGGAGGCAGACATGCCTCCCTTAGGACTGGTTTTATGTAGAGTGCAGTCCACCTGTCTGAGTTGAGCGAGTCCATCGGTACAGTGACCAGCTACCACTGTGACTGTTAGTAAGTCTGTCCACAGAACACAGGGTAAAACTTTACATCCAGGAGGCACCCAGGTGGTAGGACATCCCTGTGGAGTGGAGTCCACTTGTCTGAGCGGAGTAAGTCCATCCTCCCGGTGACTGGCCATCTTGGGGATGCTTGATAAGTCTGCTCTCAGGGCACGGGTATTACTCCAGACCCCATGTATTTCCCTGGCGAAAGGGAACCTGCCCCACTGTGGTTCTCAACCACAGGACGACAGCCCAGAGACTAGCAGGGACACCTGTAACTTGGCTCAGAACTTGTCTGTCTCTCTGTAGATGGGGGACCAGTCTACAGTGTCTCAAGATACCCCTTTGGGTCCCTTAAGCTTCTTTTGCAAAATAGCCTGGCCCCATTATAAAGTGGGCAGTGGGGAGGTTTGGCCAGTAATGGCACACTTCAGTTTAATATTATCCCGCGTTAGACCCGTTTTGCCGTTCCAAGGGAAGTGAATGGAGAATGAGGCCTTTTTAGATCAATGTGTCTTTTCCATACATACATGGTTTGGCTCTCAGCAATGACCTCAGCTATATGCTACCTGTAAACTAGATCTCTATAACTGCTACAGAGCCTGAAAGAAAAATATACCCAAGTGGAAAGGGACAATCCAAAAATGGATGAGTAAATCTGTTAGTCTTTTGTCAACATTTGCCAATCCTTAAGATGTCACCAAAAAATGACCTCTCCCCTCCCCAAAAAACCCCACCAAAAAAAAAAACCCATCCAACAGCAACACTATTGCCTTTTTTTACAGATAGTCTTTACAGGCGCAGACATGCGACTCCAGAATGTCAAAGCCCACTAAATCCTTTTACCTTCCCTGAAACCTCCCCTATTCAGCTCAAAATCCTTATAGATAATTGGCTTTATGAAATCAATTTAGGATCTTTGAAATGTAAAATAACTGGTCAAAGAGTCTTATCTAGGCCATTTTTTAAAATATATTTTTTAAATTGATTTCAGTGAGGAAGAGAGAGGGAGAGAGAGATAGAAACATCAATGATGAGAGAGGATCATTGATGGGCTCCCTCCAACATGCCCCCTACTGGGGATTGAGCCATGTGCCCCAACTGGGAATCCAACCATGACCTCCTGGCTCACAGGTCAAAGCTCAACCACTGAGCCACACCTGGTTGGGTAAGGCCATCTTTTAAAATGCAAGTTTCTGGTAGGTAATCCTTATTGAAAGGAAAAAAACAAAAAGACATTAGCCAATGTTAAACATTGATTGGTAGACAAGTCTTAAGTTTACCTACTTTGGGCCTTTTAATACAAAAAAGCCAGGAAATATATTTGAAACTATTAATAAATAGTTTATACTTTATCAGAAACATGTCTTTTAAAAGTGTGAATGTGGCCCTAGCCGGTTTCGCTCAGTGGATGGGGGGTAGGCTTTCGGACTGAAGCGTCTTGGGTTCCAGTGAAGGGTCCATACCTTAGTTGCAGGCTCAACCCCTGCCCTGGTCAGGGCTTGTGCAGGAGGCAACCAATAGATGTGTCTCTTACACATCAATGTTTCTCCCTCTCTCTTTTCCCTGTCCTTCCACTCTCTAAAAAGTAATGGAGAAATATCCTCGGATGAGGATTAACAACAACAAAAAAAGTGAATGTGTTTGCCAATGGAGACCATGTTTCTAGAAGTTATAAAATGCATTTGCCAATTTAAGTAATTCTAATTGCTTATTTTTAATGGCCACTAAAAAATCAAGGTTTCTGCCCTAGCTGGTTTAGCTGAGTGGATGGAGCACCGGCCTATGGACTGAGGGGTCCCGGGTTCGATTCCGGTTGGGGGCACATGCCCGGGTTGGAGGCTTGATCCCCATTGGGGGACATGCAGGAAAGCAGCCAATTGGTGATTCTCTCTCATCATTGATGTTTCTCTCTCTCTCCCTTTCCCTTCCTCTCTGAAATCAATAAAAATTTGTTTAAAAAGATCAAGGTTTCTAAGAGTTAAGAATTTCAATTAATTGGAAAGAAATTGTATGGTTTTGGTAATAAAAAAACATGAGGTATGGAAAGGCATTTTGAAAGAAAAAAAGTGAATTATTCTAAAGCCAGTTATTTCTGAATGGGTAAAACAGTTTGTGAAAATTGTAAAAAGGTTTGTGAAAGTTATAAAAGGTTTGTAAAAAGAAGTATTAAAAGGAAATCATGTAAGTGAGATAGGCCAGTAAGCCAGGACAAGTGGAACAGGGAAACTGAGACATAGTTAAACAGCAGTTTGCAGCCACCTAAAATATCTAGATGCCAAACAGTTTGCAGTAGTCTAGTAAATCCTATCTTCCCTAAACCAAGGATACATTTAAGAATAAACCATTTATACTTTCCTCCCCAACCATAAGGTAAACAGCTTAAATCACCCTACTCAGGGAGATAGAGAGCAGAAATCCAGTTAATGCCATTTACCCACCTCATCCAAGAACAAATGAAGTTGAGACTAAACCTCAGTTTGGTATATCAACATAAAACTAATGAATTCTATTGAGATCCTCCCCTAAATGCCCAGTCTTTAAAGCCCTTCAAAATGAAGGCCCAGCATGTGCTCTTCTGAATAATACATATAATTAATTGAACAAGTTTAAAACTTAAAAATAAGCTACTACAGAGTTAGAATTTGGTTCCTTTCCACTTTGTTAAAAGGAAAATAATTGTCCTCTTGCTTTTCAAATATGAGGAGACTTATTTTTATAAAGCAATTTGGTGAATTATATATTTTTCTCCCTACCTAATCCCTCCAAAATTTGGCAATTTTTAATGAGTGAGTCATGGAAATACCTTTCTTTGCATGAATTCAATAAGACCAGTTTCCAATTATGGCAATTATTAACCAAGACTTTGGCTGGAAGGTCATGTGTGAGAGAGACATGCCTGTTTCTGGATGTCACCAGAAAGCCTTAAGAAAGGAAGACTGCCCTAGCTGGTTTGACTCAGTGGTTAGAGTGTCGACCTATGGACCAAAGAGTCCCTGGTCTGATTCTGGTCAGGGGCACATATCTTGGTTGCAGGCTCCTCCCAGGCCTGAGCCCTCATCAGGGCTTGTGCAGGAGGCAGTCAATCACTGTGTTGTCTCGCATCAGTGTTTCTCTCTGTCTTTCCCTCACTCTTCCACTATCCCTAAAAATCAATGGAAAAATATCCTCAAGTGAGGACTAACAGAAAAAGAAAGAAAGAAGGAAAGAAAGAAAGAAAGAAAGAAAGAAGGAAGGAAGGAAGGAAGGAAGGAAGGAAGGAAGGAAGGAAGGAAGGAAGGAAGGAAGAAAAGGAAGACTGACTTTGAAGCCAGTAAGAGCCCGTTGGAGAAAGCCTGATACCTTGCTTGGTTCTGTGGTTCATGGCAGCCTTCCCAGGTGAGAAATGAAGATTGCTTTCCTGAGAGATGGCAAGGAAGGAACCTCAAGACATTTGGGGAACCTCGAGAACTGGAGGAATTCACCCAAGTCTATAGATATTTCAGACAAGCCTAATGGCAACTCGGTGGCTCAGCTTCTTTGCCATTGAGGGGCTTATTAAAGCTCGATCATGAAGTTCCAGCAAGGTAAATTTTAAAAAGCCTATATGATCAATTGCTATTTTGATTATATTTATGCAAATAACCAGGCCAAGTTGAAACTAGACAGTACAGTAAATAAATTGGTCTTAAATTGGCTCTTTAACAAAAATGAGGGTGATTTTAGGGGGAAAATATGTTTCAATAGACTCTATAATACACAGTTGTGAATATTAAATTCTAATTCAGTTAATTATCTTGAAATTTTTATTTTTCATTTATGAATTGAACTGAGTCTTAAATTTATTTAGTTTTCTTAAATTTTGGCTACAATCCTCCAAACTAATGTTTCATTCTTCTCTCATCCTTTGATGGAATTAGTGAAAACTAAAACGTCTTTCCTACAACCAGACCATTTGTCATAATTCTTGTCATTCTAGCTTTTGCCCCAATAATATTAAAATTTGTAACACAATTTGTCTCCACCAGGTTACAAGCCCTACTCCTACTCAGGGAATACCACCTCTAGACATCATCACCACCTCCTTCCACGCCCAGGCCTCATCGTCTCTCTGACAGAGAGCAAGGATATCTTGACTCTAAAGGAAAACTTCATCCCTCTTCAACATGACGCAGCAACAGAAGAGACCCCATGCCCCCTTTCTCTGAAAGAATTCAGAGCCAAGACCCTGGATGGGAGTATGTGGTAGGCAGTTAGACAGATATGAGCAAAACAAGGGCAATGAGCCAGGTATAGAAGGTTGTCAGGATGGAAAGCCCTGGCTGCCTAGCAAAGGACAAAATGTAGGGTGAGACCTTGCCCCCAGGGTTATCTTTCCTCCCCTAGCATAATGCTGGTCCTGGAGTTTGGACCTCGTGACCTATCCTCCTTAGAGATAACATCTAGGCCTCAGTTGCATTTCAACTCCAGACCCAGATGAACAACAAAATCAGCCATAGCTGCATTAATACTGACTCCTTGCCCTAATGCAGACCAATCAACCCTGTGGTCTCAGTAACCCTGAAAGGACACACCTGGAAAACTGCTGGATATTCTATTGAGATCTTCCCCTGGGGCCTCCCCTAAAATCTCCACCCTTAAGACACTTAGGGTGGAGGGCCCAGTGCATTCTCCCTCCTGGGATCCCATCAGAGCCTTTTCCTACTCTCTCCCTCCCCTCAGGCATGCTATCATTAGCTCCCTCACTCCCAAGCCCCATGGGCCCTTCCTTTCCCTCTATAACTTGTTTCCTAAGCCTATTTCTTCGAGGAAATACTTTTTGTACCTCTGTGATTTACCCAATAAATGTTCTCTTATAGTTTGGGTCTTTTTTTTTAAAATTTTTTTATTGCTTAAAGTATTACAAAGGGTATTACATATGTGTCCTTTTTTCCCCCAGCCTTTGACAATCCCCTGGCCTCCCCTACCCCCCAGTGTCTATGTCCATTGGTTATGCTAATATGCATGCATACAAGTCCTTCGGTTAATCTCTTACCCCCCTCCCTCCTGCCCCCCAACCCTCCCCGGCCTTCCTGTGGTATTTTTCCTTCATTGACTGGCTTATTTCACTTAGCATAATGCTCTCCAGTTCCATCCATGCCGTTGCAAATGGTAAGAGTTCCTTCTTTTTTACAACAGCATAGTATTCCATCGTAGTTTGGGTCTTGGCTCTGAATTCTTTCCTGGCCAGAACTCAAGTACCAAAGTTGCTGAACCCAGGTCCAGTCAGATTTCATGGGTCTAACACGTGGTGCAGTTCTGCTGCCTACAACAATGGGCTTGGTTCTGGTCAAGGCACATACTTAGGTTGTGGGTTTGGTTCCTGGTTGGGGCATGCTTGAGAGGCAACTGATTGATGTTTCTCTCTCTCTCTCTCTTTCTCCCTTCTTCTCTCTAAAATCAATAAACACATCCTCCAACAAGGATTTTAAAAAAAATCTGAAGACAGGATGTGAGTAAACACTATGTATGGGACATGCAAGTGTGCTTCTATCTTGGAAATGAAATGGGACAGGCAGGATGTCCACTCATTCCACACATACCCCTTGAACCCCTACTGTATGCTGGGGTAGGGAGACAGAGAAGGTGGAAGAGATGGGCACTCCTCCCCCCATTCCTGTCCCAGGCCCTGCCTGCTCTTGTTCTATTCCAAGTGGCTTCTAAGGTAAAAACACAACATGGGGCATTTTCTCACATCTTGTCTCTAGATTGATTCATTGGTTCACCAAATTGCTTTTGAGCTCCAAATTGTGCAGGCCCGGAGGGGTGGTAAGGAGGCAGCGGAAGCTCTTCCTGCTTTATGGAGCTGACAGATGAGTTGGGGAGATTAACTAAACATCTGAACAAATACTACTACTACTACTAATTATTATTATTAACTTGGGCATTCTGAATAGAGGTGAGTTGACCTTTCTCCGTCTGTGACACAATGTCAGAATCTGAAAGAAGGGTCCTAGAGACTCAGGGCTTCCTGCCGGGTCAGTACTCATGACAGTGACAGCCAAAGCTCAGGTTCTCTGTGTGTAGCTTCCTCCCATCTGAGCAACCCCAGGGGCTATCGCCAGTATCTCCATTTCCTAGAACCCAAAGGCTGAGGCACTGAGAGGCCTTCCTTGGCAGTAGCAGAGCTGGTGGTCAGTGACACCGGGACCAATTGACTCTTACTTTATTTTTTTAAATATATTTTTATTGATTTCAGAGAGGGATAGGGAGAAAGAGAAACATCAATGATGAGAGAGAATCATTGATCAGCTGCCTCCTGCACGCCCCCTACTGGAGATCGAGCCTGCAACCCCGGCATGTGACCTCCTGGTTCATAGGTCAAAGCTCAACCACTGAGCCCTGATCGGTTTGGCTCAGTGGATAGAGCATCAGCCTGCAGACTGGAGGGTCCCGGGTTCGATTCCCATCAAGGGCATGTACCTTGGTTGAGGGTGCATCCCCAGTGGGGAGTGTGCAGGAGGCAGCTAAATCGATGTTTCTCTCACCAATGTTTCTACCTCTCTATCCCTCTCTTTCTCCCTTCCTCTCTGTAAATAATCAATAAAATATATTTAAAAAAAAAAAAAAAAAAGCTCAACCATTCAGCCACATGGGCTGGGCTGGCTCTTACTTTCTATGGCCCCTCCTTAGGAGGTGCTCCTGGACCACCATCTCTGAAAGGGCCCCCGCTGCCTCTCTCTTCCTTCAGCCTGCCTTGCTTCTCTTCCTGGCACTTAGAGATAGACTCACTTCTTGTCTGTCTCTCCCATGAGAACATAAGGCCAAAGGAACGCTTCCAGATGAATCATCCCCTGCTGGTGGCATCATGCACACAGCCGAAAATAATTGTATTTTGACAGAAATGAGTTCCATTGACTTTGATTAGCCCTTTAAACCCTTATCAGTTCCAGGAGCTCTCCTATTTCTGGAAGTGGTTGCTAGACTTGTTTGGCTAACACTATTCCCAGGATCCAGCACAATGTCAGGCATATATGAGGGGTTCAGTAAATACTTGTTGAAAAAAGGAATGAATTAGTGAAACTTTCACTGCTAAATCATGTCCACATTGTCCTCATTTTCTCCCTTCCTCCCTCCTTCCCTCCCTCCCTTCCTTCCTTCCTTCCTTCCTTCCTTCCTTCCTTCCTTCCTTCCTCCCTCCCTCCCTCCCTTCCTACCTTCTTTCCTTCCTTCCTTCCTTCTTGCTGTTATGTCATGTACTTTTTTAGCACCTTGAATACAAACTGAAAGTGACATGAAGCTAAAATAGTGGGTTTGAAAGATATATTTTTATAAACTTCCTTTACTATAATGTGCAAATCACTATTTTATTATATTTATTTTTCTATCACATGCTTTTTTTCAGCTCTTTTGTATACTTAATGTTCAAATGTATATAATCCTCACCAGAGGACACACTTACTGATTTTAGAGAGAGGGGAAGGGAGAGGAAGAGAAACACTGATGTGAGAGAGAAACATTGATTAGGTGCCTCCCACATGCACCCTGAACAGGGATCAAACCCACAACCTAGTTATGTGCCCTGACCAGGAATTGAACCCACAACCTTTAAGTGTATGGCACGAAGCTCCAACCAACTGAGCCACACCAGCTAGGGCTAATGTATACATTTTGATGAGTTTGGACATATGCATATACACATGATACTATTGCCACAATCAAGGTAATACGCATATTCACCCTCCACCAAAGATTTCTTGTGTCCCCTTGCTTTATTTATGTTATTTGTGGCAAGAACACTTAACCTGAGACCTATCCTTTTAACAAATTTTTAAGTGAAAGCACGGTGTTTAATTACAGGCTCTATGTTGTACAGCTGATCTCTAGATCTAGAACTAACTCACCTTGTAGTTAGAACAAAGCCAGAGGTGGAAATAATCAATTATTTAGGGGTTGGAGTTGGAGTAGGGTATAGAAGTGGTTCTCATCCTTGGCTGCACATTAGAATCACCTGGAATCTTTTTAAAATCCTGATTTCTGGGTCTCATCCTCCGGAAATTCTGTTTCTTTGTCATGGGGTGGGGCCACAACATTAGTAACAAAGAAACAGAATTTCCAGAGGATGAGACCCAGAAATCAGGATTTTAAAAAGATTCCCATGTGACTCTAATGTGCAGCCAAGGTTGAGAACCACTGGGATAGAGAGTGAGGAAGCTCACTTCAGAAGGTCACTTTGAGCAAGACCCAGAAAAATGACCAGGATTCTACCTGCAGGCCATAGAAATTACTAGAACAAAGGTACAGAGCTGTGACTGCAGCAGAGGGCCTAGGGTAGAGAGGTGTGAGGGATTTTGGAGGGAGTAGCAGTTTGTCAAGCCAGAGTGTCCTTTTGTGAGTAGTTATTAGTCAGGTAGTTGCATGTTTAACTAATGGTTATAGCCACAGCAGATTTTACACATCAACATTGGAAGGGATTTATTTATTTATGTATTTATTTATTTTTAAAATATATTTTTATTGATTTCAGAGAGGAAGGGAGAGGGAGAGAGAGATAGAAACATCAGTGATGAGAGAGAATCATTGATGGGCTGCCTCCTACACACACCCTACTGGGGATTGAGACTGCAACCCGGACATGTGCTCTGACCAGGAAGGAAACCGTGACCTCCTGGCTCATAAGTTAATGCTCAACCACTGAGCCACACCAGCTGGGCATTTTAAAAAAATATTTTTAAATTTATTTCAGAGAGGAAGGAATAGGAAGAGAGAGAGATAGAAACATCAATGATGAGAGAGAATCATTGATCACTGCCTCCTGTACACCCCACATTGGGGAAGGAGCCCACAAGCCAGGCCATGTGCCCAGACCAGGAATTGAACCATGACCTCCTGGTTCATGGGTTGATGCTCAAGCACTGTGCCACGCTGGCCGGGTTAGCTGTTTAAAATGATCGCCCCCCCCCCCCCCCCAAATGGCCCCCTAGCCAACTACCATGAACAACAAGAATCGACTTACATACAGTACAGGGCGCTAATCTTGAATGTTCTGCTTGATGACTTTTCGCACACATTCACATCCCATAAGCACCATGCATACCAACACCAACTGATAGAACATTTCCAGCACCCAAAGGTTCCCTCAGGGCCCATCGCAGGCAGCACCCACTGTCCAATTGTCACCGTGATTCCAGGTTCTAGCACCACTGAGTAGTTTTGCCACTTCTTATATTTCATATAAGTAGAGTCATACACATTGTTGCATGTCTCAATAATTTGTTCATTTTTATTGCTGTAGAGTAATCCATTGCATGATTATAGTTCAAACTAGAGGCCCGTTGCAGGAAGATTCCTGCAAGAATAGGGCTTCCTGCGGCTGGAGCCCGCTGAGGTGGGCTTCGCTCCTGCCCTGCCACTGGGCTGGTTTCCCTCCCACCCCGTGGCCCAGCTGGTTCCCCTCCCACCTCCACCGCCTCTACTTTGCTCCCTTCTGCAGCACTTCACTTTCATGTTGTCTTCAGTCTTTGTTCCCAGCTGGTATATGCAAATTACTGCCATCTTGGTTGGGTTAATTTGCAAATAGACGCTCTGATTGGCTGGTGGGCGTAGCAAAGGTCCAGTCAATTAGCATCTTTGTCTTTTATTAGTGTAGATAATTTAGCCATCCTCCTGTTGATGGCCACTTGGGTTGTTTCTAGTATGTTCTTGTTGTTGTTGCTGTTAGTATATCCCATTATTTATTTATTTTTTAAAATATATTTTTATTGATTTCAGAGAGGAAGGGAGAGGGAGAGATAGAAATGTCAATGATGAGAGAGAAACATTGATAGGCTGCCTCCTGCATGACCCACACTCGGGATCGAGCCCACAACCTGGGCATGTGCCCTGACCGGGAATGTAACGGTGACCTTCTGATTCATAGGTCAATGCTCAACCACTGAGCCATGCCAGCTGGGCTCCCATTGTTTTTTTAAAAAAAGAATAATAATGCGTTCCCAGCTAATATGCTCCTTAAACATATTATTAAAACATTCCTAACCTCCCACACAACAACCTACTAAGGATTTTCTGCAAAATAGAAAGCCTTTAAAATGACCATTAATGAACTCATTGGTGGGAGTGATGTGAAGAATGCCTCAATATTGTACAGTATGTGTGGCATACAATTATGTTATGTTAAATTATGTTTTCTTTAACCATGCAAAAAACTTGTACTGTTATGTAATTGAACAATTAAATAATATGTTAAAAATTATAAGGATGCCCTGACAGGTTTGGCTCAGAGGATAGAACATCAGCCTGCAGACTGAAGGGTCCCAGGTTCGATTCCGGTCAAGGGCATGTGCCTTGGTTGCAGGCACATCCCCAGTAGGGGGTGTGCAGGAGGCGGCAGCTGATCGATGTTTCTCTCTCATGGATGTTTCTAACTCTCTATCCCTCTCCCTTCCTCTCTGTAAAAAAATCAATAAAATATATTTAAAAATAAAAAAATAAAAATTATAAGGATATTATCTCAAGTGGGCTTGATTCAGTAGCCACCAAGGTACAAGGCAAAAGCCACACCAGGACCGAATTAAGAGCTAAGTATTCAGGGAAGGAATGGGTAAGATGAAATGCCCATGTTTAAATAGCAGACACTTATTTTGATCATTGCTAAATTTACCCTATCTATCTATCTATCTATCTATCTATCTTTCTATCTTTCTATCTAGCTATCATCTATGTATCTATTTAACAAAGTGCCATAGTGAATATTTGGTGTGAAAGTTCCAATGAAAGCTCTTTTGCACCATACTTCAAAAAAAAAACAAAAAAAGGTAGATGCTTCGAACTTCCTTTATAATACCATTGTTTGTTTGTTGTTGTTGTTCTGGAGCCACACCTTAAGTAAACCTTTAAGCTATGCAAATGAAGCAAAGATTCTAGACTCTGCCTTTGGACCTGCTGGGAGGGGCCTATAAAAGGCTGAGGGTTGTGAAGGCGGGACCAGATCCCTTTCTCTCCTTTGCTAAGTCCTTTTGAATTGGCAAAGGACGGGCTGTGAGGCCCAGAGAACTTACCCGGACTCACCCGAGAAGTCAAGGCCCCTGGGAAACAGATGCCTGTGCAAAGGAAGCGCAGGCGCAGAGCCCTGTGGTCTCAACCCAAACGTCGGAAGCAGGCTCCTCTCCCTGAAGTCCCCAGCACCAGCTTCCTAAGCAGACTGTTATTGTCTGACTTTTCCTGGAATTGCAGCAGCAAGAAACAAGGCAAGTTTGTTTGTTGTTAATTTATATTGTTGAAAGTATTACTGATTGACTCTCTCCACCTTGCTCCCGGCCCCAAGGTCTGTTTTTTTAGAATTGTATTTTCCAACTTTATTGCGGGTTCATAAGAAAACCGTTGATTTCAGGGTCTAGAGTAGATCTTGCTGTTGGCCGCCTTATGGCAATCTCGCTTCCTATAGCTGGTTTGGTTTTTCCTCTGGCAGGTTTTAGGTATACCATCCTGTATTTTGTGCATAGGCATTTGACCTTATCTTTGGCAGTTGAGCCTGTGTTTTGTTCTCTTACCTTTGGCCTTGTTCCTTTGAGACTTGGTTGGACTGATCAAAATGGAATTGGTTTTTTGCGCAGCTAGTACAAGGATGGATGTGGAGAAGGAGGCTATAGGCAAGGTGGAAAGCAAAGAAGGGTGAGTTGTTATCAGGTCTAATCAGAATAATGGCTAAAGAGCTTCTTCACAGAACCCCAGGTCCAAGATCAGTAAAATGCTGGATTGGTACAAATAATTACCTTTGAAAATCCTTTAAGTCACCCTTGTAATCTTTTTAAATCTATTCTCTTCCAAGATAGGAACAGATCACCTTACTTGGGACTGCTGAATTAACTATTGCAGTAGTTGGCAAACCTCGGCTCTTTGGCCCCTTGTGTGTGGCTCTTCCACAAAATACCACGTGCGGGTGCGCACGTACAGTGTGATCGAAGCTTCGTGGCCCATGCGCAGAAGTCGGTTTTCAGCCTGGGAGAGTCTATTTTGAAGAAGTGGCATTAGAAGTGGGGGGTATCGATCGGTTGGCGACGGGAGACGGGAGACTTGGCGCAGGTGGGCCTCGGGATGCGCAGCGCAGGGGAGGTACATTGTTTTAAGGTCC
This sequence comes from Myotis yumanensis, assembly GCF_028538775.1. NCBI lineage: Eukaryota > Metazoa > Chordata > Mammalia > Chiroptera > Vespertilionidae > Myotis > Myotis yumanensis. The sequence continues at coordinate 95,031,771 of NW_027223755.1, forward strand.
GTTCGCTGAGGTCAACCCCTTCCAACTCTCCCATCCACACTCGTCTATCTGAAACAAGTATACAAGACAAGTGTGGACGGGAGAGTTGGAAGGGGTCGACCTCAGCAAACGGACCTCCATCAGATTGAGGACGTTTTTAGCAAAGGCCAGCTTAGGAGTGCCCTAATTTTTTAATAACAATATACCTATCTATATAGTTTAAATTTTAAAAAATTTGTCTCTCAAAAGAAATTTCAATCGTTGTACTGTTGATATTTGGCTCTGTTGACTAATGAGTTTGCCGACCACTGAACTATTGTATTTAAAAATATTATTACATTCCCTTTCCTCTGCTAAATAAAATCTTCAAATCTGCTAATCACATCAGTCATGTAAGTTAACATGAAATGACTGAACATTTGCTCCAGCTCCATAAACTTGCAAGGTGCTTTCTCTTTCTTATTCTCATACCTTTGTAATTGATACTAGGGGACATTCATACACCAACTTCAGATTCCTCCTGTACTTATTCTTTTTTTTTAAGTGATTGATTTTCTTTTTCTTTTTAGATATATAGTTTTTATTGACTTCAGAGAGGATGGGAGAGGGAGAGAAAGATAGAAATATCAATGATGAAGGAGAATCATTGATCAGCTGCCTCCTGCACGCCTCCTACTGGGGATCGAGCCCGAAACCCGGGCATGTGCCCTTGACCGGAATTGAACCCTGGACCCTTCAGTCCGCAGGCCGATGCTCTATCCACTGAGCCAAACCAGCTAGGGCCCTCCTGTACTTATTCTTGTTTCACCGTGTAGAGGATGCTGTTTCTTGCTTTGCCTACTTGGAGAACATATCCTTCCAAAGCCACAGATGGGGAGAAGGTTGTGTGAGTGTGTGGAGTGAGAGCATTGAGGAAGGGTGCCACATGGGTGCCGGAAGCCAGTCCATCCTTGCTGCTTGACACAGTCACTGCAGGGAAGAAACATCTGCACAGCATAGGTTTCAAGGGACGTGACGTTTATAGCATACTGTTCTTAATATGTTTGCTCACCTCTTGGCGCTATGTTTTAACCAAGGTCACCTCTCCGAGAAAGGTTGTTTCCCCAGGTGGGGATTTTTCCCTGAAGTTAGGGAGGGAATAAAACCTCTTTTTTTTTTTTTTTTTTTTTTTTTTTTTTTTTTTTTTTTTTTTAAAATATATTTTATTGATTTTTTACAGAGAGGAAGGGAGAGAGATAGAGAGTTAGAAACATCGATGAGAGAGAAACATCGATGAGAGAGAAACATCGATGAGAGAGAAACATCGATGAGAGAGAAACATCGATCAGCTGCCTCCTGCACATCTCCCACTGGGGATGTGCCCGCAACCCAGGTACATGCCCTTGACCGGAATCGAACCTGGGACCTTTCAGTCTGCAGGCCGACGCTCTATCCACTGAGCCAAACCGGTTTCGGCAAGGGAATAAAACCTCTTAACTAAATGCCAGGTGGGTAGTTAATCACTTTAACTATGAACAATCACCCTTAAGCTACATAATTTTTACTCCCTGGAATGGAGATAAGAAACGCCCCAACCTTTGGAATAGAAATTGACAGGATTAAAATCAACTGGTATAACTACAGATGTAACAAGACAATAAAAGACAGAACTTTTGTCAAGGGGGAGGGGGGGAAAGGAGACATATGTAATACCCTTTGTAATACTTTAAGCAATCAAACAATTAAAAATTAAAAAAAAAAAAAGACAGAACTTGGCTGGAAATCGTGGCTAGAGATCCTGGCTAGGCTGCTGATCAACTGAACGCTGTCTCTGTGTCATTCCTTCTTCATTGGCTCCGTCCACACCTTTGGGGACCCCTGGACCTGCTGGGGTTGGACCCCAACACGTGGGGCAGCAACCAAGGTACTTTCTGCATTTGCTTAAGACAGTGGTTCTCAACCTTTCTAATGCTGCGACCCTTTAATACAGTTCCTTATATTGTGGTGACCCCCGATTTCATTGTTACAAATTGAACATAATTAAAGCATAGTGATTAATCACAAAAACAATATGTAATTATATATGTGTTTTCCAATGGTCTTAGGCAACCCCTGTGAAAGGGTCATTCGACCCCCAAAGGGGTCGAGACTCACAGGTTGAGAACTGCTGGCCTAAGACATCTTGGCACTCGAACCTACAAATGAATTGGTCTGTTCCCTCAGGCAATATTTAAGTCTTTTCTCCAGAGAAGGGAAAGCCTCCTACCTTATGGAGGCTACATTCTGATGAAGACAGACTTTGTAAATAAATTGACTTGAGAGAGAGATTTGTTATTCTATTTATTTATGCATTCATTGGTTGCTTCTTTTCTTATATGTGTCCTGACTGGGCATCAAACCCTCAGCCTTAGCATATGGGGATGATGCTCTAACCATCTGGGCTACCTGGTGAGGGTGGAGATTTTTTTTAAAAAATCTAGCCCTCGCTGGTTTGGCTCAGTGGATAGAGTGTTGGCCTGCGGACTGAAGGGTCCCACGTTTGTTTCTGGTCAAGGGCATGTACCTCCATTGCAGGTTCCTGGCCCTGGTCGGGGTGCATGCGCCAGGCAACAATTGATGTGCCTCTCTCACATCGATGTTTCTCTTTTTCTACCTCTCCCTTTTACTCTCTCTGAAAAAAATCAATGGAAAAAATATCCTCAGGTGAGAATCTTTAAAAAATAATAAAAATTAAAAAATAATAAAACTTTAAAAATCTACCTAAAAATATGAACTTAGCCCAGCCAGCCTGGCTCAGTGATTGAATGTTGACCTATAAACCAGGAGGTCATGGTTTGATTCCGGGTCAGGGCACATGCCCGGGTTGCAGGCTCCATCCCCTGTGTGAGGCGTGGAAGCGGCAGCCAAACAATGATTCTGTCTCATCATTGATGTTTCCATCTTTCTTCCTCTCTCTTCCTCTCTGAAAAACAAACAAAAAACAGAACTCACATACAGGCACTTGTGTGTGCTTGGCCCAGGGAATAGGGATTGATGAGGCACGTGGGGCCCTCCATTCAAGAAAATCTGATCCAGTAGGAATAACACTGTTAACTCAAAGCTTTTAATCAGTCACATCCAAATGGCTACCAAAGGCAAGGGCTGCGAAGAAGTAAAGATACAGTGATAAGGAGAAACCGGGACTCTAGGAAGGTGACTGGTGTCAACATGGGGAAAAGGTTGTTGGAGGGAAGACTCTCTGGCATCTGGAGAAAGTGCCTGAGGCTAGAAGCACTCCCAGGTCTTGGTGGGAAGGCAGCCCGGCAGGAGGGGTGAGTTCTAGCTAGAGCAGATCTGGGTGTAAGAAAGGAAGTTAACCCATTCAATTTCGTTTTGGAAGGATGACTCTGCCTGCCCTGAGGAAGAATGGCTTAGAGGTGGAGAATGGGTGGGGACGCCCTTGGGAAGAATTTGCACTGGCCCAGGGAGGGTAGAGGGAGAAAGGACTGGACACAATAAGGAATGTGGCCTGAACTTGGGCAGGCAGAGGTGGATGTGGGGATGGAAGTGGAGAGCTCCTTTAAGAGTTGTTAGGCCCTACCAGCCGTGGGCAAACTACGGCCCGCCCGCGGGCCGGATCCAGGCCCGTTTGAAATGAATAAAACCCTTTTATGTAATGATGTTTACTTTGAATTTATATTAGTTCACACAAACACTCCATCCATGCTTTTGTTCCGGCCCTCCGGTCCAGTTTAAGAACCCATTGTGGCCCTCAAGTCAAAAAGTTTGCCCACCCCTGCAGCTGGTTCGGCTCAGTGGATAGAGCATTGGCCTTCGGACTGAAGGGTCCCAGATTCAATTCCGGTGAAGGGCACGTGCCCAGGTTAAGAGCTCAACCCCCCGTAGGGGGCATGCAGGAGGCAGCCGTTCAATGATTCTGTCTTCATCATTGATGTTTCTATCTCCCTCGCCCTTCCTTTCTGAAATCAATAACAATATATTTTTCAAAAAGTTTTTAGGCCCCGACAGTGTGGTTCAGTGCTTGAGCGTAGACCTAGGAACCAAGAGGTCATGGTTCGATTCCCAGTGGGAGCACATGCCTGGGTTGCAGGTGTGTAGGAGGCAGCCAATCAATGATTCTCTCTCATAATTGATGTTTCTATCTTTCCTTCTCCCTTCCTTTCCTATATTTCATTTTTTTGGAAATCAATACAAGTATTTATTTTAAAAAACTGTTAGGAAGCCCTAACCAGTTTGGCTCAGTGAATAGAGCGTCAGCCTGCGGACTGAAAGGTCCCAGGTTCGATTCTGGTCAAGGGCATGTACCTTGGTTACGGGCACATCCCCAGTAGGAGGTGTGCAGGAGGCAGCTGATCAATGTTTCTCTCTCATTGATGTTTCTAACTCTCTATCCCTCTCCCTTCCTCTCTGTAAAAAATCAATAAAATATATTTTTAAAAAAATTGATAGGAAGCAGAAATGAGTTACAAGTGGGAAGAGAGAGGGAAAGGCATGCTGGACAGGCTTGGGCCTTGCCCTGCCAGGAAAACTGGCCTACCTGGAGGATGTAGCAATGAAATAACTACACGGTATCTAGTACTATATTGACAACTGGACAGTTGCTCAGCACTATGCTAAGCACTTACATCCATCAACTCCATTAATCCTCACAATAACCCTCAAAGACAGTGCTGCCAACTGAACTTTCTGTGATGATGGAAATATTCTATATCTGGGCTGCCCAGAATGGGAGCCACCAGCCCCACGTGGCAATTGACCCTTTGAAATATAAATAGTGGGACTGAGATGCTGAAGTTGTAATTTAATTTAAGTTTAAAAATGGATGGTTGATTCTGTTCATTGGAAAATCTTTAAGTGTTGTTAACGTAAAAAAACCATTGAAACCTGTAAAGAATTTTTGTGAGTTTATTTGAGCCAAACTGTCGACATATGCCGGGAAGCAGAACCTCAAGGAATTGAGATAGTGCTCCGGAGAATGAATGGCAGGGTTACATCTGTATTTATACATGAAATTCATTGGTGACAGATTTAAGGGGGTGGGATTAAGCAAAGGGGGGGCGGGGAGACCTCTGTGATAGGATAAAAAGTAAAATGATGGACACATACTTAGGTGGGTGCAGGAACAATTAACTTGATAAATGAAAGAATCTGCTGCATCTGTCCTGGGCCCAGCATACCTGGCTGTGCCCTAGGGGCTCCAGATACAGGGAAATCACAAGTTACCCAGACATTTCAAGGGTATGTTATCATAGATGCAGAAAGACAGATAGGCTCAGTTACGGTAAAGGTTGACCTTATCAGTGAAGATATCAGCCTAGAACGTAACTGCCCACCATAACTGCTTTTAGTTAAGGTTTAATTTCAGACCATCCCTTGTGGTTACTTTAGGTCTCCGAGTCTGCAAAATTGCCATTCAGGCCTCTCCTGAGCTCGTCAGGTCAGCATGTGGCCCCTTTTGTCCACAGTGTGTTTGGAACAACTTGGATATGTTGTCCTACTTTTAAAAAATTAATATATTATTGTCAAAGGAAATTTGAAAAATACTTTAAAATGCCATTTAAACAGTTCCTAATAACACTTTGACTCTACTTTTTTAGAGGTGAGTTTTATAATACTTAAATGCAGAGCTAGTATTTCCAATGAAATTTTAACATCTAAAGTTGAAATAATCTGTGTGAAATATACACCAGATTTTGAAGACTTAGTTATAAAAAAAATAATGTAAAATAATTTTTATGTCAATTACCTAGTGAAATGATATTTTGAATACAATTGGGTTAAAATTAATATCACCAGCTTTCTTCTTGCACGTGTATTTTTAATTGAAATATAACTCACGAGTCCAATATCCACCCTTTTAACCTGTACAATTTGGTGAGTCTTAGTATATTCACAAAGTTGTACAATCATTGCCACAATTATAGTGCCAGAATTTTTCATCACTCCCTAAAGAAATCCACATTCTTTAGCATTTGCTTTCCATTGCCCCTCCCCCATCCATGGCAACCAGTAATCTACTTTCTGTCTTTAGATTTGCTTATTCTGAACATTTTATATAAATGGAAGTATACAATGTGTTCTTTGTAACTGGCTTCTTTTTTAAATATATATTTCTTTAAAAAAAATAAAAATAAAAATATATTTCTTTATTAATTTCAGAGAGGAAGGGAGAGGGGGAGAGAGAGAAACGTTAATGATGAGAATCATTGATCGGCTGCCTCTTGCACACCCTCTACTGGGGATCAAGCCCATGCCCTTGGCTGGAATCAAACCTGGGACCTTTTAGTCAGCAGGCGGATGCTCTATCCACCGAGCCAAAACAGCTAGGGCTGTAACTGGGTTCTTTAACTTAAAATGTAGCATGTATCAGTACTTCATTCCTTCTATGGTTGAATAAGTCTATTTGTAGTTATATATCACATTTTGTTTATCCATTCCAGAGTTGGTGAACATTTGGGTTGCATCCACGTTTTGGCTACAGTAGGAGTAAAGTGGCTGTGAACATTCATGTACAAGTTTTCGTGTGGACAAATTTTCAGTTCTCTTGGATGTATATCTAGTAGTAGAATTGTTGGATCACATGGTAACTCTACTTCTTGAGAAACTGATTTTTACCTGCTAAAATGTGACACCTAGGACATTGAAAATTGCATATGTGCCTCATATTATACTTGCGTTGGACAGCCAGCCTAGAAGTCGACTTTGGGCCCAAGTGTCATGGTGAAAAGTTGGAAAACTACCCTAAAGGTTGTGGTGGGAAGGAAGAAGGCAGTGCTGGGCAATGGGTGGTACCCTTTGGTAACTTGCATATTTTACTTCATATACTTTCATCTTTCAGTGCCAAAGCCTGTTAACTGGTCTCCGCTCCACGGCTAAATCTCCAGCCCGCAGCCAAAGAGATATTTTTAAAAGGTGTAAATCTGATGGTGCCATTCCCTGCTTAAAACCCTTCGATGGCTTTCCATTGCAATGATATCAAATGTATTCTTTCCCATAGTCTGGCATTTATTTGACAGTCATGCAATATTTGTGAACAAATAATGGAAAATATTGTTATTTTGTTCCAAATGTATGTGTGTGTGTGTGTGTGTGTATAAATTTAAAGATGTTTTAAGTTAAACCTGAAAGTTAGAATTACTACTCAGGGGAGCATTCCATGCGAAATGTATATCCATGGTCCTGCATCTTCTCCATCACTGAGTATACACCTTTTTAATTTCTAACCATGGCCAATCATCTGGGTGAAAACATCTTGTATTTAATTTGGGCTTCTTTGTTACTAACTAGGTTGAACATCTTTTGTTTTTTCTGTTATTTGGTTTTATGGCCAAATTAATGATTATAAGCTTAGCTTGTCTTTTTCTAAAAGTATTCCTTTTACACCAAGAATCTCTGTCCTGTGACAATGTCTTGAGTATTTTTTCCTATATTTCATTTTTTGGGGTAATGTTTTGAAATATCTTATAGAAGAAAATGCATGGTCACAAATGAATCGAATAGTTCAAAAATATAAGTTAAAGAAAGTTTGGCGTGTATATTAGGGACATTGATAATAAGGAAGACTAGATATTAGCTGATATTTCTATGGCATGTGCTGTTTTACTGAAAGCATCCTTTATCCAGGGGCCAGAAGTCTTTTTTATAAAGGCCTAATTCGGAAATAGTTGGGACTTTGCTGCGGGCCATAGAGTCTCTCCCAACTACTTCTCTCTGCCACTGTAACAGCCACAGACAATAAGTAAATGAATGGGAGTGGCCATGTTACAATAAAACCTTATTCATGGACCCTGAAATGTGAAGTTTACATAATTTTCACATGTCATGAAATATTATTCTTCTGATTTTTTTCAACCATTGAAAAGATGTAAAAGCCATTCTTAGCCCCTAGCTATTCAAACCAGGAAACAGACCAGACATGGCCCAGGGGCTGTAGCTTGTCAAGCCCTGCTTTATCCCATTTGAACTTGACTATGGTGCAGTGAGGTGGATAGGGAGGCATGGTTTTCCATTTTTTTAAATAACATTTATTGGGGTGGCATTGGTCAACCATTTTTCACTTTCAATACATGCAGGTTCAGAGAAGTGAGGGCACAGAGCTCAGGTGGTCTGCTTGGGTCCTGTTCTATTACACACAAATGCACAAAAGAAAAACAAGAGAGCAAGTGGTCCCAGGGCGGCCAAAAGTTATTCAAATCCAAACTGTTCTAGGTTTATAAAACTTAAAAGTTTCTAACTCTAAATTTTTCTTTTTATTTATTTTTTTAAAATATATTTTTACTTATTTCAGAGAAGAAGGGAGAGGGAGAGAGATATAGAAACATCAATGAAAGAATCATTGGTCAGCTGCCTCCTGCACCTGCCTCCTACAGGCCCCGCAATGGGGCTTGAGCCTGCAACCTAGGCATGTGCCCCGACCAGGAATCCAACAATGATCTCCTGGTTCATAGGTCGACACTCAACCATTGGGACACACTGGCTGGGCCAAATTGTTTTTAAATTAGAAAAAAATTTTGTCAGTTATATTTGATATTCAATATTATTAATTTCAGGTGTATAGCATAGTGATTAGACATTAATTTAACTTACAAAGTGATCCCCCTATAAATCTAGTATCCACTTGACATCATACATAGTTATTATAATATTATTGACAATATTCCTTATGCTGTACCTACATTCCTGTAACTATTCTGTAACTGCCAATTTGTACTTATTAATGCCTTCCCCAACCTCCAACTCCCTTCCACCAGGCAATCATCAGCTTAAACAAACCTAAGGTTTTAATTCCTAGACCAAACACTGTGTGTGTGTGTGTGTGTGTGTGTGTGTGTGTGTGTGTTCATTCGTACGTAGACCAACCAAATACTTTAAGAAAGGAATACCACGTCCCTTTGAGGGCAGCTGTCTCAACACTTGCCCACCTGGATCCCATCAATGCTTTCCACTTGAAACTCAGAGAGGAGGAGACTTTGAAATGACCAGAAGAACTGGGGGGAGGTGGAGCCCCAGCTTCAGATCTGGACAGACTTAGGTTCCATCACTTATTTGCTGTGTGACTTTGGACAAGTTGCCAACCTCTCCATAAAAGAAAGATAATCACATAGGGTTGTTATTTTCAATATTGATTGAACCAATGCAACAAAAACATGGGTAAAGTCTCACATTTTGCCTTGAAGTGAAATCATGAAAATTCCTTACCTCAAAAATTACTTTAAGGATCCAATAACCTCAGGTTGCGTAGGACCAAGAGGCCTGCAGAACTCTGTGCCATATGCTTGCCACTAGGGCAGCCCCACTGAGCTGTAAACAGAAACCCTCCATTCTCAAGGTTTGTCTTAAATGATGATCTTTAAATGTTGACAAGTCTTCAGGGACACTTTTTCCCAGAAAATAGGGGAGTCTGGAATCCAACCTGCCCCGCTGGTGTGAAAAGTGAATTTAATATAAGAAAGGACCAGGTAAAAAAATGGCTATTTGTATTAATTCACTGGCAGAGTATTAATTCAGGAATTCCTTGGATGGGTTGTGAGGTATTGACAGGCCTGCCTGGATGAAGGGTTAACAGCTCTTGTGAAGTGGTGTACAGTTACCAGAGTACAAATCTTTTTTCCTTTATTTTATTTTTTTAAGCATATTTTTATTGATTTCAAAGAGGAAAGGAGAGGGAGAGAGAGATAGAAACATCAATGATGAGAGAGAATCATTGATCGGCTGCGTCCTGCAGGCCCCACACTGGGGATTGAGCCCACAACCCAGGGATGTGTCCTGACGGGGAATTGAACCGTGAATTTGAGCCATGAACTCCTGGTTCATAGGTCAACGCTCAACCACTGAGCCATGCCAGCTGGACTTTTTTCCTTTTAAATAACAGCTTTATTAAGATACAATTTACAGAGGGGATAAATGATGATGGGAATAAATATAATTGCACAATTTAGCTATTTTAAATGTACAATTAATTCAGGGGTTTGTAATGTATTCAGAGAGTTGTGCAACCATCACCACAGTCAATTTCCAACATTTTCATTCCTCCTTCCAAGTCCCTTGTCCATTAGTAGTCACCCCCCATTCTCCCCTACCCCCAGCCACTGGCAACCACTAATCTATTTACTGTCTCATGGATTTACCTATTCTGGACATTTCATATAAATAGAATAATACAATGTTATGGCTAAGTAATATTCCATTATAGGCTATTCCACTTTTATCTATCCAATCATCGTTCAGTGGGCATTTTGAGCTGTTTCTAGAGGAGAAATCTTGGTGCTTTCTGGACCTGTTTTTGTGCCAGTTAACTGCCTGCTGCCTTGGCTTCCTCACCTGTAAAATGGGGTAATGATAGTTCCCTGATCATAGGCAGGGCCATTGTTAGCTTCTATAGACCCTTTATTTGAATTAGATTGAGGTGCCCCTCTTGACAGACACCTATCTCATCACAAGGCAGGGTGAGCAGATGGAGCCTTTGCTGCCGGGGGTTCTTAGGCTGGATTGCAGCCCCCTTTTCTTTAAATGTACAGTTCTTTGACATTAGCTTTATAGTTACCATTAACAATACCACTTTCCAAAGTCATTTAAATCAGTTCCCTTTTTTCTCCCACTCCCTTCAGTGAGGTTATGTCCTACACCTTGGGTACAGCCATTCATTTGTCACAGTCTGCATTCTGTCCTTGGATTCCCCCAGTATCCCTCTTAACTTTTTAAAAATGATGACATTCATTGAAGTTCACCATATGTGATGTAAAACTTTATGGGTTTTACAAAGGCATGGAGCCATGTATCCTCCTTCCCCACTCTCAATCCGAACACCTCAAAATCCCCCTTCTGGTCCCCCTGCAGTCAAAGCCTCTCCCCAACTCCTAGCAAACACTGATTTGCTGCCCCACTTTTTGTACAATGCACAAACTACCCAACGACCAGCAAGGCTCTGATCATGGGGTTGTTGTGATTGTAAAATGAATTAGTTATGGCCGGCATGGCTCAGTGGTTGAGCGTCGTTATTTGTAATCATTATTGATTGATTCCAGAGGGGACGGGAGAGGCAGAGAGAAATAGAACCATCAATGATGGGAGAATCATCGATCGGCTTCCTCCTGCACCCCCACCCCCACCCCACACACACACACTGGAGATCAAGTCGACAACCCGGGCATGTGCCCTTGACTGGAATCGAACCTGGGGCCCTTAGTCCACAGGCTGATGCTCTATCCACTGAGCCAAACCAGCTTGGGCAGAGCATTGTTACTTATGAACCAGGAGGTCACTGTTCGATTCCCCCCAGGGTTGTGGTTTGGATCCCCAGGTAGGGTGTGCAGGAGGCAGTGGATCAATGATTGATTCTCATCATTGATGTTTCTATCTCTTCCTCTCCCTTCCTCTCTGCAATCCATAAAAATATATTTTTTTATAAAAGAATTAGTTCATAGAAAATTCAGGACAGGGCCTGGCACATATTAAGTGCCCATCACTCATGAGCTGTTGTAACTATCAGACATTTTAGAGGCCAGAGTGCTTTGTTCACTGGGGTGGGAAGGTGGTGCCAGGCATCAGCAAAGTGACTCTGATGGAAAAAGGGACAAAGGAAGTGTCCAATGGTGCCTGCTCTGGCCGAACCTGGGGAGCCCAATGTACCCAATAAGGCAATCAAGGAAAATGGTAATAGGGTGGTTGTCTCAGAGAAGGGCCACCTGAATTCTCTACCACCAACCCACTCTGAACCCCTGGGTAACTGCTCTCCTCTTGGGGTCTGGGCCTTTCAGCTCCAAGATCCTCTGTAGCTTTAAGGCAGGACAGCAGGGGTCAACAAACCTTCTATAAAGGGCCAGATAATTATTTTTGGTTTTGCGAGCCATACACCTCTGGTCTCTGTTGTAGCTACTCAACTCTGCTTTTGGGGTGGAAGCAGCCATAGACAATGCATAAATGAATGAAGGCTGTGTTCCAATAAAACTTTATTTTTATTTTTTAAATATATACATGTGTATATGTATATGTATATGTATATGTATATGTATATGTATATATATGTATATGTGTATATATATATATGTTTTTATTTTATTGATATTTAGAGAGAGAAGAAGGGAGAGGGAGAGAGAGATAGAAACACCAATGACGAGAATCATTGACCGGCTGCCTCCTGCACACCCCCTACTGGGGGTATAGCCCACAACCGGGCATGTGCCCAAACTGGGAATCGAACCAGTGACCTTTTGGTTCATGGATTGATGCTCAACCACTGAGCCACACCAGCCAAGCAATAAAAGTTTACTTTTTAAAATGACACATGCATCCCTGGCCAGGTTGGTCAGTTGATTGAAGTGTCCCATACACCAAAAGGTTCAGGGTTCCATTCCCATTCAAGGCACATACCCAGGTTTCAGTTTTGATCCCCGGTTGGGATACATACAGGAGACAATCCGTCCATGTTTCTCTCCTTCTCGCTCTCTAAAATCAATAACAACAAACAAGCATGGCAGATATAGCCCATGGGCTGTAGTTTGCTGATCCATGTAGAAGGGAGAAGTATAAAGTGAAAAGTAGACATGATGTTCCTAATTCTTGTTTCCATTCCTCAGAAGAAATAATTGTTAACGGTTTCTTATGCATAGTATTATGGCTAAAAGTGTGGCTTGGGAGTCAAACTATCTCAGATCACACTTGGGCTTCTGTATGCCTGTGGATGAGCTGCTGTATAAGTTGGGGATAATATTACTAGCAGAGTTGTATAAAGGTGAAATAAAACAAGCCAGGTAATATCAGAATTTATGGTGACAGAAAAGCCTAATCCACTTCCCACCCTCACTGCCTTGAATATAATCCTCCTATATAATAAAAGGCTAATATGCAAATTGACCGAGTGGCAGAACAACCAGTTGCTATGATGCTCACTGACCACCAGGGGGCAGATACTCAACACAGCAGCTGGTGGTCAGTGTGCTCCCACAGGGAGAGCACTGCACAGCCAGAAGCCCTTGGGCTCACCGCTGGCAAGCGCACGGGTGGTGGTGAGAGCCTCTCCCACCTCTGCTGCAGTGCTAAGGATGTCCAACTGCTGGCTTAGGCCCGTGGGGAGCAGGCCAAAGCCGTCAGTCAGACATCTCCCGAGGGCTCCTGGACTGCTAGAAGGCTCAGGCTGGGCTGAGGGTCCCCTCTCCCCCAGTGCATGAATTTCATGCACTGTTGGGGTCCAACCCCAGCAGGTCCAGGGGTCCCCAAAGGTGTGGACGGAGTCAGCGAAGAAGTAATGACATGGAGGCAGCCTTCAGTTGATCATCATAACCAGGTTCTGTAGACAGGTTCTATCCAGGTTCTTTTGCCATGTTTTCTTGCTAGGTTCTGTCTCTAGGTTCTGTCTAGGATCTCCAGCCAAGTCCTGTCTCTTGGTTCTCTCTCTAGGTTCTCTGTCTTGTTGTCTTGTTACATCTGTATTTATACCAGTTGATTTTAATCCTGTCAATTTATATTGCAAAGGTTAGGGCGTTTCTTATCTCCATTCCAGGGAGTAAAGATTATGTAGCTTAAGGGTGATTGTAGTTAAAGTGATTAACTACCCGCCTGGCACTTAGTTAAGAGGTTTTATCCCCTCCTTAACTTCAGGGAAAAATCCCCACCTGGGAAAACAACCTTTCTCGGAGAGGTGACCTTGGTTAAAACACATAGCCCTAAAGGGAGCAAACATATTAAGAGCAGTATGCCATATACGCCAGGTCCCTTGAAACATATGCTGTGCAGATGTTTCTTCTCTGCAGCGACTGTGTCAAGCAGCAAGGATGGACCGGCTCCGGCAATGCACCAGGCCTCTGGTAGGCTAATAAAAATATATGTTGTTGAGTTAATAAACCAAATCAGAGAGAGCTAAGAAGTAACAATAGGGATGTTCTAAGATAATGAGTTGATATGTTTAGGGTGACGACCAACTTAATAGGTGTTCTAAAAAATGTGTAATTTATATTTGGCCCAGTGGATTGAATGCAAAATTTGAAGCTGGGTCATGGCAACAATGTAGATTTATTAATTGCACATTTGCATTCTTTTTCTTCTTAAATTTCTACTCTTAGATATATCCAAATATTTACTTCTGTCTTTTTACTTGTATTTTACCATTATCACTTTTTATTTGTTTTTGTTGTTGTTACTTCAAGTTAATAGCAAAATTAACTCCTAAATAAATATGTAAAAAACAAAGTGGGAAAAGCAGGACTTAGCTAACAAGGTTACCCTTTTTTAAGGCATCAATTTTTCTTATTGTGAAGAAAAAAAAAAAAAGTCTGACACCAAATCCTAACACAAGTTGTTCTGTGCCATTTAAACACATTGTTGATTTTGTTTTTAAAAGAAATTCAAAAGGTTGTCAAAATGGGGATACCTGTGTTACAGACAAGAATCTCCTTTATGTTTTACTTTGGTAGACATGGTGTGTGTTGGGGGCGGGGGAGGGAGCAGAGATTACTAGTGAATAAAAATTACTTTCTAAAAAAAATGACAGTTATTAACATGGGACATTATCTTTCTATATTAAGTCTTTGGAGATTCTAGGTTTATTTAAGGAAAAAAAAAAGCCAGGTAAAACACTCATCTGGGAGCCTGGCTCATAGTAATTGCTAATTAAATGGCCCTTGTGTATGTGTGATTTTCTTTAACACAAAGGTGTTTTCAAGCTTGTGGCCCTTAGAACCGGAGACTGATACTGTTTCCCTATCAACTCTGGTATCAAAGGCCATTATTTTAATTAATTTTAATTCCTGGAGTTCCCGTCTGGCAGATAAAATCCAGCGTGCCACAGTCACTGAACTGTTGAAAAAAACCAAAAAACTGCCTGGAACTCTTGCCAGTGTATGTATTCATTGATTAGATAAATACTTCTTGTGCAAGCGCTAGTGAACGAAGGACCTGCGTCTTGACTGACACAGAGAGGCCAGTAGCTGTGCTCTGCACCTCGATATCCTAAGATGGGAGGAGAGTTCCAAGAAAGACATTTCCAGCCAGAAGCGTGAGCCATGGATGGTCTCACCTGACAGGGGACCCATTGCTGCCTTACAGTCCCTTCTCCTGGTAGAGCAAACTCCAGTCTAGACCTTGAACATGGGGCGGGAGAGGTGATCCATCAATATTTGTGGAATGAATGGAAGTGTGTGAAGTTCAGAATTGTCCAATGAATTTTACTTTTAACATTTAGATCTTCTCAACCCTCATTTTCAAATGTCTTTGAAAAGGATTTAATTTTCTAGATCAGCAGCTTTTTAAAAGGGTTGTTAAAAGTACGTTGAGTCATTGAATAAGGTAAACAGCAGGGGGTGCCTTGACTTCCATGGCTTAGCTAAGCTCGAATCCCATTCCCACCGCTTCCTAACCGTGCCTGTTTCCTCTCCTGTAAAATGAGCATAATAACACTTTCTACCAGAATTGAAAGCATAGCATAATGATTGGTGGCATATACTATGGAATGAGAGAATGCCGTGGTTCAAATCTTTACTTTGCTATTTTTTGGTGTAAAATACATATAACATAAACTTTACTGTTAGTGATATTAGATACATTCACCATGTTATGCAACCATCATCACTATCTTTTTCCAGGACATTTCATTATCCACAAAAGGAAACCCCATGCTCACTAAGCAGCCACTCCCTCCATCCCCATACCCAGGCTCTGGCAACCAACCACCAATCTGTTTTCTGTCTCTGAATTTGTCCACTCCGGATATTTCATATAAATGGAATCATACAATATGTGGCCTTTTGTGTCAGGCTTCTTTCATTTACCAGAATGTTTCCTAGATTCATCCATGTGTCAGAACTTTTTTTAAAAAAATGTATTTTTGTTGATCTCATAGAGGAAGGGAGAGGGAGAGAGAGATAGAAACATCAATGATGAGAGAGAATCATTGATTGGCTGCCTTCTGCACACCCCCCACTGGCCTTTGAGTCCCCAACCAGGGCATGTTCCCTGATTGGGAATCGAACCGTGACTTCCTGGTTCATAGGTCCACGCTCAACCGCTGAGCTACGCCAGCTGGGCTGAATAATATTCCATGCGGTCTAGGTCGGCTGCATTTTTTTGTCCATTCATCTGTCCGTTGGCTGTTTCGGCGATTGAGAATAGTGCTGCTGTGAACATTCGTGTACAAGTTTTTGTTTGAGACCCTGTTTCCAATTCCGTTGGGTATGTAGCCGGGAAACCCCTGGCTACTTTTACCTCCGAGGCCGGAGCACCTTTCTTCTCTGTGCCTTCGTTACCTCACCTGTAAAGACGGTTCACGACAGCTTATTTCACGGGGTTGTGGAGAGGAAGAAACAGTTCATGTTGAGCTTTTGGGACGTGCCTAGCGCAAGGAAGCACTAGCAGTTACTGCTCTCACTGGCTGTGAGGATGAAGCAAAACACCCACAGAGAGCATGTTACCTGGCTCTGTGAATAGTTACCTATTATTTGGTTTACGATTCCTGCTGATAGAATTCTGTCAAGAATGTATGTGATGTGGCAAACTTCTAGGCTAATATTGACCAATTAAAAATACAGAATGGATGTCTTTTAAGCAAAGGGTAGTTCCTAAAGAAGATTTTGCGTGATTCCAGAGCAATGCTGCTGAAAGATGGCCTGTATTTGTTTTCCAGCTAATGTGGATAAGAAAATAGTGTAAGACAGTTGTGAAATGATGGGATTCCTGATTCATGCTTTTAATGGCGGAGGGGCATTTCACATTTGGGGTTTACAGTGGGTATATAGTCTCATTAATATATGGACCCAGACTGCATGGGTTCAAATCTGGCCCTCTTTTTTTTTTTTTTTTTTACAAGCTTGTGTGATGTTGAGCTAGTTATTTCGCCTGGAGACTGTGCCTCAGTGACTTCATCCATAAAAAGGAGATAATAGCACCTGCCTCATAGGGTTGTTGGTGAGAATTAAATGAGTTAATATGCAAAGTGCTTTAAAAAGCCCCTGGCTCACCCTAACCAGTTTGGCTCAGTGGATAGAGCGTCGGCCTGCGGACTGAAAGGTCCCAGGTTCGATTCTGGTCAAGGGCATGTACCTTGGTTGGGGGCACATCCCCAGTAGGGGGTATGCAGGGGGCGGCTGATCGATGTTTCTCTCTCATCGATGTTTCTAACTCTCTATCCCTCTCCCTTCCTCTCTGTAAAAAATCAATAAAATACATTAAAAAAAAGATTTATCCTTAAAAAAAAAGAAAAGTCCCTGGCTCACTACCAGCTCTGTTTAACTGAGCAATTCAATTGGTGTGTGTGTGTGTGTGTGTGTGTGTGTGTGTTTCTAAAACCACACAGTTGAAAAGATCCCACTGTTCCATATTCTTACCCTTTTTTAAAAAATATATATTTTATTGATTTTCCACAGAGAGGAAGGGAGAGAGATAGAGAGTTAGAAGCATCAATGAGAGAGAAACATCGATCAGCTGCCTCCTGCACATCTCCTACTGGGGATGTGCCCAAAACCCAGGTACATGCCCTTGACCAGAATCGAACCTGGGACCTTTCAGTCCGCAGGCCGACGCTCTATCCACTGAGCCAAACCGATTTCGGCATATTCTTACCCTTTTAAAATAGTCTGATTAAGCCTGGCCAGGTAGCTCAGTTGGTTACAGTGTCATCACAGTACGATAAGGTTGTGGATTCAACCTAGGGTCCAGGCACACAAAAATCAACTGATAAATGAATAAAGAAGTGGAATAACAAATTGATCTCTCTCTCTCTTTCCTTTCCTTTCTCTTTGAGATCAGTAAGTTAAAATAAAAAGGCCTGACCAAGGAAAGTGGGTAATAGTTTGACAAATTTTCCTGAAAACAAAAAAAAAAAAGGAAAAGAAGACACCCTTGGCTGCTCCTGTTCTCAACACCTCTCATTACTGCATCTTTGTTTTTAAAATTTGAGTCAATCCAGTCACGCCACCAAAGCATCTTTTGTGAGTTTTAAGAAAAAAAATAAACAAGACCCAGCATCTGTACCCACACCTGGCCAACCATGAGCAGTCATTGTAGCAAAATACTTGCATTAGCATTTTGCCATCTCACAGCTGGGAAGGATGTTGGTAAATGACTTTGTTTAGTCACCTGATGCCTATTATTGCCATTCATCTAACATTAGTCCCTGGCACAAAGGTACTCCACCTATAGACAGTTTTTTAAAAATAATATATATTATTGATTTCAGAAAGGGAGAGGGGGAGAGAGATAGAAACATCAATGAGAGAGAATCATTGATGGGCTGCCTCCTGCATGCCCCACAACCCAGGCATATGCCCTGACCAAGAATCGAACCGTGACCTCCTGGTTCATAGGTCAATGATTAACCACTGAGCCACGCCAGCTGGGCCACCTATGAGCAATTTTGAGTGAAAGGGTGGTGGGTCAGAAACTGGGGGCTGAGGTCTCATCTCATTCTGCCCTTGCTCTTGCAATAACCATTTCACCACCTCTGGATTGTGAAGTATTTCCATAAAGTTTCAGCATTTCATATGCTTTCCACAATAGTCCCTTTAGGTAGAACCTTTCCTCCCCGTTCCCCTGATAGGAAAGTTAAGTCTGATAAGAGGTTAAATCAACTCCCAAGTACACGTTTGCAGAACTCCCACCTGGGTCATCTGGTTCTGAATCCTGAAGCCCTTTGTCCTCCCAGACTGCTTCCAGCTGCATGGCCTTGGCAAATGCCTGATCTCAAACCCAAATCCTTCTCTAAACTTGTGGTTGGGGTTTTAGGTCATCTATCCAGGTATGGATTATCTAAGAATTTAAATGACGTGGTGGTGGTGGTGGGAAAACACCTGCCCATTTCTTCTCTGATACTTCCATGGAATTGTTTCAGGCCCTGAGCAACATAACTTCCAGGTAAATATTTTGGTTCTCAAGAAGAAAAACCAGCCCTCTGTTTATGCCAAGTCATAGCATGGGCCCTGGGAGGAGCAAAATATGTTTTGCTGTGAGAGTAATGATAGGGTAGCCCCTCCCTACACTTGACTGACCCGACTTAATGACAAGTCAGCTGCTCCAGCAGTTCCTGTCTTCCCGGTTTTTCGTTTTCCCTCATCCCTGGATTCTGAACCAGGGAAGGGGGTGTACAATTATTAAAAACTGGCAATGATCAGAAACGGCGTCCTCAGTCCTCTCCCTCTTTGGAACTCTCCAGGTCCCTTGTAGCATCTTGGCGTTAAGCCTCCCAGGAAGCGGGCATCGCTCAGCCAATTCACATCTTCTGTGGAATTCTTCAACACCCCCCGCCCCCTTCTGAGTGTAAATGGGCCTTATGGCTAATGCAGACCTAATTCTACAAGGGGAAGGAGAAAACAGCCTAGTGCAGCCCTCTGGAATAATTGAGAGGTGCCAGTTTTGCTTTTCTAGTGACTGTTGTGGCCTAGAAATGAACTCTATGCCCAAGCCAAAAAATTGGAGAGCAATGCTTGATCCTTCTCCTTCCCTCCCACCCAACTCCAAGTCTAGGTGCAAATCCAGCAAATTCTATCGGCCAACTTACCTAAACCTGTCCTCGATTTTCCATCTCCACCATCCTAGTCCAATCCACCCCCATCTCTTGTCTAGACTCTGTTCTTTCTCACTCATTCTTTTTCTTTGCAAGATACCCTTTTTAAAAATTAGTTTTATTGCCATATGATTCATGTACTGTAAAATTCACCCATTTAAAGTGTTCAATAGTTTTTGGTATATTCACAGAGCTGTGCAACCATCACCAGAATCAAATTTCAGGAAATTTTCATTAGCCCCCAAAAGAAATCCTATGCTAACTCCCCAGCCCCCAATCTACCTTCTATCTCTATATAAATTGATTCTGGACATTTTGTGTAATTGGAATCATATACTACGTGGTATTTTGCTTCTGGCTTCTTTCACTCAGCACAGTGTTTTCAAGGCTCATCCACTTGTAGCCTCTGTCAGAACCTCATTTTTAAAAAATATATTTTTATTGATTTCAGAGGGCAAGGGAGAGGGAGAAAGATAGAAACATCAATGATGAGAGAATCACTGATCAGCTGCTTCCCGCACACCCCCTACGGGGGATCAAGACTGACCAGGAATTGAACCAAACCATGATCTCCTAGTTCATAGGTCCACCCTCAGCCACTGAACCACACGACCAGGCAAAGCCTCATTTTTTATTGCCAAACTAGAGGCCCAATGCACAAAAATCGTGCAAGGGGCTTGGCCCCCCCCCGCCCACCTCGGCCTTGGCCCTCGCAGCCCTGGCTTGGTCCGGAAGGTCCTGGGAAGGATGTCTGGTCTAATTAACATATTACGCTTTTATTATATGGGATAGTATTTCCTAGTATGGGTATGCAATGTGTGATTATCCACCATGCAAGGTATCCTTTTTATCCTTCATATCCTTTTGTTGTCCCACTTTTTTGTGCATTCACTGGTTGAACCTTGTATGTGCCCTGACGGGGGATGGAATTCACAATCTTGGTGTGTGTGTCGGCGGAGAGGTGTCGGCCAGGGCCATTTCCTGGCCATGTTCAGTGTAAAACGACATCCTCACAGTGGGAGACGGCGCTCAGATGTGCAGGTGTGTAGGGGCGCATTTCCCTCCCTGCACTCCCTTAGCTGCCGTGGTTACCATGGAAGAGTTGAAGCCTAGTCGCCGGTCTCCACCGGAGGAGACGGCAGGGCGAGTACCTCCAGGAATGGGGACATTCTGCGGGCATCTAGCCGGACGGGGCTGACAGGCGGGAACAAACTCCCGCCCATGGAGAGCTCTTCGGGCTGGTTTGAGGGACTCCGTTTTCTGGGTCGGACCAGAGTGAGAAAATGAGTTCTCACGTGAGGTCTCGGGTGAGTGGATCGCGGGTCGGCTAAGGGCGCTAAACACCAAGCGCAGCCGCTCGCAGCGTGGACCCCGCGCCCGGGTCCGGCCGGGTCTGGGCCGGCGGCGCACGGACACAGCAGCTACCGCCCGTCTCTCCGGGTGACCGCATCCCGGGACGGGACAGATCCCGGGGAGGCACCCACCGAGGGGGCGGGGGGCGCTAGGCTGTGCGCATCAGTGCGCCCAGGGCCCCAGCCGACCTCGGGGCTTAGGGGCCGGGACCGAAGGCGGGGACTGGGGAGAGGCCGGGGGCCGGGCTGCCAGGGGGCGCGGCGCTGCGGCCGGGAGGCGGTGGCTACGGGCGGGCCCCGCCTCCCCGCTCCGCCTCCTGCTCCGCCCTCCGGCCCGGCGTCGCCCGCCCGCCCGCTGGCTTTCCTCGCTCGCTGCTCGCTCGCTCGCTCTCGGGCCCCCATGCGGATGTGACATTTCAGGCCGCCGCCATTTTGAGAACCAGCCGAGCCGAGCCGAGCCGCCGGGCGCCGCGTCCGCTCCGCAGCCCCGCCGCCGCCGAGGAGGCCGAGGCCGCAGCGCCTCGAGCGCGGCCGGCCCGTCGCCCGCCCGCGCCGCCGCCGCCGCCGCCGCTCCCGCCGGGCCCAGGCCCCGCAGGCCCGCCGCGCAGGCCAGGCCTCCCGCCCGCCGCGCCCGGCCCGAGGCGGGGCTGAGTCCGCGGCCCCCGCCCGGCCGCCCTCCGCCCCCGGCCGGCCCGCAGCCCCGCAGCCCCGGCCCCGGCGGCGGGAGGCGGGCCCCGCGGCGGCCGCAGCAGCGGCGGCGGCGGCGGCCCCTGCGAGCGACGAGGCCGCCCGGCCCGGCCCGCCGGCCGTCCGCCCGCCTCGGCGCCGAGATTGGGCGAATCGCGAGCAAGTACGTGCGCGTCTCCCTGCCGCCGCCGCCGCCGCCGCCGCCCGCCGCCGGCCTCCCCGGGGCCGCCGACGACGACGCGCGGGAGGAGGAGGAGGAGGCCGCCCCGCCGCCGCCGCCGCCGCCCGGGCTCGCCGCCCCCCGCCCGCCGGGCCCGCAGCCTGGGCCACCGGCCGCAGGCGAGGCCCAGGCCGCGGCCGACATGAACCACCAGCAGCAGCAGCAGCAGCAGAAAGCGGGCGAGCAGCAGCTGAGCGAGCCCGAGGACATGGAGATGGAAGGTGAGGCCCGCGGGCGGCGGCGGGGGCCGGGCGCCTTCCATTGTGGCCGGGGGGAGCCGCGGGAGCCACGCGGGGGGCTCGCCATCTTTAAAGCAGGCCCGCGGCGGCCCGGCCGGCCCGGCTGCACCGTCATGCGGCCGCTCATTGTCCGGGCCCGGCCGGCGGCCTCCGGGCACAAAGCGCTCCCTCGGATTTGTAAATGAGGGCGCCCGTGCCGCGCGGGGACGCGGGCGTTCTCTCGCTGCTGGGCGGCCTCCCGCCGCCCGGGGAGGGGAGCGAGCGGGGCTCCCGGGACCGGCCCCCCTGTCGGGCGGCTCCGGGGCCCGCTGGGCTGGCCCGGTTCTCGCCGGCAACCCGGGAACCCCTCTCCGTGGACGCGGGGCTGGCCGGCACCTGCTCCTCCCGCGCGCTCCCCCGGAGAGCCCACGGGCTTGGCGACCGTCTCCCCGATCGCCGTGGATCAGCACTTGCCAGCGTCGGGCTTCATTTTGAAACACCTGCCAGGAGCGCAGATGTTGTCAGCCTGTGGGCTGGCTCCGAGCTGGGAGCCAGGTGCTCTTGGTTTCTAAGTTACCTGCTTTTCGGGGGGGGGGGGGGGGGGAGCGTGGCCCCCCGACTGTGTGCCGTGCAGTCCGCATCCGGCCAGGTGTGTGTTTGAAACTCCGCGGATGCCCCGCCGCATTTGGCTACCTCCATCCCATTCAACCTGACTCGGAAGGTAATTTAATTTCCTGCCCATGTGGCAGCAGTTTTCCAAGGTACGGCACCTGGCGATGCGAGGGCTTCTTGGTTAGGTTTGTAAAGGCACTGGGAGGGAAAGCGCTTTCTTGGATTTTACCTGGTCGAGCAGAGCTGGTCATTGGAAGGCATCTTTGATTTCTCGTGGTGCCAGGTACTTAAAGGGGTAAAGGCAGAGTTGTCTTCATCAAAAGACAGTTTCCCATACACCTGGCGGAGTCAGCTTGGCAGGAACCGGGCATTGAGTGTTTTGTTCTCCTTTGCTTTTAGCAAGAGATTTTGAGTTGCATAAATGAATGGAGGCCCTCAGGAAGCTGGGAAAAGAAGCATTGATCATATGCATGGGCTGCACGTGTGGGGTGCTGTGCACTGGTTGGTGGAAGTCCTTTCCATGACTGGTATTCCCCTGTGAATAACTTACTGCCAATATACTGGGTGTTGACTGAAAAACTGGCCTGCCAGACTGCAAAAGGCCAGGTGGTGGAGGTGCCTGCAGAAAGCACTTCCCAGTGGGACTTACCATAGCGGGAATGGGGGCGCGCGGAGCGGAGTCCCCGCAAGGACTGGCTTATTTCACTTGGCCCCAGCAAGCAGTCACTTTGCAGAGCTTTCGGCAAGTGTGATTAAAGCGGCTAGTGAAGGAATACATCGCTGGGAGAATTTTGTCTATTCCTTTGATGCTACCTAGCAAAAAGGGTGCTTTTCATTTTGTGTTTCGGATATTACCCCGTCAGGACCAAATCAGAGCTAGTGTATAGATTTTCCATCTACGTTGCCTTACCTATGTTCGAGTGTTACTGAATGCTGGTGACAATGAATAAACATGGACATCACTGAAGTCTATTTCTGGTACAGAACTGTGCTCTTTGGGGGAACTGTAAGAAACTTGTTTCTCTTGAGTGGGCCTCTGTCCCAGATTCATCATCCAGAAGGTACCTTTTCTTTGTCAGGCTTGTGATTGACACCCTTTGCACACCCACAGGTGTGTGGTTTAAAAAGCTGCCTGTGTATTAAGCAGTCTATTTCTGCTTTTCTTAGCCTTTCCCTTCTTCAAGTGTGGTGCTACGTTTATGTTATAGTTTAGGATCGGGAAGAGTGAAAGACTCCTATTAAAAAGCCAGCAGGGTGGGATTTAGTTCCTATCAAGTCTGGTTGGCTCCATATGTCAGGCTGTGGTAGTGACTTGCACCTGTTTAGCGTCTTTGCCTTAATTCCAATAGAATTAACAGCTGGAATCTCAGGGTTCTGATCAGCTTGAAGCTTTGTCAGTGAGCATCCTGC
Source organism: Myotis yumanensis (assembly GCF_028538775.1). Classification (NCBI taxonomy): domain Eukaryota; kingdom Metazoa; phylum Chordata; class Mammalia; order Chiroptera; family Vespertilionidae; genus Myotis; species Myotis yumanensis. The sequence continues at coordinate 95,055,714 of NW_027223755.1, forward strand.
CTGCCCCTCCTGGGCAGGGTGGTCTCAAATTAGATGGGGAGACTAGATTGGTGGGTTGTTTTTTTTCCTATAAAGAGGTCAGTGTTAGTTTGCTGTCTGTCCTCCTGCTCCACTGTATTGGGGTTGAATTTGCTCCTGACTGAACTCTGCACAGTCCTTGCATAGCTGCTGGAGAATGACAGTGCCCTGGATTAGTTATGGTAAAAAAGCCTTGTTTGGAGCAGTTAGGAAAGTTATGAAGGGTGAAGGCAGAGTGGGGAAAGGTGGGGAACATGGAATTTCATTGGGGTTGGGACCACAGGCTTCCTTAAGGCCTGAAGCAACCAATCTCACGTTTTCAAGTTGGGGGCATATAGAACTGTGGAGGTGGTGGTGGTGTGTTGTTAGGTCTGGCCAGGATTGAATGTTCTTGGCAGTTTATTCTCTAACTCAGAGGCAATGCCGGCCGAGAGGCTAAAAGAATGACTTGCACAGGCTTCTGCCCTGTGAGTACTTTGGGGAGGTGTTAATCTGGTCTGTGTTATGCCCTGTCAACAGGAAGTTTTCCCAAGGCCTTGCTTCTGCTGCATAGACTGACCAGCACAAATGTAAATATCCTGATGTTTGTTCCCTGGTGTTTCTTCTGCCCTTGTGAGCAGTGTCTGTTTCAGAGTGTAATCTCTGAGGGGACAGTTTGGTTTGACTTTCGTGGAGCACTCAGACCACTGCTATCAGGGACACCAAGCTTCAAGCGAAATCAGCGAGTCAGTCATCTGCAGTTTCTGAAAAGAATTGACCACTGCCCTCCATGTTTTTAGTTTGCGGGGGATGGGCGCCACAACAGCAGTGGGTTTTTTCTTTCAAACTTGTGTGGATAGGTAGAGTTTCAAGTTACTTTTCTGCTCAAGCAGGCTTGGGAGTAGAAAGTGAGTTCTGTTGAACACATGCACCTAGATAAGCCCAATTAATGCATTTTATTATATCTAAAAGGTTTCCTTTTCAAATAGCATTGTAACAAGACAAATCAAATAATAAGAATATTGACTTTCTCCTCACATTAGCTTGGTATGGTCAAAAACTACGCAAAGCTACAAAGTGAACATCAATTCGGAGAACTCAAAAGAAATATAGAAGAAATGAAATTAGGCCTAACCTAGAAACATAATCTGATGTAAGCCTGTCCATTTTTGAACATAGTGGAAGTTACTGTCGCAGGCATCAGCCTTATTCTTTCATGGTGCTGATTTTGATTTGGTTGTCTGAAAACAAATAAAAAATTGATACAGCAAATATGGGAAGAAAGTATATACTTTTTCTCCTCCATTTATTTGTTTTTTGAATCGGTGTTGTGGGAAGAGGCCAGTGAAAACTCCTCGTGGGGCTGTGGGGTGACTTGAGAGGACAGGTTTAGGGCCGAGCCTGAGTTTGAATGTAGACTTTGCCATTTAACTGTTCTGTGGCCTCATATACATTGCTTAAGCCAGGGATTCTCAAACTACAGCCTGTGGGCCACATGCAAATACAAATACTGTATTTGTTCCCGTTTCGTTTTTTGTTTTTAAATATATTTTATTGATTTTTTACAGAAAGGAAGGGAGAGAGATAGAGAGTTAGAAACATCGATGAGAGAGAAACATCGACCAACTGCCTCCTGCACATCTCCTGCTGGGGATGTGCCCGCAACCCAGGTACATGCCCTTGACCGGAATCGAACCTGGGACCCTTCAGTCCGCAGGCCGACGCTCTAGCCACTGAGCCAAACCGGTTTCGGCCCGTTTTGTTTTTTTTACTTCAAAATAAGATATGTGCAGTGTGCATAGGAATTTGTTCATAGTTTTTTTTTTAAACTATAGTCCGGCCCTCCAACGGTCTGAGGGACAGTGAACTGGCCCCTTGTTTAAAAAGTTTGAGGACCCCTGGTTAAGCTCTTGGTGCCTCAGTTTCTTCATCCTTGAAAAGGAGGTCAATTCTGTCTTGCAAGATTGTGAGTTAGGAAACACAAAGCACGGTAAAGTGCCAGGCACAGAGTTGGGAGCACAGGTGATATACAGTCAGTGGTAATGCTGTGCTGGTTGAACCTCTGCACCTGAGGAAGGATAAAGTTTGCCAAATCCAGGTGGCATGAGTTGGTTTTTGGAGGCATGCAAAAATGTCCTACGGTAATTACATCCTGATGTGGATCAGGAAGAAAACATAACCAGCTTCAATCTAAGCAATACTTTATGAAATTTGGGACTTGATGCACCTAAATAGGTATTTAAGGCCAATGGTATAAATATTTTAAGAAAGATTAAATGGGTAGCCCAGCTGACATGGCTCAGTGGTTGAGCATTGACCTATGAACCAGGAGGTCACAGTTTGATTGCTAGTCAGGGCACATGCCCGGGTTTCGGGCTCGATCCCCAGTATGGGGCGTTCAGGAGGCTGCTGATCAATAATTCTCTGTCATCATTGATGTTTCTCTCTCTCCCGTCCTCTCTGAAATCAATAAAAATATATTTTAAAAAATTAAATGGGTAATAGAGATGATGAGTGGATGTTTATTGTGACACTGGTACTGCAGTTTGATCAGCTCCATAGCCTTCGTTGATAAGGGCATTCTTGTTCTTGCACTAGCGTTAGATCATCTATCTAATGGGAGTTTGACCATCAGGTTGTAGCAGGGAAGCCAGGTGACCAAGCCTCCAGACTTTGGGAGTTGGCCTTGAACTCTCTCTGGATACCCGTATCCTGTTACCAGGCTCTTTTTGTTTTCCACCTGCCACCCTAAAGCAAGGTCCCTGTTGCCTCATGCCGGGACTTTGCAATAGCCTTCTTACTGGTCTCGGCTTCCACCCTTCCTGATTCCCACACAGCTATGAAAACGGACTGCCCACAGGACTGCCCGGCCCTGCCACTGTCCTGCTTTCATTTTATTTATTTACTAGTATTTATTTGTTTTCATTGTCCTGCTTTTAAAAGGACTCAGGTGTGCTGCCTTCCCTGTGTAGAGGCTAAGTCACACAGCCCAGTCTAGGCCACCGGAGTCCTCAGGATGGCCTCAGCCTGCTCTGTGCTTCAGGCTCCCAGCAGGCACACATTTGTGTGGATGGAATACAGCTCCAGGTTCTGGACCCCACAGTAGCGTAGATGGTGATGTGACAGCTTCTCTTTCTGGAACGCATAGGGCAGATACCCCAGGAAGGAGGTTCAAAACCCTTTCAGATGCCACCTTTTTCCTAAACCTTTCTGGTCACCTCAGCCACTTTTGTTGCCAACCTTTTGCCCCATGTGCTACCTGTGAGGTTGCCACTTGTGTACCCATCTTCCTCACTGTTGGATTATTTGTGCTGAAGGTGACCGTCTTATGTTCCTGTTTTGTAAATGTACTGTGGAAGCTACTTCTTCAGAAAACAGCAATTCTAGGGCTAAAGGTGCCTGACTGGCTGGCAAGGTGGCCTGTGAAAGAGTGCCGAAGCCATAAACCAATATTGCTTTGATAGCTGCAAATTCAGTTTTATCGCTTTTAACGGAACTTGCTTCAAATGACATTTTTTATCCTTTTGGAAAGCTTGTTTTCCCGATAAAGACATTGATAGGTCTTCATAAATTACTGAAGGTTTCTTTGGAATATTTTCAAATTTGTTTTTATTGCTGTTTCTGGTTTTTGGATGAGCAGTAGGTAGCCTGGTTCTTCTCAGTTTCCAAAGCAATGCAATTTTAATTTGGAGACCAAGAGTTGTAACAAGGTATTTCTTGACATGTATTGTGACAGAGTTCAGTGTTAGATGTCACCTGCTTCATAAACTTATTGTTCTGAAATAATTTGAACTTCGGAAAGTTGGAGGAAGCAGGATTTTAAGTGTCATGTGTAAGCCAGAAAGTTAGTTATGCCATTTTTCTAGTGGGTTAACACATGCCTTGGCTAATGAGAAGTCAGATGTGTTGAAATTTTCTTGAAGAGAAGCAGGCTTACTTCTGAGGGTTGGTGATTTAAGTTTGGAAGTTGGAAATGGAGGTAATTAGAATGTTTCCCAAGCAGGGAAATATACCAACCTGGGCAAGAGCCAAATGCTTCCAGAACTTGATGACACATTGAATGTGGGACTAGCAAGAAAGAGGGGCCTCTGGGAGAACACACCCTGAGAAACAGCGTCACTGTCTGTGTTGTTGGGTGGACAAGACCTGGGAGTAGAAGACCACACTGGGGTTATAATGATGGATGGCTCACTGCCTGGTACTGGCTGGGCCCTCACTAGGCTATGCAAATGCCATATTGTAGCCAGTTCAGCTCTTGGTAAACCATTGAGGTGTGGGGACCACTGTTGTGAGGTCACAGCTATTAATATTCATAGAGATGCCCACATATCCTTTCAAGGAGCCCAAGTTACTGATTGATAGGAGCTTTATCTTACTAAATGTTTGAAATATGAGTGAATATTGTCTGAGTCTCTAAGTGGTAGGTCCTTTTTCTTTTTGGGTCACTGAGAATCTAAAAGCTGTGGAGAAGGAGACCTCCTGTGTGACCACAACCGTTCTACCGGATTTTCCTGCCTGGCATAGAATATTCGAAACCCAGGTCCTCCCTCGGTTTTGATTTCATGCCAGTGACTAAATTAGTTTTTTGACATCCCAATACTGGGAAGGCAGTGTCCTGTGTTATGTACCAGCCTCCAGAATATCGACCAGGGGAAGGTCTAGGTATCGCAATAAGTTGTTCAACTGGCCTCTGGTTTGGAAACGGTTGTATGCGTTTGTTAGGATGGCCTGCATTGCAGAGCGAGCTCACACCCAGGGTGTAGCCACAGGAGTCTAGGTGGTAATTTCACTTCTCTTGGGTGTCCCTCTTGCCACTCTACTCCTGGAACTTTCAGAAAGTTGAGAGGAGGAAACCATGTGGCATTGCTCTAATGTGGCAGCTGAGCAGACCCTGCCACTCTGGCCCCTTATTAAAAAGCCCCTTGTAAAAAGGCATATGGGCCATTTACCTAGAGTTGCAAATACATTTCATCAATATGATTTCAGAGAATGAATTATTTCAAGGTTCTTAGTTGACCCTGTGCAATTGCTGTTTTATTTTATTTTTTTTAATTTTTATAAGAGTTTATTTGAACCAAACTGATGACAGTGCTAGGAAGCAAGATCTCAGATGTTTCCTGCATTTGCTGGAAGCACATGGTATCCTGGCCCGGTAGCGCAGTTGGTTGAAGCATAGTCTTGACCGCCAGGGTTGTAGGATTGGTACTCAGTCTGGGCACATAAGGAATCAACCAGTGAGTGAGTGCATGGATGAGTGGAACAGCAAGTTGATGTTTCTTTCTCTCTCCCTCCCTTCCTCCCTTCCTCCCTCTCTCCCTCTCTCTCTCTCTCTCTCTCTCTCTGCCTCCCTCCTTCCCTATTTCCCTCTCTTTTTCTCTCTGCCTTAAAAAAATCAATTAAAAAAACACAACAAGCACATGTTAACACTCCTTAACATGTTTACATAGTTCAGCTCCTTTTAAAATGTAGGGTAGGTAATTTTGAAGTGCTTGCTTCTTACAGTTATATAAGCTTGGATGAGAAATTATTCAATCAAATAAACTGTGAAGTCGTTAGAAACATCCCATAGCCCAGATCATTGTTTTACAACCATCATAGATACTTGTTGGAATTCTCCCCAAGAATCTCGGCCTTTTTGTCTTCTGTCTTGAGCTTGTGAGGACTTGGAGGGTGAACAGAAAGGGGCTGGAGTGCCTGACGTGCAGAATGCCCTCAGAAGTAGCTGGAGGAGTGAGGGTTGCTGTGGCTCTTTGTAAGCGCCAGCCTTTGGGCTCTCCCTCCCTGTCAAGCCTGGGAGCAGTGGTGGCCCATGGCTGCTTCTCCTGGTTGGTGTAGTGTGTGTGTCTACCCTAGCCCGAAGAAGTCCTCATTTCTCTGAAGCACTCCAGGTCTCCTGCTACTGGTACTGGTGGGAACAAACTGACGTTGTTTGCCTACTTTAGATCAATCTTTGTCCAGAAAGCTACTTGCTTTCATATGGGGGCATGGGGAGATACATACGTGAGAAGACTCTTAAGGGTTTATTATACTCTACAGTGTGGTAGTCACCAGCCACATGGCGGTGATTTTAAGTTTAAAATAAAATTTAAAATCTTATTCCTCAAGTGATTAATTGCATTTTATCTGTTCAGTAATTATACACGTTGGTGAACAGTGCAAATGAACCTGTCCCTCAATGAAGAATGCTAGTATGTTATGGCCAGCGCTGGTGTGGTTGGCTCCTTGGCTTGAAGGCGTTCTGGTAGTAGTAGTGTGACATTGAATGATAGAAAGTGTTCCAGTGTGTCCTGGAAAAGTAACACTAAAATGAGTAAAAGCATTGGAAACTTATGGATAAATAGTTCTTGGGCAAACCCGTTATTTAGAGTGTGGCTTCTCCAGTTACGTGTGGTACAGAACCAGGTTCTTTCCTTTAACTGCCAGTCCATTGTGGACAATTTCTAAATTGTATTTAATAGAAATTCAGTGCAAACAAATTACTCAACAAGTAAAATAAAATAGACATATAGAATACAAGCCCTAATTTATTATTAAAATTCAACAAAGGTAAAGTTTCATTTCAACAGTTATATTTAGAGCAAACAGGAAGAAAGGAAAGTATTGCATAAACTGTACATGTTTGTTGGAAGTATGTGTATAGGCCGTTAATATAAAGACACACTATCACAATTCCCTATATTAGAAGCCTACATGCACACTTTGAAGAATGCAGGTTACACGAATAGTTTTTGAAGTAATAATCTTGCGTCCTGCTTGAATGGGCAACATCCTTGCTTCTCAGAGAAGATGATATTTATTCAGACCACTTCTTTGTTTTACTGATAGATGGGCGAATCGTATGTACCCAGTGCTACAGAGGTAGCAGTGAGAATGGGAAAGATCTTTAAAGAGATTTTCCAAAATTTATCTGTGGACAGCTTTGACTGTAGCTTACCAACTTAAAGCTAGCCGGTGTGGTTCAGTGGTTGAGCGTCGACCCATGAATCAAGAGATCACTGGTTCACTTCCTGGTCAGGGTATATGTGGGCTCAATCTCCATCCAGGTAGGGAGCATGCAGGAGGCAGCCAATGCTGTTTCTATTTCTCTATCCCTCTTCCTTCCTTTCTCTCTCTCTCTCTCTCTCTCTCAAATCAATAAAAACATGTATTTTGTAAAAAGTTAAATTATCTTCTGCTGGGGTCCAACCCCAGCAGGTCCAGGGGTCCCCAAAGGTGAGGACGGAGTCGGCGAAGAAGGAATGACATGGAGACAGCGTTCAGTTGATCAGCAGCCTAGCCAGGATCTCTAGCCAAGTTCTGGTCAGAATCTCCAGCCAGGTGCTGTGTCCATGTTCTCTTGCTAGGTTCTCCAGCCAGGTTCTGTCCAGGTTCTCCAGCCAGGTTCAGTCACCAGGTTCTAGTCAGGTTCTCTTGCCATGTTCTGTCTAGGTTCTCCAGCCAAGTTCTGTAGCCAGGTTCTGTCCAGGATCTTTTGCTAGGTTCTCTCCCTAGGTTCTCTCGCTAGGTTCTGTCTCTAGGTTCTGTGTCTAGGTTCTGTCTAGGATCTCCAGCCAAGTCCTGTCTCTAGGTTCTGTCTTCTGTTGTCTTGTTACATCTGTATTTTTACCAGTTGATTTTAATCCTGTCAATTTCTATTCCAAAGGTTAGGGCATTTCTTATCTCCATTCCAGGGAGTAAAGATTATGTAGCTTAAGGGTGATTGTTCGTAGTTAAAGTGATTAACTACCTGCCTGGCATTTAGTTAAGAGGTTTTATTCCCTCCCTAACTTCAGGGAAAAATTCCTACCTGGGGAAACAACCTTTCTTGGAGAGGTGACCTTGGTTAAAACACATAGCGCCAAGAAGGGGAGCAAACATATTAAGAACAGTATGCCATATACGCCAGGTCCCTTGAAACACATGCTGTGCAGATGCTTCTTCTCTGCAGCAACTGTGTCAAGCAGCAAGGATGGACCAGCTCCCGGCAATCTTCCATTGAAAGAAATGGATTCTGGGTTGTATCTACTTTTGGGTTGCAGTTAACAAGCTAACCCTAAAGTCTGTCAGGCTGTAATGTGATCCTATGTGACATGTGCCATACAAGTTCGACAACACCCCAACTAACCCCAACAGGCCCATGCTTGGATATTGCAGCAAAGTTAGATTGCTAAAAAGTGTCTATGCTTGCTCTTTTTGACAGGTCCACAGAGGGGCACCCAGAGCATCTTGTTTTTAGCCCCACCCCTTTTGCTTTCTGCTTTTCATGTGGACCAGGGATCATTGCTTGCTCCTGACTCTTTGTACCCTAGTGCCGTGGTCGGCAAACTGCGGCTCTTTGGCCCCCTGAGTGTGGCTCTTTCTAAGCCTTAGGAGTACCCTAATTAAGTTAATAACAATGTACCTACCTATATTTTAAGTTTAAAAAATTTGGCTCGCAAAAGAAATTTCAGTCGTTGTACTGTTGGTATTTGGCTCTGTTGACTAATGAGTTTGCCGACCACTGCCCTAGTGGCAGCAGAGCTGACTTTGCTGTGGTACTCAGAGCCTGTTGCAGGGCTTTCGTTTATCAAACACACTTGTGAAAGCCCTGTTGACGCCCGGCCTTGATAGCATGGAGTGCAGACACGTGCAGGGGAGAGAGACCTCAGGGAAGGACTTTCATGGAATGGTGCAGAGGAGGTGGCTGTACCACAGGGCTGGCCTATTTTGGGGAAGGGATGGGTGAGTGAAGGATTCACAGCTGAGTTTGAAAAGAGGGAAGGGCTGGATTGGTCAGAGGCTGGAGATATATAGAACAGTGGTTCTCATCCTTGGCTGCACATTAGAATCACCTGGGAATCTTTTTAAATCCCAATTTCTGGGCCTCATCCTCCGGAAATTCTGTTTTTTTGTTATGGGGTGGGGCCACAACATTAGTAACAAAGAAACAGAATGTCCGGAGGATGAGGCCCAGAAGTCAGGATTTTAAAAAGATTCCCAGGTGATTCTAATGTGCAGCCAAGGTTGAGAACCACTGGTATAGAATAACAGGATGGGATAGGGACCTTCAAGTCTCTGACTCAGCGGTCACCAACCGGTGGTCCGTGAGGTCTGAAAGGTTGCTGCTCTGATTAGAGGTGTGATTAAAGGGAGATTATTCAGCATTATCCAAGTGGGCCCATTATAATCAGAAGTCCTTACACATGAAAGAGGGAGGTGGGAGTGTCAGAGTGGTGTGGTATGAGAAGGTCATTGCTGGCTTTGAAGATGGAAGGGGAGCTACAGAATGCAGATGGTCTCCAGAAGCTGGAAAAGGCAAGGAAACAGATTTTCCCCTTGAGCCTCCAAAAGGGACATGCCTTTCTGACCCCTCAAATTTAGCCCAGTGAGCCTCTTTTCCAGACTTCTGACCTCTAGAACTATAAAAGAATAGGTTAGGTGTGTGTTGTTTAAGCTACCAAGTTGTGGTAATTTGTTCCAGCAGCAATTGGAAATTAATATAGGCTCTAAGGAGGTGGGAAAGAAGCAGCAGATGGGTGCCCAATAAGTGTAGCTGGCCTTGAACTTTAGAGACTGCAGAGAGGCTCAATGAGTATGAGAGAACTAACCCTCACTCTGCCAGGACATGTGATGTGGCCTGTACCTGTACTAACTCCTTTGCTCCTTACTACAACACTGAAATAGATGCAGCAGCATCCCTGTTTTGTAGCAGAACAGAACAAGGCATTGAGCAAGTTACTTTTCTCAGGAACAGTGATGGGATGAGCACCCACAAATTTTGGCTTCACAGCCATTTGCGTTTTAATGATCATAAAGAGAGAGGGAGAGAGAAACATCTATGTAAGAGGGAAACACCTATCGGTTGCCTCCTGTCCGCACCCCAATGGGATGGAATCCGAAACCTGGCTATGTGCCCCAACCCAGAATTGAACCTGCGACCCTTTGGTGCACAGGATGACATTAGCCAGGGCAATCAATTGCAGCCTTCTCCTATATTTCTTCCCTCACCACCTCATACTGGTATACTGTAGTTAGGCTTCCTAATCTGAACATTTTTGTGTGGTTCACCACATGCTTTGAATATAGAAAGTAGCTCATGCCCGGCTGATGTGGCTCAGTGGTTGAGTGTTGACCTATGAACCAGGAGGTCATGGTTCAATTCCTGGTCAGGGCACTGCCTGGGTTGCTGGCTTGATCCCCAGTAGGAGGCAGCTAATCAGTGATTCTCTCTCATCATTCATGTTTCTTTTTTTTTTTTTTTTAATATATTTTATTGATTTTTTACAGAAAGGAAGGGAGAGGGATAGAAAGTTAGAAACATTGATGAGAGAGAAACATCATCGATCAGCTGTCTCCTGCACACCCCCCCACTGGGGAAATGCCTGCAACCAAGGTACATGCCCCTGACTGGAATCGAACCTGGGACCCTTTGGTCTGCAGGCTGATGCTCTATCCACTGAGCCAAACAGGTCAGGGCTCATCATTCATGTTTCTATCTTATTCTCCCTTCCTATCTGATATCAATAAAGATATATTTTTAGAGAGAGAAAAAATCGACTGGGGCCACCCCTACACACCCCTACAGTTCAGCGAGTGGAATAGGGTGGCAGAAGACACAAAACAAAATAGTATGAGTTTTTAAAGGTAGATGACTGACTCCTCCCTCCTTTGAGAATTGCAGTAACTGAATCAGGTATTCAGTAACATGATCCTGAGTTTGAAGTGAATCATCCCTGAAGCAAACCAGCCAGGGCTCTGGGTATATGGAGAAGGCCCAAGTCTTGTCAGCTGGTGCTCAGGGCACAAGTATGCTACATTTCAGAGTACCCAATTCTGTGGACCTACAGCAGCGGTTCTCAACCTGTGGGTCGCGACCCCTTTGGTGGTCGAATGACCTTTTCACAGGGGTCGCCTAAGACCATCCTGCATATCAGATATTTACATTACGGTTCATAACAGTAGCAACATTACAGTTATGAAGTAGCAACAAAAATAATTTTATGGTTGGGTCACAACATGAGGAACTGTATTTAAAGGGCCAGAAGGTTGAGAACCACTGACCTACAGGGTTAGCTGGGGAGGCACCTTAATCCAAGATGCAGATCTCTACTGAGGTCCTGTCCCCAGAGCAGCATTACAGATGAGCAGGTCCACACAGATGGCACGAACCTGGCTGCTCTCCCCTCTCCCTGGGCCACCGTCTGTTTTGAAGCCCTGACCAGCTGCGCTTTCCTTCTCTCTTCTAAATCACATAGTTTCTTTCTTAGGACAGCGGCTTTCAGAAGGTGGAAAGAACACTGGGTCACAGGCACAGAGCTCTGGGCTGCCTCACCTGGGTAGGTGTTGAAAGGAATGAGGTGACTTCAGAGGCTAGTCTCCTCACCTCACTAACTCCAGCTAGCTGTGTGGTATTGTTTTTGTGGCATATTTTGAATGTTTTCCTTTGGGGCTTTTCCTGATGGAATTTTAAAACAGGATATCCATCTTCTTAGGTAACTTTGGGAAGCATGTTTAGTTTGTAAAGTGATTGCAGCAGTCAAAAACTGTAGAAAAGCAGTTTTAAATGTACAGAAAGCCTCACTTGGCTTGATATCAGCCTTTGCCTGTTAAGTCACTGATTGAAGAAAGCTAAAATAAATGTGGCCTTTGCTCTTAGTTTTTTTGAATGTCCCTTCTGTTCTCAGAATGCAGTGTAGGACCCATCTCTCTACAAGTGTGTGAGCAACGGGATCTCAAGTTTCTGTGATTTCCTCTGAAAGCATACCTTTTTTGGACTGGACATTGCATCAGATGGGTGTTTTCAGTTGTTGTGCAGATAGATTTGGGATATTTATTGGCTATCAATTATGTGTAAGTTTCTGCAGAGAAAAGATACGAAGATGGCCTCAAGGAACTGGGCCAGAAGCGAAAATGTCCGCAGAATGAATGATAGCACCAAAAGATAATTGCCAATGTGTTGAGCAGTGGGCTGGCAAAGTTGAGACCTTCAAAGGAATTGATTTGGGGGATGTTTGGAGAGGATGCAAATAAGTGAGGCAATCCTTGGACCTCATTGTGGGGAACAGAATTGCATATGAATTTTGAGGTGACTAGTTCAGCTTCAAGACACATGGCAGCCAGCTGCACAGCTTCTGTCTTAGCAGTGCAAGTTAGTGACAGGTGGTTGTTGCTTCCTTCAGCATTCTCAGTTCACCGGGACTGTGGTCCCTGCAGATTTAAGTCTTGAGGATTATTCTAAAGTTCGTTATTGATTACCTTGGGAATGGAGAATATGAGGAGAGAGAGAATTAATTACTGCAAATCTAAATGCTTTCTGTTATGGCCAGTATTAACACCTAATTTCTCTTTTGATGAAGTTCAGTCCTATCTTTTTTTTTTTAAGAAGCCCTTTATTTTTCTTAAAATACTGTTTTCATGCCCTAACCAGTTTGGCTCAGTGGATAGAGCGTCGGCCTGCGGACTGAAGGGTCCTAGGTTCGATTCTGATCAAGGGCATGTACCTTGGTTGCGGGCACATCCCCAGTAGGAGGCGTGCAGGAGGCAACTGATCCATGTTTCTCTCTCATTGATGTTTCTAACTCTCTATCCCTCTCCCTTACTTTCTGTAAAAAATCAATAAAATATATATTTTTAAAAATACTGTTTTCATTTTGGGTCTGCCGATATCAGAGGGCACTTGGTTGTATGATTTTGTTTTAGGGCAGAAAAGTGTTTATTATGCCCCCAACTCTACAGGTAAAGAAACCCAGGATCTGAAGGATGAAGTGATTTCTAGACCTGGATGATTAGGTTTATTTTATTGAACAGCAAGTAAAATTAACAGTTCCTCAGTCTCACTAGCCATACTTCAGGGGCTTAGTAGCCACATGTGACTTGAGGCTTCTAGATAGGACAGCACAGCTGTAGAGCATCTACATGGTCACAGAGAGTTGTGTTGCCAGTGCTGCTCTAGACCCAGCCTGTGAACTTCAGGCAAGGGCTTTTGCCTTGTTTAGAATAATGAAAAACCAAGCATTTCCTTCTGTAATAAGGTAGGAAGAAGGTTCCCCGAACAGGCTCAGCATATTGCATACTTGCTGGCAATCTGGCAATCACTGAATCTCTGCTTCAGGCTCAGGCATGGGTGTGGTTCAAAGATGTAGAAATGATAAGAGATGTCTTTGCTTAAGGAAAGTCAGCAGGTTATATATAGACTAGAGGCCCAGTGCATGACATTCGCAGTCCGGGACCCCTGCAGCTTAGCTGGCAGGCAGACATATCCCAAGAGGTCCTCAGTGCTGCCATGGAGGCGAGAGAGGCTCACCAGCCATGAGCCTGCTGGCGAGCCTGGCTTCTGCTCAGCAGAGAGCCCCTGGTGGTCAGTGCTCATCATTGTGACGGGTAGTTCCACCGTTTGGTCAATTTGCATATTAGCCTTTTATTATATAGGATGGGTCATGTGCATACATAATTAATGCAGGAGAGAAAGGGATAAATGCTAGGAGGGGTGAAGAGGTAGGGTTTTGGAGGTTGAGAAGAGAGATCATGATAGGCTGTGGGGAAGCTGGAAGGTTTGGTGAAATGGTACTTGCAGTGGGTTGTAAGGGATGGTTAGGATTTGAGTTCAGGGGAATTTGAGGTAAGACTGCCAGAGGCAAGACTTCGGGGTAGATGAAAATAGAGGTATCTTACGATGTGTTTCCTGGGCATATCTATTATGTTATAATTAACACATTGGGTTGTATTCCTTTGCTTTTCTCTCCCCCATCTTGGGTCTAGGTCAGAAGTGCCAGTACTTGAGCCAAGGTCATTTTCTACCCCTGAACAGTAGTTGGTCCTCAGAACCAAATAATCAAATGCATTGTGTTTTTATATTTTAGTTTCTGTCAGACTGGAACATGCCACAGTGTTAAATGCCAATTAACCTTAATTTTACCCACTTCAGTACCAGTTAAAAAGGATTAGATTTGCATCTGCCGTTCTATGTCTTTCTGATAAAATGTTAATTATCTGTAAGATATTAAAAATAGCAACTTATATTGAGATATAATTCACATAATAATTCACCCATTTAAGGTGTATAATTCAGTGGTTTGTTTTTTTAGTATGTTCACAGTTGTCTATTAAAACAATAAAAATTGGAACCTTTTCATTACCCCAGAAAGAAATCTTGTAGTCCTTCAGTCACTGCCTGTCTTTCCCCAGCCCCATCAGTGTTTCATTCCTTTATTGCAAAATAGTATTTCATCTGTGGAACCTCACCATATTGGATCAGAAAATAGGCCTTATTCAGTATTTTTAAAAGGGACTTTTTTTAATGTGTGATTATGAGTGTGCTTCACCACTAAATTAACTGGATGGTATAAGATGAGGGTATACGTGTCCATTGAGGGTCCAGTCAGAGCAGCAGAGTAGCAGTAGAGATAGATAAAGGAACTTACTAGATTTTTACCATGCACAGCTGTGGGAGCTGCCAACGGTCTATGGAGTCTGGGTTTGGAGCTGAAGTTTATAAGGCATGCAGTCTGCAAGGGAAGAACTGGGTACCCATAGATCTCACAAAGCTAAGGGCCCACAGGGCAGAGAAACCCGAGGGTAAAGGAATGTGGGGCTTCTTTACTCTTAATCCTCAGATTGCTAGTAGGATGTCTCCTCTAAGTGGGGACTCTGCAGGGAGAGGCTTATAATTCCAGTCGACTAAAGGGACACACTACAAATCCACTAGTCAGTCTGATCTTTGCAGTACAAAAATTTTTGTTGTCAGGATCCTGTTACAGGAACCCCAAAGAGATTTTGGGTAGGTGGGTTATATAATTATTTGCCATATTAAAAGTTCAGACTAAGACCGATCATTTTATTTAAAGATTATATACCAATACATGAAGAACACAACACACTTAAAGGAAATAATTATTTTTCAAACCAAAATTTAATGAGGAATAGCATTATCTTTACATTTTTGAAAATATCTTTTTATTGTCTGCTTAATTGAAGACAACAGCTGGATCCTCATAGCTGCTTGTGGAAATGTAAAGAAAACACAGTCTTACAGAGACACACAGAAGAGCGAGAGTACCTGAAAAGCCTTTTCAGATACTTGTGGCAGTTCTTTGCTGCTGCACCAAAGCTTGGTAGCTTCTTAAGGTTAATAGCAATGTGCAGTTTGAAACTGAATTAACTTTTCATGCTCTAATACATTAAAAATTCATTGGTCTGTCTTATACTTTGGATGGATCTTTTCTAATACCATTCGTTCAGGTCATTTGGAAAAGACTGATTCACTGAGTTACACAAATCTTCTAAATATTGACATACTAGAGGCCTGGTGCATGAAATTTGTGCACGGATAGGGTCCCTAGGCCTGGCCTGCTGATCAGGGCCTTCTGGCTATCGGCCAGGGCCTTCCTTCCCTCTGCGATCGAACTCCTGAGGGGATACTTTGAATAGTAGCCTTTTATATACATATGTAGATTTCTTTATTACAGTTACATTTTAGAAAATTGAGTGCAAGTGCCTAAAACATCACATTCATGTATGTGGCAGCCTTGTGCCGTTACCTGTTTGGGGACAGAATTATAGTTCTAAGTCCTGAAACCTTATCGGGACAGAGAGCAGTGACTTTTGTTTTGTAAGAGCCTCAATACTCCATGGCAGAGTGGGTGAAAACAGTCGGGTGGTATTTGTGGCAGCCTAGTCATCCACAGCAGGGTGGTGGCCACTTCTGTATCAGCTAATGCCATGGGGGTGGGGAGCAGGCAGTGTTGGATGGTCCCTGTGATGGGAAAGTGGTGATCAGAATTTCCCCCCACTTAAAGGTGGTCCTGTTAGATGAATAATAGGTATTTCATGAGCATTTAAGGAGAGAGCACAATATCAGATGTAATTTTTGATCTGATTATTTTGCTTTCTAATCCTTAATATTGGCCAACATTCCACTTACTTTTATTGTTTGTATCCCCTCCCCCTTTTCCAATTGAAATGTTAAACAGCACATCTTTAAAAAAGTTTTTTTTATTGATTTCAGAGAGGAAGGGAGAGGGAGAGAGAGAGAGAAACATCAATGATGAGAGAGAATCATTGATTGGCTGCCTCCTGCACACCCTGTACTGAGGATCAAGCCTGCAACTCGGGCATGTGCCCTTGAACAGAATCAAACCTGGGACCCTTCAGTCCACAGGCCCAATGCTCTAGTCACTGAGCCAAACCAGCTAGGGCAACACACCTTGTTTTTATGTATTTGAGTTTATTCGAGCAGAGTATGTGTGTATTACTAAACTATTGTTTTAGTGGATATTTTCTTTCAGTTCTATTTTGACTTCCCATTTTCCTTGCTCTAACAGGTTTATTTGCCATCCCTCTTTGAAGTATCTGTTCAGATATTGGGTTATTTTTTATTACCAAGTTTTGAGGATTCTTTTTTTTTTTTTAAATCTTTATTGTTCAGATTATTACATTTGTTCCTCGTTTTTCCCCCCATAACTCCCCTCCTTCCAGCTCCCACCCCACCCTCCGCCCTCACTCCCCACCCATTGTCCTCATCCATAGGTGCACGATTTTTGTCCAGTCTCTTCCGGCATCTCCCACACCCCTTTTCCCCCCAAGAATAGTCAGTCCATTCCCTTTCTATGTCCCTGATTCTATTATAATCACCAGTTCATTCTGTACATCAGGTTATTTATTCACTTGATTCTTAGATTCATTTGTTGATAGATGCATATTTGTTGTTCATAATTTGTATCTTTACCTTTTTCTTCTTCTTCCTCTTCTTAAAGGATACCTTTCAGCATTTCATATAATACTGGTTTGGTGGTGATGAACTCCTTTAGCTTTTCCTTATCTGTGAAGCTCTTTATCTGACCTTCAATTCTGAATGATAGCTTTGCTGGATAAAGTACTCTTGGTTGTAGGTTCTTGCTATTCATCACTTTGAATATTTCTTGCCACTCCCTTCTGGCCTGCAAAGTTTCTGTTGAGAAATCAGCTGACAGTCGTATGGGTATTCCCTTGTAGGTAACTGAGTTTCTTTCTCTTGCTGCTTTTAAGATTTTCTCTTTGTCTTTTGCTCTTGGCATTTTAATGATGATGTGTCTTGGTGTGGTCCTCTTTGGATTCCTTTTCTTTGGGGTTCTCTGTGCTTCCTGGACCTGTAAGTCTATTTCTTTCACCAGGTGAGGGAAGTTTTCTGTCATTATTTCTTCAAATAGGTTTTCAATATCTTGCTCTCTCTCATCTTCTGGTACCCCTATAATTCTGATGTTGGTACGTTTGAAGCTGTCCCAGAGGCTCCTTACACTATCTTCGTATTTTTGGGTTCTTTTTTCATTTTGTTTTTCCGGTTGGGTGTTTCTCGCTTCTTCGCATTTCAAATCTTTGACTTGATTCTTGCGCTCCTCTGGTCTGCTGTTGGGAGTCTGTATAATATTCTTTATTTCAGTCAGTGTATGCTTAATTTCTAGTTGGTTCTTTATCACACCATCGAGGGTCTCATTAGATTTCCTGTATATCTCATCAAGTTTATCGACAGACTCTAGAAGCCTCTTGAGAGACCTCAAAAGTGTGGTTCTGAACTCAATATCCTCCCTTGATAGTTTTGTCCTGTTTCTTTGTCTCCGCATTTTTTTACGCTTTCTTGGTACACCCCCTAGTGGTCTTTGTGCGAAGTCTTGTTATAGTTAAGCCTTGATTGTTATAGTTAATACTAGAGGGATTTGACCTCCAGGCCGACTGGCTGTCTGAGGATTCTTTATATATTTGGGATACAAGTTATTTATGAGATGGGTGATTTGCTAGTATTTTTTTCCCAGTCTGTACTTGGTCTGTCTATTCTCTTAACTGACTTTCTGGAGCAAAAGTTTTCTGTTTCGATGAAATCTAGTCAGTCAAAATTTTCTTTTATGGATATTGCTTTCGTTATGTCTAAGGAATCTTTGCCCACTCTGTTTTCTTTTAAAGGTTTAGTTTTAAATTTTATATTTACATCTATGATCATTATGAGTTAATGTTTATTTAAGGTATGAAGTTGAGAGTCTTTGTTTTGGCCTGTGGGTGTGCAGTTGTTCCTTTTCCACTGAATTGCTTATACCTTTGTAAAAAATCAAATATTGTGCTTATGTTGGTTTGTTTTTGGACTCTTCTGTTTCATTGGTCTGTGTATCTTTGCTAATGCAATTCTGTCTTGATTACTAAAGCTTTATGGTGAATTATAGAATCAGGTAGTTTAATTCCTCAAACTGTGTCCTTAGTTTTCCAGGTTGTTTTACTTATTCCATTTCCTTTACTTCTCCTTATAAACTTTAGAATCAGCTTGTGTATAAGTAGAAAAAATCCTGCTGGGATTTGATTGGAACTGTGTTTAGACATATATGTTAATTTGAAGAGAACTGATATCTTTACTGTGAGACTCCCAGTTCGTGAACGCAGTAACTCCTGTGCCAGTGACGTTACTTCTTGGTGTCCTGCTTTCACAGGGGACATTGCTAGTGCAGTGGTCAGCAAACTGCGGCTCTCGAGCCACATGCGTGCGGTTCTTTGGCCCCTTGAGTGTGGTTCTTCCTAAGCCTTAGGAGTACCCTAATTAAGTTAATAACAGTGTACCTATCTATATAGTTTAAGTTTAAAAAATTTGGCTCTCAAAAGAAATTTCAATCGTCGTACTGTTGACTAATGAGTTTGCCGACCACTGGTCTAGTGCATCAGCGATGTTCAAGGTCTCCACTGGTTTGTGGACTGACCGGTCCCCTAACCCTCCTGGGGGTGGGGACGGGGAAATAAGACTGTATTTTCTTTCCTACTCTGGGAAACTTTTCTATCTTCCAGGAACTTTTAAACCATTTCTTTGGCCACTAGTATTTTTTGTTTGTTTGTTTGTTTTTATAAATGGGGGTCTTCCTTTAATACCCAGGGAAGGTCCTCTCAAAAGGATAACACCTGAGTGGTTTTATGCCTGCACCAACACGTTAAAAAAATACCCCCAAAACATAGACAACTTAGTCTTCTGTTCTAGGGTTATTCTGTTGGTGGTTTTATTCAAGTAAAGGAATTCAGTTGAAATTGGTTGTGTTTGACTAGTTTTAATTAGCTTGTTTAAAAAACTATCTCTGACCTCACCCACAGCCCCTAAAGTACCTTGTCTTTTAAAATAGTTTTTAAGGAAAATCTACCTGTTTAAGAGAGGATGCTGCCTTTTGCCAATATGTAAACTGATCTTCTAGGCCACAAATTGTTTAGGTAATTAATACCTTTATTGAGGGTTATATTCCAAATTCCTTCTTCCTCCTGCCTCTCTTTTTCCTCCTCTGTACAACTCCTGATGGCTATTGAAGTGGTGTCATGCTCAGGAAATATTTGAGTTGTGTCTTTTTGCACCACAGTTTGCTTTCCTTGTATGTGTGTGTTTTAACTTTTATTGTAAAGGTAACACATACTCACTGAAACATTCAAGCAACATGGAAGCTAGAAAGAAAGCCTCCATTCCTCAAGAGTTAATTTGTATTCCTAATGTATTATAGACTTTGTCACAGGTCCATACATGCAAGTTCACTCATTCTATAAGGACATCCTTGTAATTTATAATTTATTCAGTGGTTCTTCTATTGGTGGACAAGTCTCTTAACTTTATTTAAAACTATATGAATGTAGAGTAAATTTACACACATCAATAAACTTTGAGGCCGAAACCAGTTTGGCTCAGTGGATAGAGCGTCGGCCTGTGGACTGAAAGGTCCCAGGTTCGATTCCGGTCAAGGGCATGTACCTTGGTTGCAGGCATATCCTCAGTAGGAGATATGCAGGAGGCAGCTGATCGATGTTTCTCTCTCATCGATGTTTCTAACTCTCTATCTCTCTCCCTTCCTCTCTGTAAAAAATCAATAAAATATATTTTAAAAAAATAAACTTTGAGGTAATTGAATTTTTAAAACACCAAACTGTTTAATATTATTTTTAGAGAAATACTGCAGAAAATGGACGATTTATACACGACTCAGTTGCTCAGCATCCACATCATTTACTATGTAGAGCTCTAAGAAATGTGTGATTTGTGGAACTACTTGTCTCTAGGTGAAATGGCCTGTTTCTATTAAGTTGTTGTGCTCCCCCCCTCCCCCTCTTTAATAGAGCTTTATTGAGATACTAGTGGCCCGGTACATGAAATTCATGCACATTAAAAGGGAATTAATTAGAGGAAGTCCTATATAATAAAAGCCTAATATGCTAAGTGTCTGGTCGACCAATCAGCCGTTCAACCAATCAAAGCATAATATGCTAATGATATGCTAAGGCCACTTAACCGCTTGCTATGATGTGCACTGACCACGAGGGGGCAGACAGTTGACCAGTCAACCAATTGCTAGGACATGCACTGACCACCAGGGGGTAGACGCTCCGACAGGTAGGTTAGCTTGCTGCAGGGGTTTGGCCGATTGGGACTGAGCGAGATGGGACCGATATACCCTGGAGCCCTACCACGGTCCCTCCCCTGCTGGCCAACCTCCTGTGTCCCTCCCCACCCCCGATCCTGCACTGGTGGGGTCCCTCATCCTGGCCTGTGCCCTTTTGCAATCCGGGACCCCTCAGGGGATGTTGGAGAGCCAGTTTTGGCCCAATCCCACAGGCCAGGTCGAGGGACCCACTGGTGCACAAATTCGTTCACTGGGCCTCTAGTATTTTAATATTGCTATTTGCCCTTGCTCTATAATAGAAGTGTCAGAGATGAAAGAAAATTAGTAAAATGTATATGAAAATCTCCCTCCTGTCAGAGTTTGGGGCACACTGTGGGACCCAGAGTCAAGTCCCCGCCCACCCACTTATGCCTCGAAATCACACAAGACCCATACCCTGCCAGCCCCACCCCCATCAAGTCCCGCTGGGCGGGTGGGTGCAGCCTCAGGGCCCCGGGGCGGGGGGGAGGGGGCCATGATGACCATTTGCATATTAGCTCTTTATTATATAGGATAATTAACATACCTTGCATTTCACTTATCCACCATGTACAGTCCAGTGGCTTTTAGTATAGTTCGAGTTGTACAACCATAACCCCAATTTTGGAAGATTCTTACTTCACCAAAAAGAAGCCCCTATATCCCCTGTCCATCACCTCTCCAATCTCCCTATTCCTTACATACCCACTCCCCCTCAACTTGAGGCATTCTGTCTCTAAGCACTTCATATAAATGGAGCTATAAAATATTTGGCCCTTGATGTTAATGGGTACTTAGGTTGTCAATTTTTCACTGTAAAAAATGGTATTTCAATGTAAGAAATTTGCTTGTGTGTACCTTTGGGTATATAGTCTAGTTTTCTTTGGAATGAATTCTTAGAAATGACATTTTGTTTGAAAAGATTTGATTTTATTAAGTACTGCCTTTGGGGAGAATAATTTGACTGTAAATGTGCACTCCAGATAGCCATTAGATGCCACGCATTTTGCAAGACCCTCAGTATCAGTGGGCATTTCCAATATTTTCCATTGTTAATATGGTAGATGAAAAATGGTATTGCGTTAATAAGGGAAGTCGAGCATATTTGTTAGTCTTTTGTTTCTTATTCATTTCTCCATTATTGTAGTTGGGTTGTTTCTTATTTTTAGGAACTCTGCATTCTGAGTGTCAGTCCTTTGGTTCTTGTGTATTGCAAACATTTTCTACCTTCGTCATGTAGCTTCCATGAACCTGTGTCTGCTGGGTATGCTGGGACTTTCTTTTCCACAAGTGACCTGTGCTACACAACTTAGCAGATAATGCTGTTTCTCTTTTTCTGTGGAACAAGATCAGATGTGTAAGAAAGCAATAGACATATGCTGGTAGGCTCTTCAGTTGTGCAGCATTGCACATCCCTCTCAGTGCCCAGCCAGCATTCAGTCATCAGTCAGGGTTTGTGGGACAGACATGACTGGCAGTTAGGATGATCCTCCAGGGAGCAGATGGTTTTTACATAGTCAAGCCAAACAGAAAGCCCCAAACAAATAATTTTATTTAAGGAACACAAGTTTATATGTGGCCTTCTTTGTGGCTTTATTTTCATGTAACTAATTTAAATTGGGATTACTTCAGAGCATAGAGCCAACTGTCGGGTTTCAATACAGTGATCTGCTTTGAACCTTCAGGCTCTACTACTTAGTAGCTGGGCAGACATCGACATCAGGCCCTGTGGTGGCCCGCCAATGGCAGAGGACCAAAGAAGTCCTGGCTTTGTAGGACAGGACTCCCAGCCATTTTTAAAAACATATTTTATTGATTTCAGAGAGGAAGGGAAAGGGAGAGGGAGAAAGAAACATCAGTGATGAGAGTGAATCATTGATCGGCTGCCTCCTGCATGCCCCACACTGGGGATTGAGCCTGCAACATGGGCATGTGCCCTGACCAGGAATTGAACCGTGACTTCCTGGTTGATAGGTTGATGCTCAACCACTGAGCCATGTTGGCTGGACTAGCCAGCCATTTAAATGGGAGGTGCATATAGCCAAATCATGTAAAAGTCATAAAAGTAATAAAACCAGAACACCTTAGAGTTGTGGTATTGATTAAGTCATAATTTTCTTGTTAATAATATGACCAAAGGAATTCTGAGAGCTTCTGGAGGCTGCCCTGCTAACCTGGCAGCTAGCCCTGAGGGGCACCCACATCCTCTGCGACACAGCAAGGGAGGCCCCTCTGTCCGTCAGGCTTGACCAGATGGGTGTATGGGCTTGGCAGCCAAGTTCCAAACACTGGAACCATCTTAGCTCTGATGGACCAGAAAGTTCTTCTTTGAGCAGTGCTTTCAAGGCCATGGTGGCTTTCTTTTCTTTCTTTTTTCTTTTTAAGTTAAAATTTTATTGAATTCATTGGTGTGTCATTGGTTATTAGTTATGTAGCTTTCAGGTGCATAATTGTATACTACATCATCTGTATATTGTATTATGTTGACCACCCAAAGTCAAGTCTCCTTTTGTTACCATTTTATCGCACCTTTACCCTTTTCTACCTCTTCCCAGTATGAGCATATCCCAGAGGGAACATTTGGAAATGAAATGTAGTCTTTATCATGGCCTTCATGGCCCTTCACAGCCTTGGCCCTGCCCACCCTGTGTCCGAACCTCATCTCCCATCTTCTGCATTGCCATTCCATCTAGAATGTGTTTCTCTAGGTTCTCTGCCAACCTGGCTCCTTTCCATTCGTGGTTTTGACCTGTGCCTTTTTCTCTGTGGCTGATGATACATGTCCAAGCCCTGTGGCTCTGTTAATACTGTTTTCCCCTGCATTGCAGTTGTCCCCTCTTGTCTCCTCCCATAGCTTATCTGCCTGTTCCGGCCTGAGCTCCAGAGCCCCTCCCAGCTCTTGGTACACACAAGATGATTGATAAGTAGTAGGTTGACTAATTTCTGAGAGGAGAGTGGGGGCTCTGCCCATTGCTGGCCAGAAATGCTTGCCTTCACCTCCCAGGTTCTTCCTGTCTGGGAAAGATGTGTTAGAAATAATTAGAATGTCTTCTTCGTTGTTACTGTGATTGCAGACAAATAGGGCAGGCCCACCTAGAGGGATGCTTGAAGTCCTTGGAAATGGCATGGTAATGGATTAGAAATGATCTTTTTGAAGCATAGTTGAAGTTTTCCACTTAGGATCACATTCAGAAATTGACTACTTCCTGGAGGCTTCACTTTCCTAGTCAGGCACAGAGGGAGTAAGGGCCTGAAAGCGGTTTTTGTTTCCTTGGAGCCAGCAGGCAGTGTGGTCTTTGTCTGTGACTGGACAAGAAGGGGCCATGTTGTCTTGTTGGCACCTGCTTCTCCCCACCCAGTGGCCATGAGGGTGGTAAACTTTGGGAGCCACTGACTCAAGGAAGGGAGAAAATACTGACTTGAGGTGAAAACGGAGTAATTCAGATCTGAGAGTCCTCACGTTTGTATTCTTGTAAGAACTTCAGTCCCTGGTTACCTCAGGTTCTGTCCAAGGACTGGCTGTATTCCATGGTCTCGTCTGAGGCCTAATGTTGCCTTAGACCAGTGGTCGCCAACCTTTCAGACTTCAGTGACCACCAATGATCCTCGACCACCAGTTGGTGACCGCTGCCTTAGACGACTCACACAGAGGGAAGTGGAGTTGACTTCACAGTTAGAGTTTTCTCACAGAACGAGATGTTCTCTCCAAGTGGCAGGAAGTTTTTCCCAGCCCTCAGGAGGCTCTGGTTTCTTAGGGAGCACGGCAGCTCCCAGCCTGGGTGTCCCTCAAGACTGCCCACCTCCCTTCGGGTTGCTGTGTGTACCCCCCTACAGGTCAGTGCTGCCCTGGCTTCTGGACACCCTCCCTTTATAACTGGATGGTTGCTGCGCCCTGCATCTTAGTCCTGCTCAGTACACCTCTGTGTCTCTGTTGGTTTGTCAGCTGCCTATCACTCTTTGTGAGCTTGGAGCTCGGTTCCATACATTGAAGATTGTTCTGGGCCAGACCATCAAGAAATTGATTGTATTTGAATCCCTCCAAAAAATAGTAATGGAGCTGTGCCTGAGAGCTGGAGGAGTTCTCCTGAACACAGTGTGTGAACTTTGTGCTGAAGGTGGGTCTTGAGATTTAGTTGTTTGGAGCCATTTTGTAGAGTTCTGGTTCTTTGATGTGAAGAGCTACTTGGGGACTAGATCTGTTTGAGAAAGAAGTGGCTACAAGATATGCAGCAGGGTGAAAATCATAGTTCAGAGTTGTTTACTGTGCATTATGCAAATCGGGGGGGGGGGGGCAGCCCTCAAACCAGAAACAGTCATCTGTGAGGGAATGCTTGAGTAAATCATGACATAATGCTATGGTGCTGTTCAAAATTAAATCCATGTATCCATGTGCATATTTATGCATATGTGCATGTATGTTGACTCAGGATAGCTGTAATTGATCCATGTATTATGATTAGTGTACCGTTTCTTTTCCAGAGAAAAAGTTCATGCACATATGTCTGTATGTGAACATTGAGAAAGCCTGGAAGGTGGCATATCAAACAGTGGCTTCCTTCCCATTTGGCTCGCAGGGGAGAAGGTCACTGTTTCCCCGAATGCATTTCTGCAGCCATTGCCTTGTCATTGTGAGCAGTGAGCATTTCATTCTTGAAAATCCAAAAGTAAAAATAAATTCAGGACCTCTACAAAAATATGTATAGCAGTTTTATTCATACTGTCCCCCAAACTGGAAACAACCCAGATGTTAGCAGGTGTGAGTGGGCAGATAATGGTGTGTCCCTGCCATGGAACCCTACTTGGCAATATATGTTTCAGGGGAGTCTCATTGAATGTTGAAAGGCCTTCCAAAAGGTTACATACCTATGTCCATTTCTGTAACATCATCAAAATGACAAATTACAGATGTGGAGATTAGTCATTGCCAGGGTTTGGGACGGGGGGACACGTAAGGGACGTGGGTATGAATGAGAAAGTGCACTCTGAGGGTCCTTGTGTTGGGATTGTTCAGTATCTTGACTGTGGTGAACACATAAACATACACATGTCATAAAATGCGTACAAGTGAATAGGAATTGGATTAGTATCTTGTGTCAACGTCAGTATCTTGGTTGTGATATATTGTAATATTACTTTGCAAAATCGTACTTTTGGGAAAATTGGGTAAAGGGAAAGGGATTTCTGTTATTTCTATAGTAATTGTGAAATCCATGATATCACAATGAGTTTCATAGAAACATGAAATTGGGGAATATAGAAGTTGTGCAGGACTACAGGTTATATTGAGAGTGGGCATTGTAAAAAGTGTATATTCATAGAGTTAACAATCTCACAGCATCGTATCTCTATGCTTAGGACTTTTTTTCATCTTTATTTTTTTCCTGACTAGGGCCTCTGGATTCATTTGGCTGCTCCATCAAACTTGTATCTAAGGAGTGAGCATGCCTCCTTGAGGAAAGGGCCACATGGGCACATAGTATATTAGGGAGGAAAGATAGAGAAAGAGCCAGGGCTGCCATGGCTTTCTAGACCTGGGTTCCTCCTATGGCAGTGCCCTCAGAGTGCTTGGCTGTGACCCATTCTGGTAACATGAACTCTCTCATCCCACTCTGCCTCACTCAGGGGCTGTGATCACTACCTGAGACCCAGTAGGGGGCCAGTAAATGGGAGCTACTGGTTCATGAACTACTTCAAGCAAACTTGAGGTGCTGCTTGCTCTGCCCCAGGATAACAGACATGAGCTCTCCTCCCCAGCTCTCCTCCTAGCGACCTTCCTGAAGATCTTTGCTCTGTATGCCTACCCAGGCATCTCTGTGGAAGCTTTTCCTGCCTCAGCTCCCAGGCTACCCTTTTTCTTCACCCATCCATCTATTTATTATTTAATTTATTGGGGTGACATTGGTTAATAAAACCAAACAGGTTTCCAATGTGCTATTATTTAACACCACCTCCATACTGCATTGTGAATTTACCACCCAAAGTCAAGTCTCTTTCCACTTTCTTTGCTCCTTTTAATTGTGTGAGAATTTCAGATATGCTTATGTGAATGCTTCATGCTAAAATTTTCCATATATAAATGTAATGTTATATTCTTTGCTTCTTAGGCTTAAAATTTTGCTGTGTTGTCTTTTTATTTTTTTAAAAATATATTTTATTGATTTTTTTACAGAGAGGAAGGGAGAGGGAGAGAGAGTTAGAAACATCAATGAGAGGGAAACATCGATCAGCTGCCTCCTGCACACCCCCTACTGGGGATGTGCCCACAACCAAGGTACATGCCCTTGACCAGAATCGAACCTGGGACCCTTCAGTCCGCAGGCCGACGCTCTTATCTACTGAGCCAAACCAGTCAGGGCATGTGTTGTCTTTTTAAAAGGTTTGCTGTGTGCCCATGTACTCCTCACCCGGTTTCCAGTCATTAGCAACTTAAATCAACAACTAAGGAACTAGTAACCAAGTTTTTTGTGTTTTTTTTTTTGTAATTTTTGTAAGAGTTTATTTGAGTCAAGCTAACAACATATACAGAGGAGCAAGATCTCAAATGCTCCCAACCAGATTCCTCCATTAACCCTCCATTAACCCTGTTAACATCCTCATTCTGTTTCTGGGCTATTGTGCCCCCCCCCCCTTTTTTTTACTGTTACTGTATTGGACAGCCATTTATTAAATATCCTAAATACTTACAAAAATAAATCAAGTATTGCTTGTTTTTCTAGTGTCAAATTCTTTGCCATAGAAAATAGAACCGTTGATAAATTAAATGTTACAATTAAGCTACATCAAGTTTACTACCTGCACACCATTTTCTTTTGTGGTTGTCCTTTAGTGTTTTACAGATTTCTAAACTACTTCTTTGCAATGTATAGGTTCACAGAATATAAGCATACAGCCATACACACATTTTACATAGGAATGGTTCTTGTTAACTATACATACAGAGAACCTAACATGTTAGTATTGTGCCATAAAAGCCACCTTATAGAGCCAGATACTTTGCCTTTTGAAGGTGATTATTTAAATTGTTGAAGTTGCTTGAATCTGTGTCTGGTCCTTATTTTGTGGGGAATTAAAAAAAAAAGAAAAAAAAGAATGTTGAGGCATAGAGCTCCTAGAGATTCTATGCAGTCACTCTGATGTGGATGAGAGAACCCTCCCCTCCCCCAACCCAGCAGATTCTGCTGCAGAGCCATGCAGACATGGCTGGAAACCACAGACTTGGACAAGAAGGTGACTCAGGAGTTCAGATTAGGAGTCTTGATGCTGCTTGATAGGTTTCCAGAACCAATACTGATATTTCTCAGCTGTCCTTCTGAAATATATTTGGGATTGACAGTTAAGAAATGAGTATGCAGAAAGATATCAGTGTTCTAATTTATCTTGATAACCTCTGTTTTATGTAATATTCTTTAAAATGGGTTCAATGCTGGGAGAGATGTGAGGAGGAAGACCATACAGATTGGGGGTGAGGTTTGACTTGGAATTCAGGGTGATCTGGTAGAGTTGGGATTAAGAGGTGCAGTTAAAGGCTTGTTCGACCACTTCAGGGACTAAGTTGGTAATCCATAATCTGCTATTTTAACCAAGTCCTGGTTTTGCTCACTGGGCTGTATCACTAGATGGGAAATTCAAGGAGGACTCTGGGGGACTGAATGGAGACTGAATCTGAGGAATGGCTGGATCTTTGTGTACCAGGGTCTTTGTGGTCTTGAAACTATCTTAGTTGAAAGGCTGTGAAGTTTTATTGTGATGTTTGATTTTTCCAAACCCAGCCTTTTTGGGAGGTTTGAGAAATCTTAATGAAGTGACAGAAAATGTCAAAGCCAACACATTGGAATTATATTCTTCATCTATTAGCTCATTCAGGAGATTCAGGTGCCAAATTAGTGTTGCATCATTTCCATAGCAATTGGCCATGTTCTCTGGGTTATTAGGTCTGTTATGACATCACAAATGAAAATCATCAGGAAGGAAAGCTTACATAAGCATAGACATCCTCAGTAAAAAGGAGGATATAGAGGATTTGTAACTAGCTAAGGTAGTCTTTTGTGTGTTTCTAAACTCACTCTTTAAAAAAAGTATTTTGTGTCTTTTTACATATTTATTAAAATTATGCCTCTGATACTTACCACAAGGTTTGTTGTCAAAAGGCTTATCCATGAGTAATAGAGATGATTTCTGTTGTTTTTTTCTGAGTGTCAGCGTATATTTTGCATTGATAATTGGCTTCCCCTCCCACCCAGCAGACATCTGGCCTATCAGGGACTTTTATCTGTTTATTTGAGGCATTCCATATGGTCATTAGTGTTTGCCAAACATGTCTCCAGTCTTATTATTTAAGATTGTTGTGTATCAAAAAATTAGTGTTGTTCATATGGGCTAGATGAGAGTCAACACATCTGGGAAAATTCCAGCTGTGCAGGACATAAAATTCAGGAGCAGGATCACTATATATAGCAACAAATATATGTATACACCAATCTTGCACCCCTTTGATGATAAGAAAGGCAGTTTTATCATTTAGGATATTTCTGGAAGCCTAGTACAGACTTTCTGTGGTTATCAGGTACTTTCATTTAATTCTGGTCCAGGGATTTACTGTGTCTTAATTAAATTTTTAATCCTCTTGTGAACTAACTCCTTTATGAGGAGCTTTTAAAAACTGGATATTCAGTCCCTCAAGAGCTAGACTTGAGTTGCCAACTTTCTACAAAGGTCCCATGGCAGTTGGTTGGGAGCTTCATGGGGCCTGTTGTCCTGGATTCTCATGTGCTTGGTGGACCAATTAGGACTTTGTGCCCTTTCACATCCACTGACCCCCATCTTTATGCTTATGAAGGGTGGGAAAGAGCAAATTGGTCAGCCTAGCTGAAATGTGTACCTTGGTGTATAAGATGGGGTATTGTCCAGGAGAACCCTGTTCAACTGTTTCTTCTACCTGCCTTGCCTTCTGGGGTCAACTCAGAGAAATCCTGTCTTCATTAACAATAGAACAGGAGCTCTCGTTTCATAAAATATTAGACTCTCTTTATTCACCATATTGCAGTTAATTCTGCTGCCAAAAAACTGTGGTCCAATTTATTCATTTTCCCCAACCCGCACTAAGGTGTTGTGGATGGTGATCCATAAGATCTCTTGAATCGATCTTTACTTTTATGAGCACCGTAACTTCTGGTGAAAAAGTGCTCTATCTCAAGTCACCAAAACAAATCTTTAAAAATACTTTCTTTCAGCAATAATCTGAATTCACTTGGATCTCAGAATCATGGGTCAGGCAAGTTAACATTTGCCATAGTTTATTAGATTGCTTACCTTTACATATCACCCTATTTTTAGGAGCAGTGCTTTGTTTTGTGCACAGAGAATTATTTGTCATATTTGCGTTTGCTCATTATAAACCATACTTTAAAGCAATTGCAGTCGGACAGATTTAAACCAAGGACCTAAATTAAAAGTATAGGGCATGTGTCAAACAAATTACTTTAAAATTTATAGTACATTCACATGACGAGAGTGTGTGTGTATGGTGAAAAATACTCTTCAGCTTCTATAGAACCTCTTAATAGTTTCTGTGTATTTTCTCAGTGCTATTTTATTTGTACAAAGAGAAAGAATAATTTACATATTCCAGTATACTCTATCTCTTTCATAACAAAGGCTGCATTTATTGCTTGGTTCTTAAATTTTTTTAAAACTTGACTTGAATTTTCCATATAGGTACCCAGCTGTGCAATATTCTATCAGTTTATTGTGTGTTATTAATTTCATAAGCCTCCTCGAGACTTTTTTACTTTTCCCCCATAAAATATTTCTGTGGTATTTTCATGTAGTTAATTTTGGAGGATAAATGTGGGTGAAAGACATTTTGGCCACAGTACCTGATTTTTCATTGCTTTTAAAGCACGTTTCAGAGTTTGAGCTAGTGAAGCAACGGTAAAAGGAACTTGAACTTCTCTTTGCCATATTTTCCCTCCACCAATTTTTTTTGTCAGGGTGTAGTGGTCAAGGGACCACTTTAGAAAAAGATTTATTTTTAAGAATAGTTTTTAACTCATTGTTAATTTAAGTGTATATATTGATATTTAATAGAACAACTTAATTAAGAGTATTAAGATTGGAAATGGTCTGTTGAAATGTGGTGGTAATGCCGGTTTCTTGGCTTCCAATGATTTCTAAGGTGTGTGTGATGCTTAAGAAGGGAAAAGTACAGTTTATATTCAGGAATTGGTTGAGAGATGTAATCTGATAGTTTGGGGTTTTGGAGCCGTCTAGAGAGGGAAAGGGATGGCGCTATCCATGGTGCTGAATTGAACAGTGCTGGTATAAATGCTGGAAAGACCCTGAAATATTGGAGGTCGAGGACACACCTATGTACATATTTTTAAAACTAAATCTCCTGTTTGTAGCTGAGACTCTTTAATTTCTATAGAAGTGTCTGATGCCCCAGGGAAAGCTCAGTGCACAGCACTGATTAAATTGGGGACCAGCGTTAGTTGTAATGAGCTATTCTGATATGTGGAAGATGGCAAGAATCTAAAAATGTGAAATATGGCCCTTTTGACCAGTAGAGACTACTTAAGTCCTGGCTTTCCATCATTTTTTCCACTCCCCTCTTCTTTTACATCATGGACCTATGCCAGTGAAAGAAGATGGTTTTTAAATTAATTGGTAAAAATAGTGATGAGAATGCTAGTTAAAATTGACACCTTATATTTCCCAGCCATTGCTTAAAAGTTTTGAATCTACACTTCTGATTCTATGTAAATGTTTTCCAAGACATATTTAAGCAAGCATTCAGAATAAAAAAAATCATTTTATTAGTTTCTTGGTCCTTTCTGGGCCTGTTATACATGCCAATCCTCCCAGGGGCCTCCTTCCCAATTCCCTATGCCCCCCAAAAAGCACACATGTTTCAGGGTTTGAGCAAGTTAAGCAACGGTAAAAGGAATGGTTTTTGCATGGATTTATACTTCAGTTATACAGTAATTATCCAGAGACTTTGAGAATGATAATTTAATATTTTAAGGTACTGATGTGTATCTCTGTTAAAAAGATATAACGTTTGTACACTCGTATATATTTCATAAATCAACATTTTCTCTAGGATTGATTGGATTTAATGAGTAGGAAACCTACTTCAAAGTAAATATCATTGCAGATGGAGCAGATTACTATGTGGAATAGTGCATGATAAAGTACATTTAGCATTTTGGAAATCAACCCAAGTTCATATTTAGTAAACGTACTAATAAATGCCTTTTGGGTTAGAGTGCATTTATTTTGACACAGTTGTAACTTATTAGTGCCTAGAAATCATCAAAAGTACCAGTATAGTTTTATTTAATTTAAGCCAAGAAGGTAAAAACCATGGAATTTCTTTGTTTCTTTAAAGCTGGAGATACAGATGACCCACCAAGAATTACTCAAAACCCTGTTATCAACGGGAATGTAGCCATGAGTGATGGGCACAACAACACAGAGGAAGACATGGAGGATGGTAAGTACGTGTGGTCTGCTTACTTGCACCAGACAGAAACTCTGTCAGAAACACAAGTAGATGTGATGCCTATTTCTTCTTCAAGTTCTTCTGAATTTCTTAAAAGTAGCTAGTTTTTAGGAGGTTGTGCCTGAAGAAAAATGGGGCATTGAATTGGTGTTGAGTTCAAGATTACCTACAAATTTCAAGGTAAGTTGATTCTCCCCAGCCTAGGTGAGAAGGTTTAAATACAGAAGTTTATAATTATATAACGGGTACACAGGCCTGCAATTTTCTGGCCACTGTTAGTATTCAGAATAACTACATGTTACTCTCCTTTCCTTCTTGTTGGCAGCAAGATACTTCCAGACATTGGAACTTGGCTTTCCATTGCATTCTTAGTGCATTGTGTCTACCAGTTGTCTGTACCCCACTCCTGTTAGGTGTGAAATCAAACCAAGCTTTGGACTTCATTCTCCCACACTAACTTTAGGTCTATATCTTCTATGCAAAAAACATGCATATTGTACATGCATGGACATTTTATGCCTAGGGAATCGTTTTCTTTTGAGGCAGTTTCTTTTTTACAATTTATTAGATTATATGACCTGTACATTGGCAAGGTCAGAAATCGTGAGCAGGTAGCAGCCAGTCATCACTTTATGCAGCCCCTGGAATCTTGCAGTGTAATATGAAACCATGTTCTGTCAAAAGCATGTCCATCAATCCTCATGAGGGTTGTGTCCTTCCCAGGGGTGTAACGGGGCAGTTGAAAGAAACCTCATCAGCCACGGGCTGCACCACCAGAAGGACTGCTGTTCAGACCTCCTGCCAAAAGTTCAGCCTCCATGAGAAACTGCAGCCGTAGTTGAGATTTCTCTGACAGTGCGGTTTACCCCCTGGCAGCTGGCTGAGGCAATATCTGAGGAAGGTAAAGAAGAGTGGTCTAAACCCCGCTGCTTTATTACCTGTGGAGTGCGCTTTCCACTCTAGACCAAGGGCAACGGTGTGGGTGTGGTCTCTGGTTGCCGGGCTTTTGGTTTTATTTTAGACACCGGAGATGCCAAAAGTAATTCAGAGAGTATAGTGGGAAGGCACAGCCAGGTCTGATGTGCCAGGTGTGAGTGAAGGACCAATTCTAACCACTTGCGGAGCAATAGCTTGCCCAACCCAGTCACAGCACACTCAGTCTAGTTTCCACAGAGCATTTTCAATCTGATATTTCCACTGGTGTTTTTATGGGCAGAGGGCTTGGGAGAAGGCACAGGTGTAGATAAAAGGGCATGTGTCTCAGCCTCGGCTCTGTTGCCTTTTTGGGTGGGTCATTCTTTGTTGTAGGCAGCTGTCCTGTGTATTATAGGACACTGGAGCTATACCACCTTCATCCCCCTAACTGACAACCAAATATCTAGATACTGCCAGTTGTCTCTTTGGAGCCAGAGTGGCCTCATTTGTGAACCACTTATATGAGATCATAATGTATGTAAAATCCCTTTTCTCTCAAAGCAATTTTACTAAATTATTAGTAGTAAGTAATGATGCTGAACCACAGAACCTAAAAATGGAAATGCTCCTGTTGTGAATTACCACATGGAGAAAGCATATTATAGGAGAAAGTAGAGTGGTCTTCAGTTGCACTTTCTTCCTGGTTTGAATTTTAGGTGCTTTTTGAAAGACCCAGGAGTAAGAGAATGAAAAAAAAATCATTTCTATTTGATGGCAAAGGGGGCAGGAGGGAGGTGGTTCTCGTTCTAGGCGTAGAAGCCTTGAGGGCAGCATTTTCCCAGCCATCATGTGTATTTCAAAACACTCTTCTACAAGACATGTGTGTTGTGAATCTAGGAAGTTTGAGGAGTGCTAGGTTAAACAAGTTTCTGTAGTATAGATCTCTGAGTCATTCAGTATCCCAACAACTTTCTCCAAAAGACTCTTTGTTAATGATTCCCCAAAACTCTGGACTTTAGAACCCTTTTCCCCTGAAATCTCCTTTTAACACCTCAATCTGGAAAACACTGGATTTCAATGATCAATGCCTTAACTGTGCAGAGAGGCCTTAGTGTAAGGCACATTTCCTATACAAAAGTTAAGCTAATAGTTTGGAAAAATGTTTGTGGGGTAGAGGGCATAAATCCTGTTAACACTGAGTTGTGGACAAGTATCAAATCATTTCCTAGTTGTGCGCACCTACTATACTTTGATGTTAGTGTCTTACTGTCTTTGCTGAGATGACCATGAGAAGTTTTAGAGCAAGTGCAGCCTCGGCAGGTCTAGGGGGATCTAGATTGAGATTGTTGGTACCCATGAAACAAATTTTTGGGAATTCACTAGGGCTTTGTAAAGACTTGTATTCTAGACTTGATACAATCAACTGCAAGAGTGCCATTTGGGAAAACTTCACTCTAACCTTCCTGATTCAGAAAATCCAAGTATTTTATGCTCCTCTACTTTTTCACGAAACTAAACCTCAGGCCAGTACATTGGCCTTTGACCTGTGAAGATAAGGTTGTTGTAAGAATAGGCATAGTGGTAGCTGGGGACTAGATGGGAGCTGCTGCTGCTGCTGCTTTTCAGAGACAGGATGGGAAAGTAGCGGGTTATCAAGTTTTCTGATTGAGGATGTCTTGATGGCAGCAGTTAACACAGCTCATTGTTCTATTATTTATAATAGAAAGATTCTTGGAGTGATAGGTGCCCTGTGGCATCCTGGCAATTTAGAGTCTTTGTTTGGATGAAATACTAACACTGCAGGATGTGGAGTATCCTTCATAATTCCAGGTTTACTGCTTTCTTAAAACACTTTTAATTTTGAAGTCATTACAGACACAGGAAGTTGCAAAAATTGTACATAGAATCCCAAGGACCTTTCATTTATTTTCTTGGGCAAATACTTATATTAGCCTGTTGTAATTCCTTATAGGGCTGTAGCAGGCCAGCCTTATCTGTCAAAGGTGGGTTTCAAGTAAGCTTCTCTTGTTTTGACCTTTTTGTATTCAAAGTAATTTGAATTATTAGTATAAATAATTTCCAGTGATAGGGTAAGATTTCTATTTACTTGATTTCTATTTATGTTGAATTTCCTGTTTAGGAAGATAAGTTCTAAGAATGTGCCTTCAGTGTGAGGCAGAATCTCACATCTAGTGTGTAATTCAACGAGTGTGAACCGAGTACCATGAGCCAGGTTGGCACCAGGCTCAGGGCACTGAGCCTCTGTCGGGCCTGCCATCGCGTGGACT
Source organism: Myotis yumanensis (assembly GCF_028538775.1). Lineage (NCBI taxonomy): Eukaryota > Metazoa > Chordata > Mammalia > Chiroptera > Vespertilionidae > Myotis > Myotis yumanensis. The sequence goes on from NW_027223755.1 coordinate 95,090,771, forward strand.
CAGTGCCACGCTCACTTCACTATTGTTGAGTCCTATTTAATATTGAAAGATGAATTTAGAAATTGACTTAAATTCTGAAGAACAGAAAAGCACTGATAGGTGTCAGTTTTTTATCTATATAAGAATCTAATCCTACGGATAGCTGAAAACAAAATCAATTAGAAGAGAGGTGGGACCTTGCAGCCTCGAAATCTTTAGGCCCCAGGAGTGAGTGTCCTGGGGTGCTTTTCGATTGGTTCTGTTCAGTTCTTCAATCAGTGTAAAGCAGGTCAGTTTTGTTGGGGTCTGTGTTTGGTGGAGTGTTAGAATGGCATCCTACAAATCAGAGGCAGGGTCATTGTGCTTAGCGTTGACAAATCTTGAGTATTAAAACTCCCGTGGTCACTTTGTAAAACACTTTGGATAAGATGAGCCAGTAAACCTCAGGGAGCCTCAGTTTCCTTGTCTGTAAAGGGGGAATTAAGTACTGGCTGTCCTTGCTTACCTTGCAGGATTTAAGTACCACTCAAATGTGACCTATGTGTCTATGCAAAAGTGGCCTGCTTTTCTCCTCAGCCATTCCATACACCATTCTCTTGAGCAAGTTTCTTGCCTTTTCAGTGGACTTTATTATCCATTAAAGGGATTAGGGTTGCCTGCCACTAGGAGAGGCTCGAATTCAGAATGCAGTCACCTCTTAGATGTGCTTAACCCCTGCTCAGCTGCTCTCCTTTTAAAGGGCTTCACTGTAAACTGCAGAGCAGTGTTATGTGTAGGAAAAATTCTTAGGGATGAAGAAAGAGTGTTTAAAAGAAGGTAAAAATGCTGTCACACATACATTTGGTTTTTCTTTTTTTTGGTAAAGAATATTAACCTCTCATGAGGACTGATGGACATGTTTTCCTAAGAACAAATCAGTTAGTCACAAATCAAGCAGTTTGTGTACACTGAGAAGTCTGTATCCTGAGCACTTGGCTGTCTCGGTGCAGTGTAGAGACTGAAGGATGAAGGGAGGGAGTGTTCTCTTAACCCGCCTTTCTTCCCCTAAGCCTCCAGTCTCATTGGGGACCTCAGGAGCCAGTAGGGCAGGATGTCAAAATAGCATTGATTCTTAAACCCTCCCTGCCCGTTCTATTCTGTAAAGTAACTGTGGCTCCTCAAGGTGTAGCCCTTGGTCCCCTGCCCGCCTGTAAACTGTTCCCAGTCTGCAAGGGGATAGGTACAGAAAGTGAGAGGAAGCATTTAGAAGCATGTACCTTGCTGTGGCAGTTTTACGATGCTTTATTATGAAGTGCTGGCAGTGATAGATTGGCGGGTGGCCTTGGGAGGACCACTCCTTCACACAAGGAGTCTAAGAAGTGTCGATATGGACACTGCTGGGTTTATCAAAGCTAATCTGGCGCTTGTGTCAATTGTAAATGAATAGCCACCATCAGTAAAAGCTGGAATTCTAAAGTTTGTGACATTAGTTGAATGTCTAACAGGCACTACAACAACACATTGGTTTTTATTGGAGAAAATCCTAATTCCTTAAATTTCCCTTTAGTATCATTGAGTAATAAAGAATACCAATTTTTTTCTTTTTCTTTTTTCTTTCTTTCTTTCTTTCTTTCTTTTTCTTTTTCTTTTTTTTTTTTTTGCTAGGGAGTTCAGGCTGATTTTTCACAAAAATTATGAACTAATGAAGTTATTTAACCTTTATTTGTAGGCTAACTTTTCAGCAATCTTTTTGTCTCTAAACAGTGCCGCGCTTCCTTGGGGAATAGCCCTTTACCCGAAAGGCCACCAGTGTTTGCAAGTTCAGCACCCCCTTCGTTTTTCCTCTTCAGCTTAGCCTAAGTCTCAAGGCTTTTTCTTTTCCCCCCACAACCCCTGACCTTGACAGATGTCACATGTTTCATCCCTTCTCTCCAAAGCTCCTCCATGCACTAAGAATTATGTGAGAAGTAAGAAGTAGAATAGCTGTTCTTATCACACTGGACTCTTAAAAATCTAGGAGGGAAGGCAGGTGTGTGTTAGCCTCCTGAATTTGGGGTTTCATTCACACAGAAGCTGCATATCATTGTGCTGTTTTAGGTTATTAGTAAATTGGGCTGATGTTATTTTTCCAGAGAGCTAGGTTTTAGCTAGTTGATGTTGTGTAGAATAGTTTATTCCTGTTTGTTGGTGCTTTCAGGGCTGTTTTACGGGCTCTGATTGACAGTCACGTGTTTTCTTGCAGACACGAGTTGGCGCTCCGAGGCAACCTTTCAGTTCACTGTCGAGCGCTTCAGCAGACTGAGTGAGTCGGTCCTTAGCCCTCCGTGTTTTGTGCGAAATCTGCCATGGAAGATTATGGTGATGCCACGCTTTTATCCAGACAGACCACACCAAAAAAGCGTAGGATTCTTTCTCCAGTGCAATGCTGAATCTGATTCCACGTAAGACAGTTTAAATGATGCAATTACAAATCCACAGATAGTTATAATACATTTGGCCTCTTTTTGATTTTTTTTTTTTAATTTCCTTAAGCCTCTACAGTCCTTTGATTTTAAATTAGATTAAATACATTTCCCTCTTTAAAACTCACCGGTAGGTATTATATCCAAACTAAAAAGATATGTACTTTTCTTGCATATACAGAACTGAAGTGTTTGTATGAACACGGAATCAGGGCCCAGTGGATTAGCTGAATACTGGTTACCAGGCTTAATTCCTTTTCAGCAATAACTCTCCAAGGGGAAAATTTGGTTAAAAAAAATTATTTAGGCTGACATCTTTCTCATTTTGTGTTAATCAGTTCATATGGGTTATTCAGAAAATTCAAATGAAAACATTCGAGGGTTCTACAACATGAGCCTACTACGCTTATTTTGGAGAATAAATTTTTATTCATGTAATTTCTAAAAAGAGGTGGTATACTATTAAATGTCTTTAGAAAGAAGAAGTGTCTTTGGTGGTCCCTCCATTCAGGTAAAGCCAAAGATTAGAGGTTTCACATTTTCTGCCTACTTCCAAAAGCTTCTTTACTCTTCTTTCCTTTAATTAAGAATTGTCACTGTTCAGCGTTTATCAGTTCCCCTAGTTGTGACACTGTTTGAAGGGATTCCAGACCACTTTGTCACCAAGCTGCTTCCTTGGACCACATCTGCATAGACTCCCTGTCACCTCCTGATTGTGGCTCTTTGGTGCCCCCTGGGGAAGGTTGTTCCCCAGAGGGCACTGGTTCTAGTTCTGTTAAAGCTCCAGGGAACACAGCTCATTTTATTTTTTATTTTTGAATTTTTAGGAAGTGCCAAGCCCATTTTATGGTGCGGCCAGGGCTGTATTCAGATTAACAAATTTTTCCCCTATGTTCACATTGTGATCAGATCTGATGAGTATTGGGCTAGATTCTAGTCTAACAGCTTTAGCCTGAACAGTTGGGAAGCACAGTGAGCCGTCCACATCCAGCATAAAGATCCAGAGCAAGTGGAAGTGCCGAGGTGACAGCCCTGCTGTGCTAGGTATTTCAGTGAGTTTGCAGCCCGTTCAAAGTTCATTCCTTTATAAGCTCTACTTGCATTGTAAACCTTATGGTGGACTTGTAAAGTGGCATATCCTTTTGGTTTTTAAAACGTTTTTATTTTCTTCAGAGAAAGGAAGGGAGAGGGATGGAGAGATAGAAACATTGATCTGCTCCCTACTGGGGACGGAGTCCACAACCTGTGCATGTGCCCTGACTGGGAATTGAACCAGAGACCTCTTGGCTTATGGGTCCTCGTTCAACCACTGAGTCACACCCACTGGTATCTTTTTTCTTTATAAACATCGATCCAGAGGACCTTTGTGTTCTCAAAACGTGACTGACAGCATCTGTGGTCATGTTTCTTGGTTGTGATTCGGTATCCATGCTTAGAGTTTCTCAGGAGGCCTGTGTGGAAGGTGCTCTTCAGAACTTGACAGCCACAGCACATATGAGCCACCAGGGGCAGGAATGATGCTTAGAAGTGATGACAACTTTATTAGTAGAACCATTTTTTCCCTATTCTTTTCTTTCTTTTAAATGTATTTTTTATTGATTTCAGAGAGGAAGGGAGAGGGAGAGAGAGAAACATCAATGATGAGAGAGAATCCTTGATTGGCTGCCTCCTGCATGCCCCCCACTGGGGATTGAGCCCACAACCTGGGCATGTGCCCTTATCGGAATCAAACCTGGGACCCTTTGGTCCGCAGGCCAACACTTTATTCACTGAGCCAAACCAGCTAGGGCTTTTCCTATTCTTTAGAAAGAATATCAATAGAACTATAATCTGACCCCAAAACTGTAGTCTCTTATAAAATCTAAACATGTATTTTATAGATACACCTATAAGAAACTTGAAGTAAACTTTTGAAAAATTAATAAATAATAAAACCATGGGTTAAATCAGTACATAGGGGCACTCCCAAACCCTTTCAGCCTTTTTCTCCATTAAAGGTAAATGTGTCCTCCTCAATCCCTCCAAAAGGGAAAAACAATAAGTATGGGAATTTTTGTGTGCTGTGTTCTTAAAAATGTAAACATCAATGAAATATGTTACCTAAGTCTTAGATTATTTTCTTTAAACAGGTCGTGGTCTTGTCATGCACAAGCGGTGCTGAAGATAATAAATTACAGAGATGATGAGAAGTCATTCAGTCGTCGTATTAGTCATTTGTTCTTCCATAAAGAAAATGATTGGGGATTTTCCAATTTTATGGCCTGGAGTGTAAGTAACAGTGGGTTTAGCCTGAATAACCTGAGCATCATTCTGTGTTACCCTAAATCTTTTATTTTTCAATGCTGTCTGTTTATTTTAGAATAAGTTGGCCAGGTATCTATATGTGGTTTTGTTTCCTGGCTAAGCTTTTAGAAGCCAACAGGACTCAAGTCTCAACATTTGGTCAAAATTGATAAGTTGATTAATAGCTTTCCTGTTAGGTACATTTCCTTTAAAAGAAATAATACCAGTTGGGGTCCTTTCCTGAGTCAGACATAGAGCAGGGCGGTTGTAGGTACCTTCCTGAACTCTCCAGTCAGTGCATTTTGGCTGCTTTTTGCAGAGGGGGAAATAGTCTCCTAGCACGGGCTCTCTGGAACGCCCATCCCTGCTTTGATGAGCAGACACTGATCCTTTAATTTCCATGCTGTGGCCTTGCACCCCCATTGCCTCTGGGATTCCTCCTTTTGTTCAGTGAACAGTTTAAAATAAACCAAGAACACTACAAAACGAAGCATAATTGGGATGCTTGAAAAAGTAGCATTTTAATTTATTAAGCACAGGACACTGGGATAATTGTCTTGTTGGAATGAAGGGAGCATTCGTGTGATCTTATGCAAGTTGGATATTTTTTTTTTTTATAGGAAGTGACTGATCCTGAGAAAGGATTTATAGATGATGACAAAGTGACTTTTGAAGTCTTTGTACAGGCGGATGCTCCCCATGGAGTTGCGTAAGTTTTTCTTTAATTGGGTGCTGTTAATGTGTTTTGTGCTGTAGTGAGGACAACATTCTCATACTATCAGAGACGCATGTATTCCACAGATAAGCACCTTCTCTGTGCTGCCCCTTGGCACACATGGAACACACAGATATATATGCAGCTTCACATTCACTGCTTTGTTTATTAGATTTATAGAGCAGTTTTCTTATGCCAGACCCTGCTGTGTATTAAGAATATAATTATAGGGTCAACAAGACAGCCTTGGGTTTCTGTCCTCAAAGAATGTACATGCTGGTCTGGTAAAGGAGTAAGACCAGTATGTAAATAACTACAGCAGGAGGTGGCTCTGTTTTTATTTTGAAGAGGTCAGGAATGTACAATTTGGGAGCATCAGCGTGTGCTGAAGGGGCCTTGGCCCACTGAGCGGTGAAGTAGTGAGTGGGGTGCCACAGAGCTTAGAGGAGGGCCTGCTAGGAGATGTGTCTGTCACTCATCCAGGAAGGTCTGTGTGCAAGAGGAAGTGTTGGCCTTAAAGAGTGGATGGGTGACTGGGTGATGAGGAGGGACAGTGGAATTTGGGAGTAGGGAGAACAACATGAGTGAAGACACTAGCAGGGAAGTTTGGGATTGGGCAGAGTATCAGGAAAGTGTGCAAAATGGAACTGAAGGCTGAGATGATAAATTGGGATCATGTTATAGAAGACCAACACATTTAAAATAATATATTTCAGAGTGGAAGGAAGAGGGAGGGAGAGAGAGAGAGAAACATTAATAATGTTTCAATGATGAGAGAATCATTGATTGGCTGCTTCCTATCCGCCCTCCATGGGGATTGGTATCGAGCCCACAACCCTGATAAGGAATCGACATTCAACCACTGAGCCACATCAGCTGGGCCCAACACACTTTTTAAGGCCCAAAGCGAAATAATAATACTCTCTCCAGAAAGAAGTTAAGTGACAGACAGATTCCAGTGTCTTGCTTGTGATATTTTGTTTCCATACGGCCCTGCTCTTGGTCAAGAGTGCACCATTGGTTGACCCCAATGGAATGGGGCAGAGAGCAGTGGAGTGGCCCTGAAGGAGCTGTTACTTAGTCCAGGTCCTGGCTAATGTGGCCTGGGGGGTAGCACTGGGAATTTTTTTAGAAGCAAATAATATTAATTAGTTCTATGTTAATTGGACTGATACAGGAGGAATTAGACTTTTTTTTTTTTTTGAGTTGCCTTTTCAAAACACACGCTGTATTATAGTATCAGAAATGGGGGGCTGAAACAAGGTATTGCTAATTTTTTTGATCTCCTCCCCACCCCCTTCATTTAAAAACACTTATCCCTATGTCTCTTGTCTTAAAAAGTAGATTGGGGTTTTCAGCCTTACCAATCAAAATATTAATTGGCTTAGCCACACTTATCAAAACTTATTCAGCCATTATCACCTTTATGGTTATAGTTCTTAAAATAACAATCTGTAATTTGTAATTCTTGCATTAAAAAATTACTTTTACACACATGTGCAAATTTTAACTGGGCCATTTTGACACACCTTGAGTGTGTTTGCAAGGCCATGAACTAACCCCTGGAATTCAGAGTACTGTTGACATTTGACCTCATAATAAATACCTCCTAGGATTGGTCACACTTAGTGCAATCACGTTCATATCTTTTCACTACACACACACACACACGGGAAGGTGGAGATGGAGGTGGGGGATTGTCCTGCTTTCAGGTGGTATCCTCTTCAGCTTCCTGTTTTGGCGGGGGTGGGGTGGGATGGGGTGGACTATTAACTCTGAGGGAAAAAAAAAAATCTATCTTCTAACCAACCACCAAAAGAAAAGACTAAGAGAAAAAGCTATAGATGTTTAAAAGTCTGCATCAGAACTTGCCTGTACACATGCTTATCTTTTCTGTGTATATGATTACAGAAAAGAGGGGTCTCAGCTATTTCCACTTCTTGCTGACTACACATGACCTAATGTGCATGTAATAGAACCACAGTGGGGTCATTTTGATAGAAGTACATAGAATTTAAGCCCTGTCTCTGAGTGCTAATCTTGGTAAATGATGGCAATGCTACCATCAGCAGATAGTGTTTTAAGCTGCTTCTTGAACACTGAGATTGAATTAGCTCTGGTCCACACACTTGGGCGGACAGTCAGTGACCATTGAAGGGAACCTTATGATAAGAACTTTTGGCCTTGGTGTCCTCCATGTCACAGGCCTAGTTGATGAGTTGTTACCTTGGAGGAGGCTTGGCCTTCATTCCTGTGTCAGGATGGTGGGAAGTGAAATGTTGGCCACCATGTTGACATCTCGTCGAATAGCTCCACACACATTGCAGAAGCAAGGGGGTGTCCTGTGCAGTTTTCCCTCAACCTCAAACTGATCTTGTAGGTGGGATTCAAAGAAGCACACGGGCTATGTCGGTTTAAAGAATCAGGGAGCGACTTGTTACATGAACAGCCTGCTGCAGACTTTATTTTTCACAAATCAACTACGAAAGGTAAATGGATGGTATTTCTCTCCCCAACCTCCACCCACCCTTTTCTCTCAAGTATTAAGGCACAAGCAAAACTCTCTTGCCAACTTTTGTCTTATCTTCCCGTATCACAGTGCTGTCTCCAGAGAGGGCCCCTGTGTTATGCTTGTGCATATTTTTATTCCTTAGTGTTTGGACACTTTCAAAGCTAACTGGGGTGATCAGAAGTTCTGTACAGCTAATAATCCTTACTTTGAGCTAGAAATAATATGGGTTTGTTTTAAATCTGAAAGCCGTGAACATCATTTGAAAAGTTCTTTATAAAAAAATTCTTCAGAAAAAAAAATTATTCAGTTAGAAAACTACTGGCTGTGACATACAATTTTCAGCTATTATAGGTAAAACTTATATTTGTAAGAATAGTTAAGCCAGAACAAACCTCCTTTGAATCTAACGTAGGAGAGAGCCGTGAGCAGCATAGAGCAGTGCAGGCAACACGGACTCCTGGTTGGGGGGCACCACTGGCTGGTCTGCTGGCTCTCTTTATGTTTGCACTATTCTTCTAGTTAATTACCATAGAAGGATTTTATCCTGGGGATAGCTGAATATGGATAGTTTCAGTAGCATTTGTTTCATCAAATCTTTTGTTTATAAGTAATATTAAGTTTAAAAATGTTGCTCCAAGAAGTATGACATAATTGTGGTTCTCTTTTGGATGGTGAGCTATAGGTAATTTAAAAAAATGATTTTGTCTTGTTTTTCTAGTTTGTTTCTAAAGACTTTTATGATTTAAAAAAAATAAAACACACTTTGTGGCCTATTTAGGGGATAACTAAAAGTCTTTATTAAACTACCTTAGCCATTGTGATATTAGAAAGTATACTTTCACATCAAATTTCACTTTTATGACTTCTTTTAGGCCGTGTACATGATGCCAACAGAGGGTGATGATTCATCCAAAAGTGTCCCTTTAGCATTGCAGAGGGTGTTTTATGAACTACAACACAGCGATAAGCCCGTAGGAACAAAAAAGCTAACAAAGTCATTTGGGTAGGTATTCAAATCTGCCTTTCCATTCTGCTGCTTTTCTTATGGATGAGTGAGTTGCTAGAAGAAAGGGAGCGTAGTGTAGGCATTTAATTATGTCAGAGTGTTTTTATCATTGCATTTTATTTGACCTCTTTGGAAAATAGGGGCTTGGTTTTAGAAAATTGCTTGAGGAATAAGTCACCACTTAAAGCTTTACCTGTCAGGAAAAGGGCACGTATAGTTTTTAAGTGAATGTGTACTTACTTACGAACATGACCTCTTCTTGCAGTAAGTTGTTTAGAACAAGATAAAGTTGTGAACATTTGGGTGTCCTGATAAAACTTAGTTTATCTTAATTATAACCCCCCAAATAATCTCAGAAAATGAATTTAAGAATAGTGGCCGATTATTTTACTGTGTAATTTTTTTTTAATCCAAGCTGCTTGTTAATTTATTCTTATTTGAAATGTCAAAGTTTCAATATAAACGTTCATTTTCTCTTTCCAAGGTGGGAAACTTTAGATAGCTTCATGCAACATGATGTTCAGGAGCTATGTCGAGTGGTATGTATTAAGCTATCATTGTATACTACTGACATCTAATATTTTGAAACACTGTCTGCTGTTTTCAAGTAAAACCTCAGACCTACCTCATGTCACTATAATTCAGATATACCCATCTTTGTTCAGGACCAAAATTAGGCCAGAAGGAAATAGCAGTATCTATCTAGTTAAAAATCCAAAAAGGATGAAAATAAGTTATTTGAAAGGGAAGTATGAGGGGAAACTCAAATTTAAATAGGGGGTAGCATACGTTTAATGTGTTAACCTGGAATATCTACCCGAGTCGTTACAAAAGAAATCACAGGTTGGCTACGTAGCCGTCCTGACTGCCCTGCTGCACTTCGGAAGGGTGACTTCTGTTATTGCCCTGCAGTGTCCAGGCCCCTCCTTTGCACAGATGTTCTGATTGAGGCAGAGCTCTGTGTGGGTGATTCTCCCCCAAACCAGCTCTAGCCACTAGCAAATCCCATTCTTCTAGTTGCGATGAAAGACACACAAACACACAACATGACATGGCTATTCAAGGTGATTGGCTGGGCAAGGTGTGTTTTCTTTTTTGCAGCACTAGCTGGGTTGAATCCAGTTCATTAAATATCCATGGACAAACCAGTCAATCCTGTTGACAGGCTCAACCTCATTAATCTCTTGGTGTGGACCAATACGAGTTAAGTTTAGTGCTCAATTTACATGCTTTTCCACAGAGGTAAAATGAATATAAAAAATTCTTCTAAAGGCACTACAGATTACTAATTCATTCCAAAGGCTGGATAGAGAGTTAATCTCAACTGTTGCATGTAGATATTTTTGTAAATATCCAACCAAGGAAGAAGATTTTGTATGTTTTTGATAATTGCATGCCAAAGGTCATAATATTTATAGTCTAGAATTTGACCATTGAAATTTCCTAGTCAAGTTGCAAATTACTGTATATTTATTAAACAACATTTTCCTAAAGCCAAAACTTTCTCTTCCAGTTGCTTGATAATGTGGAAAATAAGATGAAAGGCACGTGTGTAGAAGGCACCATACCTAAATTATTCAGAGGCAAAATGGTGGTATGTGGCTCTCTCTCTTCAAGAATGATTTTAAAATACTTTAAAAATGCTAACAGTGTTCTGATTAATACTCACACCATGTCCCCTTCCTTTGTAGTCTTATATCCAGTGTAAAGAGGTGGACTATCGATCTGATAGGAGAGAAGACTATTATGACATCCAGCTGAGCATAAAAGGAAAGAAAAACAGTAAGTTGTGTGCATGCAATGGCCTGCTGCCTGTCTGGTAATTTCTGTTGTGGTTCAGTGCTTCCTTACAGAAGTGCTTGTCATTGAACTGGAGCATAGACAGCCACGTGCCCAAACGCTGCGTGCACAGCTCACCCAGTGAACACGCACACGCAGCCCTGCCCGGCCCTTCCCATCACTGAGTCCTCCGCAGGGGAAACCACTAGTACTTGAGTTTCTAACATCCTGTTATAGGTTGTATTTGCATGTTGTAAATATTTATGTGAGATGTAGTGCCTTTCTCACTTTGCTCAGCATTATTTCTGTGCAATTCACCTATGCTATGAGTAGCAATAATTTGGTCATTTTCATTGGCTTACAGCATTCCCCTTTGGAAATGTATTACAAGAGTTTTGAAACCATCTTGGTAGATGTCTCGGTTGTTTTCACTGTGAGGCTGTTAGGCATAAGCTCCTTGGCTGGCCATGCTTATTTCTGTCTCCGGGGCACATACATACTCACATTTATGGTGAGTGGGATTGCTGGCTCACAGGGTACACACATGTTCAGCTTAATAGATAAAGGTTTATCCCCCCGCCCAGCAATGTGTAGGAGCTATCAGTTACCAGATTGAATGTTTTGGTGGGAGAATGGTGCTCTCTGGGTTTTAATCCACACTACAGATCATGAAGTGGTCACTTTTTCCAGTACCTATTAGTAATACGGCTATCTTTCTGAACATAATGGAATACAGTTCATAAAACTTGCAGCCAAGGACATTAAGTTATCACCACCTGTGTGATTTCTGTTGAATCACCTTTGTCATCTTCATGGCTATGTTTGCCGGCTTTGTGGTATGCCTGGTAATCTTTCATTGGATGCCAGCTGTTGTGATTTTGATGGGTATTGCATGCGCTTAACCTTTGTTCTAGGGCACAATTAAGTTATTGTCAATAATTTATTTCAAGTCTTGCTTTTCACCTTTGTCAGGTGGGAGCACAACAGTTTTTAGTTAAGGGCTAATTTGTCCTCACAACTGAGGCAACACCTAAGTTTCAGCCTGAATTCCTAGGAGGCTTTCCCCTGAGGCAGGAGGGAACACAGACCAGTGTCAGGCTGGTGTGAGCTCTGGGGCCAGTGCCTCTATCGGTGAGGTGGTTTGTCCCCCAGCCCCAGATAATGACCTGCACTCACCGAAGGCTCCAGGACCCTGTGTGCGCCTGGCGCTCTCTTCCTCCACAGCTGTCTTCCCTTGGGCTCCCTGTCCTACACATTTGAGCTTCCTTGACCCCTCAGGCCTGTTTGAGTTTCTCTTCCCTGGAAAGTACGCGTAGTTGGGATACTACGGGCTCTCTCAGAGGTCATCGCTCCGCACTGCCTGTCATCCAGAGTGTGGGCAGTGTTGTTTTCCACGCAGTCCAGGGTTTTACCCGTCCAGTGCAGGAGAGGAAGTCCGGCTCCTGTTACTGTCACCAGTAGCACAGGAGGCCTTCCTGTCTGCACGCCAGTTCTGGGTGGGGTCGCTGAGGCGTTCCCCCAGAGTGGGGCTCGCCTTTTCACTCTTTTTGTGTAACAGAATTTCATAACGTAAGTGATCACCAGTGTATCAATCTTTGTTTTTGGTGTCCTAAGAACATCTGCCCTGAAGTCATAAGATATTCTCTTATCTGTTATTGTTCTGACCTTTCTGCTTATCTACAACCCACCTGTAATAGTTCTTTTTGCATGTGTGGGATGTTAAGATTGATCGCCACCCCTCACCCCCTCCACATGGATGTCAAATGGTCCCATCATATTCTCCTCACTGCTCTGCGATGCAGTTTAATGGACACTTACATGATATTTAAAGTGCACATCGTATTTGACATGCGTATGGGGGGGTTACTTTCATCTGATTAGTGAACACATCCGTCATCTCACGTGTTTCATTCCTGCATTTCTTTTGCAGAGAATACTTAAGTTCTACTCTCAGCACATTTCAATTGTACAATACGGTTTTGACAACTATAGGCACCATGTTTTACACTAGATCCTCAGACCTTACTCATGTTATATCTGAAAGTCTGTGCCCTTCACTACCCTCCCTACTCACCGCCCCCCCCCCCCCCATTCCCTCTCACTTTCTACACTCTTAATAATTGTAGCTTTATAGTAGGTGCTTGGGTGACAATTTGTTACTTGCTTTCATTAAAATCTTAGAACACCGACTCCATGTTATTTTTGTAAGAACCTTAGGAAACCATGTCATGAGCATTTAGGCCTTTGCTGGATTAGTGAAGGTGGTATGGCAAGTTTAACTGCTCTCTGTTTGGGGCTGAGAGGTACTGCTCGCACTCAGTCAGTTACATTCCCTTCCCTGGCATTCCTAAATGTATGGCGTTGGCTTTATTGTAATCAAAGCTTTACTGATAATTTCGGCTGACTTTTTCCTTTCTCTCTTTAAAGTATTTGAATCATTTGTGGATTATGTGGCAGTAGAACAACTAGACGGTGACAACAAGTATGATGCCGGGGAGCACGGCTTGCAGGTAACTTGGACATGTGTACCAGTGTCTTGGTGTAGCTTTTCACTTTCTTCTCAAATCTTTTGCTTAATTGTGAACTAACAATTTCCTCGTAACTTTCCATATGCTGCTGTTATTTAGAACTCAAAAGGATTTCATATCTTAGCCTGGACAGTATATATTAGAGAGCTCTGAGTGTGTGGCTGGTGGGGTTGAACAGGAAGGGGTAGCGAAGGTGTTAGCAGGACATTGAAGCAGTTTGTTGTCAGAGGTAGGACTGTCACCGGCACACCTGAGGCTCTGTCCCCTTGTTTGACGACTTTTCCAGTTCACTCGTTCGTTACTCGGTTTCTCCCGTTCCTGGTGTCAGTGCACGGGCTCTCCTCAGTTTCTCCTAGTCACACATAGAATTTCCTAGGCACGTGGAGTCTGCATTTGCCTGGTGGTAACAGTTTTCTGAGGATCCTGACTCCAGAATGAGCAGTCATTTTCTGTTATCTGTTCCATGATACTTGGTGCCCACTTGTTTTCACATTGCCCTTCAGGAGCTCTGGGCTTCTGGCAGAGCAGGGAGCGTCCACGGTCAGATAATTCATGGTACTGATGTGCCATTTAGCAGTGGGCCACAGGCCTGCTCTTCTGCTTGGTCGGGCCACTCGGGACACCAAGCAGTAAGTCACCTGGATGTGCCAGGACATACCTGTGTTACTCAGGAGAGTTACCCTTATCCACACTGGATATTTGGGGTCTGGGCGAGCAGTATGTATTTCAGCATCATAGTCTCAGAGGACAGTGGTGGAGAAATAGTTCTTTTATTATTATTTCAGGGTGTATTGAGACCATGCCAGTCCTTTGTGTGGCAGTAGGTTCTGGGATTTGTTTTTCCTTCCAGATGCCCTATCCCCTTAAATACACTAATGCACATCATAGAGCATTGCCAAGTAGCTTGCCTGACACAGCCACCAGTTCCTTTAGGTGGTCGTTAAAGTGCCGAGGGAAAGTCTAGGTTGGAAATCAACCTGATGAGGGTCACAGGTGGCCTGGAAGTGGTTGAGTTGGCAAAGGCTTACTTTCGAGAGGGAAAAAGCATTGGCTGAGGTGGAGCAGAGATGGGAGAGGCGTGAGCGCTGGGCAGGCACAGGCCCCGGAGGAGCCGAGTTTGGGAGTTGGGGTGTCTGCACAGGCAGCAGCAGGGAGAGGCCATGTTGCTGGCACTGACTTGGAACGTTCTTCAGATGTGGTTTGAGCAGTAAGCGCTGTGAGTGTGCTCCACAGTAAGATGGAAGTCTAGGGCAAGGTCGCTGCTCACGGAGAGTCCCCCAGCATAGCCGCTCACTGTGCGGCTCTGTCCAGGTCTTCCTAGCACTCCTTCGCTTGCGTTACTGCATTTGCTCTTAGGCTTTTCCACCTGGTCGTTTTTTCTGTGCTCTTCCATATTTTTCATAGTGTTCAATGACTATAAAATATGTCAGAAAGTGACCAAACCTTAATTTTCTCAACTATTCCCTTGTTGCTGGATATCAAGATAGAATGTCATCCTTAGGGAACTCTCACATGCAGTAAATATAGGTCTAAATATTTTTTTGTTTGTTTTTGTTAATCATCACCTGAGGATATTTTTTCCAAGATTATTTAGAGAGAGTGGAAGGGAGGGGGGAGACTGAGAGAAATATGGTTGTGAGAAAGGCACTTCGATTGGTTGTCTTCCTGCACTTGCCCTAACTGGGGTTGGGGATAAAGTCTGCAACCCAGGTATGTGCCCTTGACTGGGAATCAAACCCATGACCCTTTGGTGCACAGGCCGACACTCTAACCACTGAGAAACACCAGCCAGGACTAAGTCTAAATATTTTAAAGGCACCCTAGATGGATGCCTATACATCGCCTCTCCCTATCAGAAGTCCCTAGCACGTTCCAGTCTTGCTGAGATACTGCTGCTTTCATTGCTTCAAGAAATAACTAGCTTTCAACTAAATTTGCATTTCTTTTTCAATGTTCAGGAAGCAGAGAAAGGTGTGAAATTCCTAACATTGCCACCAGTGTTACATCTACAACTGATGAGATTTATGTATGACCCTCAGACGGACCAAAACATCAAGATCAATGATAGGTAATCTAAGTGGGTGTGGAGGTGTGAGTTAATCGTCACTCGAGTTTTCGGGGGAGGGGTGTTAATCTCAGTGCTTTTTTTAGTCTGTATATGTATTTCAGTCTCATCTCTGATGTATTTAGGTTTCCCTTCTACCTAGGTGCCCAACAGCTGTCATTTTAAAGGAATACTTTTGCTTAAAATTTGAGCTGCTCTTGTGTATCGCCCTCAAGGAGCCCTAGCCACTCTGCAACGTGGCAGGTTGGAGTCTGTGAGGAGGGTGTTCCCCACTCCACAGACTGCAGTACCAAATGCAGTGTTATATTTGTCTAAACAAGACTCTCCGATATATTGTAATATCTCAGTTGGTGTTGACTTGTAGAATGTGGTACAATTTTCAGGAATCCTGAAGTAGGTGTGCGTGTGCCTTATTCCAGGTTGGTCAGCCACCCTTCAGACTCGAGGGGGAAATGTATGTAACACAGTCAGATTGCTTGCCACCAGCTGGGTTTTGGCTCATCTGCTTATCTCTTGTCATTCTTTCCTGTGGAGAATAGAAGAAATTGTCTCCACCAGACCCCACAGACTGGCAGTCTGCAGACTGAATCCAACCTGCTGGTGTGTTTTGTTGGGTCCTTACCTTGGTTTTGTTCCTATTTTTATTGGAACTTATTATACGATTTCATATAAAAGTCCATATTTCTGGCATCTTTTAGGAATTCAGAATATTTGGTGACACTGGGCCAGAATTCCCATGGCTCAGGCACTGCCCTGTTGGGGTCAGTGTGCATGCTCTGCCTCGGGCCCCAGCTGCCCAGCTCACTTCCTTCCTGCCTCTGACAGCACTCCCAGTTACCATTTCATTTAAAAGCTATGGAGCCAATAATTGGAAAATAAGTAGAGTCCAGGGTATTTTTAAAAATCATAGGGTGGGGTTCTTTTTTACACGTCCTCCTCCAGTTTTGATTTCCCCACATTTCTCAGCCTGCAGGATACCCTTAGTGGTCCCAGTCCTGCACTGTCAGAATCACTCATTAACATACACGCAGAATTATTTCCATCCTAGAAAAATCACTGTGTACATTTATCACAAGACTCACTGTTGTGTTGTACCCTTGGATTGGACGTTCTGTTAGGTATGTCAGTGCTTTATAGCCATTTTTCTCACATCTAGCTTCAGACCTTATATTGACATATAAACAATGATTTGTTCTCATGAGTAGGAGCTGCCTCAGAAGCAGTTCATAGGGCCTCCCTAGTCAGATTCTTACTTCACTTTCCAAATAAAGATGAGCCAGTCAATTAGAAGGTCTAGCAATAAATAAAGCCTAGGAGAGAAATGTTTTACGTGTAAATGAAACCTGGATTTCTTTAAAAATGTTTTTTTAATAGGTTTGAATTCCCCGAACAGTTACCGCTTGATGAATTTTTGCAAAAAACAGATCCTAAGGACCCTGCAAATTATATTCTTCACGCAGTCCTGGTTCACAGTGGAGATAATCATGGTGGACATTATGTGGTTTATCTGAACCCCAAAGGGGATGGGAAAGTAAGTGCTGGGCAGGGCGGGGCTGGGTTGGGGAAGGGGGGTGGAGTTGGATGTGATTGCCTATAGGGGACTTACTCTGACGCCAGCTCAGCCTTTCCTGTTCCTCCTGATCGCTTGTTAGCAAACAAGCCTTCTTGGCCTCTGATTGATCTGTATGTTCTGATATGTATTAATTGCTGATACTCTAAAGTTGAATATTAAATTAGTGATCATACTTTCCGATTGTATCTCTGTTAGTATTGAATGTCGGAACTCACAGAATTCCTTTACAACTAAAATGAGGCACTTATTTTCCACCTAGGAGTAACAACAGAATAGTTCTCTGCTACCTGGGCAGGGAAAGCAGCATTGATTGCATGGTATTCCACGTGCCCTGTTGTCCACACTATGCAGTGCTCCATCTTTCTTGGTTCATGTGGATCTCATACATAATCTTCCCCAAGGGAGCAAGTGAGGGTCTCAGGATCTGTGTCCAGCAGCATAGGGCCTGGGAGGATGGCAAAGTAGGAGCTTGCCTGGCTCATGCTAAGGGAACCCTCACAGCATCTTTAATTGTGAGGCTGAGTACCATTTAACACTCTGGTGTCGGGTGAATTTCCCGCCAAAATATAAGCTGGCGCGGGCAATTATTTAGGTTTCCCGCGCAAAATCAGAGTTTAAAATGCCTATATCTTTTGAAGTATGGGTTCGATTGAAATGGGTATGAAACGGTTCGCATACGCAGGTAGGTATCTTTGAAACAAATATTTGGTAATACGCAGTTACAATCGGCCCGAATTTACACGTTTCCCGCACTCCACCGCAAATCTATATGAACCGAGTTAAGACGGCTCCCGCCGAGTACGCGCAATTCACGCGAGCCGACTTAACTCGTTTCCCGCAACCCAAGTGTTAAAATGACTTAATCCCTGATGAAGAGACTGGAACATAGCTTCGAACAGCTCTGCTTTTTTTTAAAGTCAGGCCCTTGCTCTGATAATCTATCCATAATAATAAAAGTGTAATATGCTAATTAGACTGGACAGCTGAACATCCTTCCGGACGACCTTCCAGACAAAACCGGGGCTGCGAGGGTGAATTTTGTGCATTGGGCCTCTGGTCTATATATAAAAGCCGAAGCGACGATTACGACCAGTTGACCAAACAACCGGTTGCTATGACACGCACTGACCACCAGGGGGCAGACACTCAGCACAGGAGCTGCCCCTGGTATTGGTCAATATGCTCCCACAGCCAACCTCCTGCGGGTCCTCCTCCCGGCTGGCCAGCCCCAGTCACCGGCCAGGCTGAGGGGCCCCACCTGTGCACGAATTGGTGCACTGGGCCTCTATCTAGTGTGTCATAAGGTATAGGTGATCTGTTCTAGGAAAACCCCGCGTGAGAACTTGTGTGCTCAGAGCGCTATCTCTCTGCTGATGTCTCGTTGCTCTCCTGTCCAGTGGTGTAAATTTGATGATGACGTGGTGTCAAGGTGTACGAAAGAAGAAGCAATCGAGCACAATTATGGGGGCCATGATGACGACCTCTCCGTCCGGCACTGCACGAACGCATACATGTTGGTTTATATCAGGGAGTCCAAGCTGAGTGAGTAGAGTGGCCTGTCGTGCTCTGCACTGTGGGGAGCTTTGTCGTCGTTTCATGAGTCATTGCTGTGGTGTGTAGGCCACGCTACAGGGACCTTAGCTGTGTCTCCTGTGCAAACCCATGCTCTGATTAGTCTTCCTTGTTTACAACATCTAGAGGCAGGAGGGGTTGGGCTCGTGGGACGTGATGTGGACTTGTGGCACCCAGTCGTTTCCCTTTACTAGATTGCTATTGCAATGATGACGTGAAACGGGGACCTTCTAAGAAGGGGAAAGGAGAACCTGGCAGAGGTGAATGAAGATGCATTTGTCCTGCAGGTGAGGTGTTACAAGCTGTCACCGACCACGACATTCCTCAGCAGCTGGTGGAACGACTACAAGAAGAGAAAAGGATCGAAGCTCAGAAGAGGAAGGAGCGGCAGGAAGCCCATCTTTACATGCAAGTGCAGGTCAGCCTCAGCCTCCTGGGGCCCTGGTGGGAAGGGGGCTGGCATGAACCTGGGCTATTGCTGACAGATCAGAGATTGCTCCGGGCAGCCCTTGAGTGTTATTAGCTGAGTGACTGTGTAGGCCAGTTTCCCGACCATTTGGAGTATACAATTTAGTTCAGGGTAAGGACATAGATATGAGAAGTACCAGAGCACCAGTACATTAAAGTATTTGTAAAAAGTGTCTTAAGGGGTTAGAGGGGTGAAGGCCTCAATGGAAGGGTGCGTAAGAAGGAAGGGAAGGCTCCCATCGGGAGACGAGCACAGCCCAGATGGGGTGTGGGCGGTGGCATGCCTGGCCATGGAAAGCCTGACACAGTATGGAGAAGGCAGGAGAGGTCCAGCAGGGAGGTGAACTTCCAGGTGGTCCTGGTTCATGGCTCAGTAGTGATTACCTTCCTGGGAAAAGGTGCATTGTGTATCGCCCTCCTCCCTTTTTTGGTAACAGGTTGTTACTGATTTTTTTTTTTTTTTAGAGAGGAAATGAGAGGGAGAGAAATAGAAACATCGATGAGAGAGAAACCTCAATTGCCTGCCACACGCCCCCTACCGGGGATTGAGCCCACAACCCTGGCATGTACCATGACCAGGAATCGAACTGGCAACCTTTTGGTGCATAGGATGACACTCAACCAACTGAGAGACACCTGCTGGGCATATCATATCTCTATATTATTTGGTGATCACATTATACATGGATTTCTAGCTGATGCTTTTAGATGAGTTAAGAATGGCTGCATGAAAATGTAGGCTTTTGTCTTTCTAAATACATACTTAATTTCATTCTTAGTCATTTTGAAACTTTTCTCCTTGGGTCTTCTGAAGAAGCAAGACTAGTTTTCAGCATTTTACTATTTGAACTTACTATTTTTTTTAAAATCCTCATCCTAGGATGTATTTATTTATTTATTTTTTTTTTTTTAAATATATTTTATTGATTTTTCACAGAGAGGAAGAGAGAGGGATAGAGAGCCAGAAACATCAATGAGAGAGAAACATCGACCAGCCGCCTCCTGCACATCCCCCACTGAGGGTGTGCCCGCAACCAACGTACATGCCCTTGACCGGAATCGAACCCGGGACCCTTCAGTCCGCAGGCCGACGCTCTATCCACTGAGCCAAACCGGTTTCGGCAAGGATGTATTTATTGATATTTAGAGAGAGGAAGGGAGATAGAGATAGAGATTGAGAGAGAGAGAGAAAAAGAGAGAGAGAGAGAAACATCGATTGGTTGCCTCTCCTATGCACCCCAACTGGGGATAGAACTCGAAACCTAGGTATATGCCCTCACCGGGAATCGAACCCATGACCTTATGGTGCTCAGGACAATGATCCAAACAGCTGAGCCATCCCGCCAGGGCTGTTTGAACTTGTTCTTGATCAGCATGGTCTCATTGTATTTGTGTGTCAGTTGTTCTGTGTGTTTGTGCATGTTTTCAGATAGTTGCAGAGGACCAGTTTTGTGGCCACCAAGGAAATGATATGTATGATGAAGAAAAAGTCAAGTACACTGTGTTCAAAGTGCTGAAAAACTCCTCGCTTGCTGAGTTCGTCCAGAACCTCTCCCAGACCATGGTGAGTGCCAGCTGCTCTGCTGATGGTTTATTTTGACTTCCATGTGCCACCCTCTTTATACCTGGATAAGACAGTACTTTTGGGGGTAGGTGCTGTGTGCAGGCTGCCTGAGAAGTGAGGTAACTGACCTGCACTCATTTCCTTCTGGGTGGTGCCTGTGTCTGCCCTGTGACTAATGTTTCAGCTGAATCAGCAGTGAAGGAAAGTTGAATGTGAACTCGAATCTTCTCTTTTCTACCCCTTCCTGTGTTTCTTTTTTTCTTTTTCCTTTTGTAAAATCGTCACTTGAGTCTTGGAATACTAGTGATCCTGAAATCAGGGAGATCTATGATTATTTTTCTTTTAGGCATAGAATGGTTACAGTGATACAGAAATAAAATATGAATTAACTTTCTTTTCATTTAATTTTTTTCCAGGGGTTTCCACAAGATCAAATTCGATTATGGCCCATGCAAGCGAGGAGCAATGGAACCAAACGACCGGCGATGTTAGATAATGAGGCCGATGGCAACAAAACAGTGAGTGTTGTTGACCGCTGCACACCTCAGCGTGCTCCGCTGCTGGGGCTGCAGCATGCCTCCCCTGTGGTCCAGTCGGATACGTTTCTTCAGTACACGAGTATAGCTTTTCACTCTCACTCTGCATTAAAATTTTCTAAAATTGGCATCTCTTTTGGAAATAGATGATTGAACTCAGTGATAATGAAAACCCTTGGACAATATTCCTGGAAACAGTTGATCCGGAGCTGGCCGCTACTGGAGCAACGTTACCCAAGTTTGATAAAGATCGTAAGTGCCTACCAAACACCCAGCCACCATCAGGGCAGTGTAGTTGGGTTCCTGGGCCATCGTTCCACATATTGCCTTAAATGTTATTCCCTTGCAAAAAAATCTTAGTAATTCCAAAAATGCTCATAAACCCCTGTTGTGGTCGAGGCTCCATGATGTAGTCAAGTAGGACTGGCCATGGGCTGTAGTGTCCGGGAGCAGAGGAGGGGAAGCAGTTTTGAGGCGTCATGTTCCATCTTCAGTCGTGGCCCTATGTTTGCTGATCACATTGGTCCTTTATATACCGGCAGATCACACAGAGCAGGCATTGCAGCCTCTCTCTTAAGGGCCAGGTGTAAATACAGTGGACTCTTGCATGGCATGGGCTTGAGCTGCATGGGCCTACTTATATGTGGATTATTTATTTATTTATTTTATATTTTATTGTTTTTTTACAGAGAGGAAGGGAGAGAGATAGAGAGTTAGAAACATCGATGAGAGAGAAACATCGATCAGCTGCCTCCTGCACATCTCCTACTGGGGATGTGCCCGCAACCCAGGCACATGCCCTTGACCTGAATCGAACCTGGGACCCTTCAGTCCTCAGGCCTACGCTCTATCCACTGAGCCAAACCGGTTTCGGCTATATGTGGATTTTTTAAAAAGTGCTGTATTTTCCTCATGATTTCCTTAATAATCTTTCTCTAGCTTACTTATTGGGAGAATATAGTATATAATACATACATAAAATATGTGCTAATCAACGGTTTATGTTATCCATCAGGCTTCCGTTCAACAGGAGGCTATTAATACGTTTTCGGAGAGTCAGACGTTACATATGGATTTGTAACTGCTTGGGGGATTTCCCTAACACCCAAGTTGTTAAGCGTCAACTGTAGTTCATGCCTTGTGGGCCATCTGGTTTTTGCCTGGCATTGTAGCAGGAAAGTGGCCACAGAGGATGTATATAAATGGACAGTCTAGCTGTATTGCAGCACTACTTTATATGAAAAGCAGGTGGATCAGATTTTGCTATAAGATTGTTTTTATTGCTGTAAGTGGTCACCTCTCTAGTGTAGCGAAGTCATACAACCCTACCATTATTCCCATGACAGCACCTAGCCATCTAGTTAGTAGCAGATCTTGAAACTAGGATTTCTAAGCTCACTGCCCCAATTCCACCTTCACTGCGTCACATGGAGTGTTCCCCAGGGGTTTGATGCTTGGAGTGAGGGAGCAGTCACAAGCCTGGTCTGACACAGTTTTAGGCACAGTAAGCTGTCATTTCAGTGCCTTACTAAGTTTACTGTGACTGTTTTAACAGTATACTGAGAGGTAAGACCCTAACAAAACCTGTTTATGAACCTTGTAGATGATGTGATGTTGTTTTTGAAGATGTATGATCCCAAAACACGGAGCTTGAACTACTGTGGGCACATCTACACGCCAATATCCTGTAAAATACGTAAGTCCTGCTGCGCTCACCTCTGCCTTGATTCTTCTGTAGTTGTGGTGTATTACAGCTTTGCATTCTTTTCTTTCTCTCTCCTAGGTGACTTGCTCCCGGTTATGTGTGACAGAGCAGGATTTATCCAAGATACTAGCCTTATCCTCTATGAGGTTTGGATGGTTTATTTTTCTATAATCAGTGTATTGTTAGCAGATAGGAGAGGAATTTTTTTGCTTGTTTGACTGTCCCTGTATTTGTTATGGGTAATGTCTACTGTTGAGGTGACCTTGAGTTTAGGATCACATTTGTAGATTTGTGATTTTTTTACCAATTGAGGATCGATCAGTGATTATTACATCTGTACGGATATTAATATTTCCCATTAGCTTTTTAACATACTAAAAATACATGGCTGATAGAATTGGGTGTAGGGAAAATACATACAGTGTATGGCCATATTAAACATTAGACAAATGTTGCATTGTAACTATTTCATTTCTTTTACTCTAGGAAGTTAAACCGAATTTAACGGAAAGAATTCAGGACTATGACGTGTCTCTTGATAAAGCCCTGGATGAGCTAATGGATGGTGATATTATAGTGTTTCAGAAGTATGTACTTTTTGAAGGATTTGATCACTTTGTACTGGTAGCAGAAAATTTTTTTCCAAGTCCTGTAACACTGACAAGATTGTGTTGACACCCCGAGTCAGGTGTTGTTTGAAATGCCTCACAATGCTGACAGACGCTGGCTGTCTCTGGGTCTTGGAATTAGGTATTGAGCGTTTTCATCAATGCTCTGATTACCTAAAAATGTCTACAGTGAGCATGAGCACTGTTAGCACGGCCGCAAAGGTCTTTGTGAAATAGGAAGATAGTATTTCTTCCCTTAAAACATAGGGTATTTCTTAGAATGCAGCTACTTAGGTAATTGATTTAAACCTGCATGTTAAACTAGCAGGTCTGAGGTCTTAGTCTGAAAGCAGCCCGGCGTTGCCTTTTTCTTGCTGTTAAAGCGTCTGGTGAGGTGGCCCTGGCATAGGGTGTGGGCAGGCCACTTCTGTCGTGTCCTGCTGCCTTGGCCTGAAAGTGCCTTGGTCAGGGAGCAGGCTGTGCCACAGGCTGTGTGGGCCCCACACTTCACCGCAGCCCTTCCCCTTGTCTGTAGAGAAGAGGCTCCGGTTTCTGTATTGCAGTCAGGACGGCAAGCAGCACTGTGCCTATCTCAGGCACACCTTCTGTGCTTGATGGCCTTTCCCCATGGTCCCTGCTTACAAAGGTCACTGGCAGACCCGTGCCCCGCCACCCCTCCTCCATCCCCCCCCACACACACACCTTAAAATAGGACCCTGAGCTTCTGTTGGCCTGGGTTTTGATTCAGTCTACAAATGTGTTTTTTTTCCTCCCCCCAGGGATGACCCTGAGAATGATAACAGTGAATTACCCACCGCAAAAGAATATTTCAGAGACCTCTATCACCGTGTTGATGTCATTTTCTGTGATAAGACAATCCCTAATGATCCTGGATTTGTGGTCACGTTATCAAATAGAATGAATTATTTTCAGGTATTTGATAAAGGCTCTTCTCCCTTCAGATTTTGCACCAGAAAAACCACGTTCTTTTTAAAAAAATGCTTGCTGATGAAGCTGATGGATTTGGTTCAGGAGGAGGGGTTAGTCCTGCTGGTCTGAGGAAATTCCTGACTAAAGTGGGTTGGTGCTAAGATGGCCATGGGACCAAAGCTGTTCTTACCTCAGCCTCCTCATCAGCTACCATGTCCATCTGCACTTGTCCTTCGAAACCCTCTCTACCTGGCACTGTGTGCTTTGGGAGATGATGGTGGTCCATTGCTGCAGTTAGAACATGCCAAGTGTGAAGCATTTCAACAATCATCAGGAAATTTAAAAATCTATAGGCTTCACCTTAAGAGTGAAAAAGCCTTTAAAAGTTTATCTTCATCAGATATGCTACTCACATGGTACTCTTAGGTAGTAATTCCTAGGGCACTGGAATGCGGCCACTCATCCCACATCGGGTGAAGATGATGAGGTGCCTCGTTAATAATGATGCTTATAAGCAAATCTAGTGCATTGCCGCAGTGTGCCCTGGCGTTCTGATGTCTGGCTTCTGCCCCCCCAGGTTGCAAAGACAGTTGCACAGAGACTCAACACTGACCCAATGCTGCTCCAGTTTTTCAAATCTCAAGGGTAAGCTACATGCACACACGTGTGTTTGGTCCTTGCTGCGTGCTTTCCATAGTTCATCCAAACATATTGGAGCTAATTTTAATAAGTAGCTGGCCACATCGCCTGACATACCATTTCTTGCTTAGCTTCAGATACAGAATTGTCACCCCTCATATCTTGACCACACTACTCCAAGATGTCAAAATAATTGGCAGCCTCATCGCGAGTCAGACTTACTTTAGATACATCATCAGTAAACACATCCCCCACCTGTCAGCTGGGTCCGTCCCAGCCAGACTTCTGTGTGCTGTGCCACCATTGCAGAGAGCACTCGGGTGTGGCAGCCGGCGGGGCGTCGGGCTCGGGAAGTAGGAACATTCAGTGGAACGGTGTGCCAGGTCCCAATTGCAAGCCTAGGTGCAAGGCCAGTGGTTTGCTTTTCTGCTCAGTCACCGATATTTGTTGTAGGCGAATAAAGAAGTCATTTATTTACATGCTGTTTTCTTGTGTAGTTATAGGGATGGCCCAGGTAACCCTCTTAGACATAATTATGAAGGTACTTTAAGAGATCTTCTACAATTCTTCAAGCCTAGACAACCTAAGAAACTTTACTATCAGCAGGTATGAGTCCAAATTAATGTGCCCGTGGGTCATGAGGAGCAGCCTTGGGTTTTGTGGAAGCACATCTAACAGGGTCTCTCTTTCCTTCACAGCTGAAGATGAAAATCACAGACTTTGAAAACAGGCGAAGTTTTAAGTGTATATGGTTAAACAGCCAATTTAGGGAAGAGGTAAGTTTTTTTTTTAATGATATGAATCTTCATTTTTATTGGAGCTTGTCTATGGTTTCTGTCTCTCTAGACCTTGATAACTAAAACAACAAAAGAAAGCAAGAGGAGTGATAGCCTTGTAGCGACCCCTGGGTCCAGAGTTGGAGAGCCCATGTTTGTGTCCTCCTGCCACCACCTCATCTGCCTGACCCTCCAGGACTGCTTTTCTTAAGATGTTTGGACATCTTAAGTTGATGCACTGCTGCTTGGCCGGAGCAGTATTTTCCTCGAACCCCGTCAGGCCTCAGTGAGGGCAGCCGGCCTGCAAGTGAGCTGACACTGACTGTGTGGGCTGCTCCCGTGGCCTGTGCTTGTTGCATACAGAAGGCATGTGCAGCCACACTTTAGGTGGTTCTAGGAAGTGCGACTGCTGGGATTCCAAATCCTTTTCACCGTTCTTGCTCGGCCAATTTTGAGGGAAAAGTTGAGTCACATGCCACAGACATTCACGCGTATATGCAGTTGATCAGTCAGGCTTAAATTGTAAAGCCTCCTGCTGCTCATGGCCTAGATTAATCAGCCTTCTTTCTCACTGTGCTGGGATCGGAAAGGCTTGTAGGTGATCTTTCAGGGGGTCATTTCCTGAGAAGCTGCTCTGGAAGTGGCAAACTTTTCACACCATGGTGGCATTTTTTTTTTTTTTAATATATTTTATTGAATTTTTACAGAGAGGAAGGGAGAGAGAGAGCTAGAAACATCGATGAGAGAGAAACACCAATCAACTGCCTCCCGCACATCTCCCACTGGGGATGTGCCGGCAACCCGGGCACATGCCCCTGACCGGAATCGAACCCGGGACCCTTGAGTCCGCAGGCCGACGCTCTATCCACTGAGCCAAACCGGCTTCGGCCATGGTGGCATTTTTGTTTGTTTTTTATTACTGGATTCATTGGGATAACATTGGTTAATAAAAGTATAGGTTTCAGATAACCAGAAAGTGACATTTTTATTGTTGTTAATCCTCACCTGTGGATATTTTTCCATTGATTTTTAGAGAGAGTTGAAGGGAGGTGTAGAGAGAGAAAGAGAGAGAAATATCAATGTGAGAGAGACATTGATTGGTTGCCTCCCGCATGTGCCCGGACCAGGGCCAGGGATTGAGCCTGTATCTGAGGTGTGTGCCCTTGACGGGAATCAAACCCAGGACCCTTCAGTCCACGGGTTGATACTCTATTTACTGAGCCAAACCTGGGCTCAGGGCAAAAGTGGCACTTCTTAAAGTCCCCTCAGTACTTGGTGGGCTCCAGGTTTGAGCAGATGGTCTGAGTGAGGTCTCACACCAGGGGCCCTCATGGCTGGAATGTAAGTTAGAGAGTCCTGGGAGCTAGAGACAGCTGAGGACATCTATTGCTGTGTTTTCTTTCTTCAAGCAAAATTGGTTTGCTGTAGCAGATCCTTTATGTTTTCTTTAAAGCATGTGTTTCATCTTGTCATTTCTTAGGAAATAACACTATATCCAGACAAGCACGGGTGTGTCCGGGACCTGTTAGAAGAATGTAAAAAGGCTGTAGAGCTTGGGGAGAAGGCATCAGGGAAACTTAGGCAAGTATTTCCTGGAGCCCTTGGTGGCGGGAGGAGTGCTGACCAGCCCCAGCCCTGCAGTGTGCTGGTGGACACAGCACAGCCAGAGCCCTATGCCTGTTGCCAGACTCCTCTCTCAGCTGGTTTTTCACAGCAGTTTTTAAATATTTCACAGTTAAGCCATCTTTTGCTCCTTTCCTTCCAGTCTCCTGATGTTAACTACCTATAGTAAAAATGTGTGCTTCAGGTAGGAACGCCAAGCAGAGGAAGGATGTGATTACAATAGAATGATAACTGGAACTGGGAAAAGCTGCTGGGATTGCATTTGTGAAATTGGGCAACGTTCAGGCTGTGGACAGAAGCCACAGATGTGATGAGCAGTTTTTATTTCAGAGACCCGGGTGCTTTTCTTTTAATCCTCACCTGAGGATATTTTTTCCATTGATATTTTTTGAGAGAGTGGAGGGGAGGATGCAGGAGAGAGAGAGAAACATTGATTTGAGAGAGATGAATCAATTGGTTGTCTCCCGCATGCGCCCTTCGGTCCGAGTGCGGATGCACCAACCACTGAGCCAAACTGGACAGGGCTGGGCGCTTTTCTTATGTCGCCACACAGTCAGCTCAGGACAAAACTGCCCTTGTGGCTATTGGCTCCCAGCATGTTTTTTCTCTAATTTTAATATTTGGAGCCCTTTGTCCTCCAAAGGCTCGGTGAGAACAGCTTCACCAGTCCTGCCTCGCGTGGGTTTAGAGGGAGATTCATCAGCTCCAGGGACTCGGCCTCACCGAGGCTTGAGGTCACTCGCCTTGAATCACACGCTCGAGGGGCCACCTGGCCAGTGTTGTGCCCTCTCCCATGGGTGCCTGCTTTTGACTTTTCCAGTCTTTTAAAAAGAAAGACGACAAGCAAATGTTGATAGCTTTATAATAAGAAAAAAATTTGTTAGTGTGTTTTCCCATGAATTTATATCTTTCACCCCTATCCTGTTTGTACAGGCTGCTAGAAATTGTAAGCTACAAAATTATTGGTGTGCACCAAGAAGACGAGCTATTAGAATGTTTATCTCCTGCAACGAGTAGAACGTTTCGAATAGAGGTAACTGCCCTGCTCTTGGCTCCAGGGAGAGTTCTGAGTCCGTGGTGGGTGGGGCAGCTGTCAGTGGCTTGCTGATTGTCTTACTGTGGTAAATCCTAAATACCGTACTGGGTACCATTTTAAATGTACATTTCAATGGCATTAGGCACATCCACACCATCTATTGCCACAATCCCCATCTTCCCCCAGTAAAACTCCATACCCACTAACATCTCCCTCCGCCGGCCCCTGGCAACCACCATCCCACTCTGTGAATTTGACTACCCTAGGTACCTCATTTAAGTACAATCATATATAGTCTTTGTACTTATACATTAATTTTAGATATGGGCCACCAGACAAATTTATTCAGAAACTGGGTCCCTGTTGGTTTCTAGAGTTGCTGAAATTACCACAGTAACTGGAAAAAAACATTATTTGGTGTCTTAAAACCCATCATTTTCCTTAAAAAAAAAAAACTTGGATATTTTCTGGCTCTGAATTCTTTTTTTTTTTTTTTTTTTTTTAATATATTTTATTGATTTTTTACAGAGAGGAAGGGAGAGAGATAGAGAGTTAGAAACATCGATGAGAGAGAAACATCGACCAGCTGCCTCCTGCACACTCCCCACTGGGGATGTGCTCGCAACCCAGGTACATGCCCTTGACCGGAATCGAACCTGGGACCTTTCAGTCCGCAGGCCGAAGCTCTATCCACTGAGCCAAACCGGTTTCGGCCTGGCTCTGAATTCTTACCATTCTAACAAGCCCCAAACATAGCATTTTGGCAAAAAAATAATGACCTAATCGCCTCATTGCAGGAGCAGGTCAGAATTAAAGTGTTTTGTCTGCATCAGGTGCTTTACTCTGCTCCCTGTGTTTAACTGTCCCCAGGAAATACCTTTGGACCAGGTAGACATAGATAAGGAAAATGAGATGCTGATCACAGTGGCACATTTCCATAAGGAGGTGTTCGGGACGTTTGGAATCCCTTTTTTGCTGAGGATACACCAGGTGAGCTTTTACAGGTAACAGGTTGAGAACGCATGTCAAAACTTGAAACCAGGGGATTGTCAAGGGCGGGAAAAAAAAGGAGACATATGTAATACTCTTTGTAATACTTTAAGCAATAAAACAATAAAAAAAAAACTTGAAACCTCGCCCCCTTTTGGATTAGCATTGCTAAATCTAGCTTCCTGCCTCGGTGGGCAGACCATGGGCTTTGGTGGCGTCCCCATGGGCCGTGAACGCTGGTGCACACAGGTACGTGAGCACAGCGTCTTCCTGTGTCCGCAGGGCGAGCATTTCAGAGAAGTCATGAAGCGGATTCAGAGCCTGCTAGACATCCAGGAGAAGGAGTTTGAGAAGGTACGCGCGTGCTGGACGAGTAATCAGCGAGCAGCATGCTGGAGGCTTCCTGGGAGAGCGGCCTAGACTCTGCAGAGGCACCCCCAGTTCATGGAGGAGTTTTCATTTTTGTCTTTTAGTTTAAATTTGCCATTGTGATGATGGGCCGGCACCAATACATAAATGAAGATGAGTACGAAGTAAACTTGAAAGACTTTGAACCTCAGCCTGGTAAGAGCCCTCCCACTGCTTTCCTTCCGTGTGGGGGAGGTCCAACCGGCCAGCGGTAAGTAGCTGGAGGCGGAGAACTCGGGGTCGAGTCCCCTGCCCATTTCCACAGCGGGGCGGCCTGGGCTTGCTGACCTCCTTTGTGATGGGAGGAACAGTAGCCTGAACCCATCGAGTCTCTTAAGGATTACAAGGTGGCTTGCGTCACGTGGTGGCTGAAAGAACTAAGCTCCAAGGTCGAGGTGTGAAGGCTCCGTGTGGTTGGCAGGCTCTGGCAGAGCTGCCCGTAGAAGCCGCCGAGGCAGGCAGGCAGGGTGTGGGCGCGTTTGGCTCAAGCCCCAGCCTCGCTGTGAACCCACACCTGGTCGCTGTGAACCCACACTTGCTTGTGTGGCCACCCCAGGTATAGGGGTCCTGGTACTTGTTCTGTGGTCTCATCGCCCCTCTTTCCCCACCAGGTAACATGTCTCACCCGCGGCCGTGGCTAGGGCTCGACCACTTCAACAAAGCCCCAAAGAGAAGTCGCTACACTTACCTTGAAAAGGCCATTAAAATCCATAACTGACTTCCTCACCCGTGCGTGCAAGGCGAGGACCGCGTGTGGGTGTGCCCCTTTAACAGCGAGGACTCTGGCACACGTGCACTCTAGCGAGTCTTCCGAGGAGGATTTGCTGCTGGTGTTCATTTTATTTTGTTGAGGCTGTTCAGTTTGGCTTCTCTGTATCTATTGACTGCCCTTTTTGAGCAAAATGAAGGTGTTTTTATAAAGCTTGGATGCCAATGAGAGTTATTTTATGGTAACTACATGCAAGGCAACTGTCAGCATTCGGGGAGAAGAGGTTAGTGGGACGCGTGGCGCTGGCAGGAGGTCTCTAGTCTGTCTAGTTGGCAGAAGCTGCCTGGCTGCCTGCTGGGGGTCCCGGCCTCCACCCGCAGCCAGGAAGTCGTATGTTTAGGCTCGTCTGACGTATTTCCTTCAGTTATATTTCAATGGCCTTTTGTGCATCTGTAAAGGCAAAACAGAGAAACTCACAAGCTAATAAATAGCACTCTTTCCTTCACTGCGTGTCCTGTCGCCCCTTCCTCAGTCCTCTCCCAGCTGCCTGGGTCTTTCCATAAACTGTCTCACTTCCGTCAGCCACTGCTGCTCTGCAGCCCATTGCAGAGTGGGGGCACGGAGTAGTCTGACAGCCGTTCTGGGGTCTTTTATTAAATGGAAAGCACTGTTAATTACAATTAAGGTGTATAAGCTGCCTGTGGGCAGACTGATCTCACGTTCATACAAGCAGGTGAAAGATTATACATAGAATTTCCTTAAACACAACAGATGAACAAGAGAGCCTTTTAGCAAAGAGGGCATGCTCACTAGTGGTAGTAAGCTGTTGACTTTGTATAAAAGTTAAAAGAAAAAAAAAACAGGAAAAATGAAATTGTATATTTAATGAATGAACATGTACAATTTACTGCTGGGAGGAGGTGACTTTTTTGTTGGGTGAATCTGCAGGTGACTCACTGATGTTGATATTCATTGTGTGTAGTTTATTTCAGTCCCGACCTTTTATTTTGGAGCTAAATGCCAGCTGCGTGTCTAGTTTTGAGTGCAGTAAAATAGAATCAGCAGATCACAGTTTTTTTTTCATTCTTTTCCAGTATTTTTTGTTTGTTTCTGTAGCAGCGGTGTACACCAACTCTTCCTGTATATTGCCTTTTTGCTGGAAAATGTTGTATGTTGAATAAAATTTTCTATAAAAATGATAATTCAGTGAGTGATGTGGAAGTTGAGGAAGATTTCTGGCCTCCCCCAAAAGGGGCTTGGAAAACCTTTTTATTTATAACAAGGTTTTACTGAGCTGTTTCACCCCCCTCACCCCCACTGCCCCGACCCCCAAATTTCAGTATTGCTGATGTATAGTTCTGCCTTCTTTTTTTTTGCCTTTTACTAGTTTCATTTAAGCTTAAGGAATAAGAGGTTTTCCAGGTGAGCACCATGTACAAATAAGAGGACTGGAAATATTGAAATGGTGGAACAGGCTGCTGGCATTTGAGCGGCCATGGCCTGCCTCAGTGGCCTCGCATCCCACCGCAGTGCACTGTTCCTGGTCCCCAGGTGGTCTGTGCCCCGCGATCCCTTTTCAGATTCCACTGGGACGCGTGCTTTCACACCCCTCGCTGCCCTGGGCCGGTGTGTGGATTGCACCGCTCCTCTGTCCAAAGAACATGTTGATTTTTGTGTTTTGGGTTCTGGCTAAGGGTAGATTATATAGTCTTAGGTCACAGACAGAATTCTCCCTGAAGTTATTAAATGAATCTTTTTGCAAAAAACACTTTGCAATGTGGGCGTTTCCTTTGCCATCTACTCCCAGTTTATGGCATCAAGAGTCTTCTGAGTTTCGGGGATAGGGATGGAGACACTGCGTTTCAGGTAGCTGACTCTGACCCCCGAGGTCGTCCCATCCTCTGTCCTCTCCCTCTAAGATGTTGCTGTGTCGTGATGGTGTACCAAGTCCTAGAGCGCTGGGGCCCTGGAACCCACAGTGTGAGGGGAAGGGGCCCACCGCACGTGCACCCAGGAGCGGTGTGCTGGAAGAAGCTCACATTAAATTAAAAGCACACTAGGTGAGGACAGGGCTTGCCATTGCCATCCCTTTAACAGCAGTTCCCAGAGCACCTCCCAGTGTCCCTGCCCATCCAGGGTGGGACTGCCTTTGAAATGATTGCTGGCTTTCTCTAAGAGCTTCAAGTTGGCTGCATTGGAAGTGAGGCACGTATCTGCAGTCGTGTCTGCAAGTGGCCTTCCCTACTAACAAATACGCTTTAACCCGGAGTCTGCCGTGTTGGGAGGTATGGCTTTGGTGCGTAACCCGACGCGAAGGAGAAACAGCTGCAGAGGTGACCCGGGGCCAGAGTTCTGTGGCTGCAGTGAGAACAGGCTGTGTCCAGAACCATCACTCCTTGAGCAAGGCCTTCCCGGGGCTCTCCTCGCCTCGCTTTGCAGCCCGTGTGGTGGTTGGGGTGGGGTGAGGGTGGGGGTTTCTCGTTTGGAGCTGCTGTGCAGTTGAATGCACGATATGCTTTGGGCTCTGCGGGTTGCTGGTCATGGGACACAGCTCTGCACTGCAGCCTGAACACAGCCACCGACGACCCTGCAGTGAGGTGAGGCCGAGCCTGGTGCACTTCATGTACGAAAGAACAGGTAAAAGTCCAAGTTCGCCGGCCCCGGGACTAAGCGGGAAAGGAGCTCCTGGGGGGGATTCCTGGCTGGCTGCAGTGTTTGGTGGTAGGATGGCCCCTGGGGTGGAAGTGCATCGGAATGGAGGCCGCCTTGGCCCTCACTGAACACACTCACGGTGCTGTCACGTTAGAGCCACGTTCCGTACGCCTGGGGGTCACTGAGCAGTGTTTCCGGCCATCGGCAGCTGTGCTGTGTGTGACCTGGCTCTCCAGCGTCCTCTGCCACAGCGACTTCACGTGCCTGCCTGTGCAGCAGCCACAGCCACGTGTGGCCAGAATGGCCGAGGGTGTGAACTGCAGCTTGCCATGTGGCTGGTGCCTGCTGTGCTGGGCAAAGCCACTAGTCAGATGTGCCCCTTTGTGGTCTGCCCTGATGAGCTGGAGTTAAATGTGAGACGGAGCACGGGGGCTCTGGTGTTCCTGACCTTCGGGGATGACCAGGAGCTGCATGGGACAGATAGGGACCGAGTCCCCCATTTCCCAATCCCAGCCACGGGCGCGGTGGGGGTGGCAGCTTGTGCTGGCCTTTCCCCTTGCCCACTAGTGAGGAGTGGGCACCCACAGCCCTTCCGGACTCCTTTCTGTGAAGTTGGCATTGGGGTAGGGGTGGCAGGTTCAGGGTCAGCTATGTTCACTCCTTGCAGGCATGCGGGTGCAGGAGGGGCGTAACAGTCTACAACCATCCCCTTCCCCCCACACCCACTCCATCCTGCTTCCTCGCCTCTGTCCACACAGCCTGGGCGTGGCTCAAGGTGATGGCCACTGGGAACGGTAGGCGGTATCCCCAGCTGTGAGAGACTCACTGATGGCAGAGCTGGGTTGGGAGGCCAGCGTCACACCCTCCTCTGTGCTCCCATGATAAGGAAGGTGGGGACGTGTCCTGTCTTGACTCTAGCCACAAGTCAGCAGTCCTCAAACAACCCACCACTGAGCACGCCCCGTCTTGGTTCCCAGCGAGGCATGTGGGCAGCCCAGAGTGACAGGACACGGGCTTGGAGGCTGACCACCTAGCTGGGCTCTCGGTGGCTAAGTACAGAGCTGGCCTTGAAACAACCTCACTGCCACATGCCACCCTGCCCCCAGGTGCCTCAGCAGGAGCTGCAGGCACCCAGGGCAGGGCACTGTCTCCCTCTGAGCGCTGGGCCCTGCTGGACACGCTGTCCCGGCCGCACTGCTGGCAGTTCCCAGCTGGTGCAGAAACAAACCCTGAGCATGGAAAGGCCAAGTCAGCCTTTAGGGAAAGCTGGGCCCAGGGAGACAGTGAGGTCCTGGGGCAGGAGAACCAAGGCCGCCCTGGGACCAGGCTCGGACACTAGGCCACTGAGAAGTGGAAATGATGCTCTGGGCCCAGGTGTCCAAGGCAGCGAGTAGGATTGCCCAAGGAGGGGGGAGGGCTGGGCCGAGGGGACAGACGTGCTTCAGTCTGACGCTTGCTGAATGTGCATCCTGTGCACCTGAGTTTTCAAAGAAGCTGAAAAGTCTGGATTTTCAGTGTGAATTTCCCAATGTTAAAAGTTGACAATATTTTCTTAACATTGGGCCGTCTAATCAGACAGCCTGGGGATTGGTCCAAGGCTCTCGCAAGGGTGTTCCCCGGGCCGGGCAGGGCCCTTGTTGAGGCACTTGGTGTCTGAGCCAGGTGAGTGAAGGAGGGCCCGGGACACCAGCCCCACAGCGGGCAGTGTGCTCATGCGCCGCAGTGGCCCTGCGTCTGCTACGGACGTCGCTGTCATGGGACTACCTGTGAAACTGTCTGGGCATCCAAGTCAAAACCGGCAAGTCGCCTGGCCAGCGTGGGATGAGACACCGGCCTGCGGTCAAGCTCCTCGGATGAATCGGCTCCGGCCGTAGGCAGAGCCAGGCCTGCCCTGTGACCAGCCCGTAAAGCCTGGCCCCCCTGCAGGGGCCTGGGCTTTGTCTCAGCCGGGGATTGGCCAAGTCCCAGCTCAAGACTTCCTCCTCCAGATGGTGGTGGCCGCTGGGCCAGTTCTGCCTCCGTGACCTGCCCTTCCCTCCGTGATGACGCTCACCCTGTTTGAGATTGCATGGTCTCGCCTTGAAACATGGGACCAGTTGGGCCCCACGTGTAGATCCGAGGCCTTCCTGTCGCCCTGGGTCCATTTGGCGCCACTCTGTTCGGATTTATTATAAATGAGGGATTGGTTCCCAGGAACTGGGGGTCTAGTTTGTCAGATGCTTCACCTCTGTAATCCTAAAATCTCACTGAAATGGGTCTCTGGCCCAGCCGGTGTGGTTCCGTGGTTGAGCATTGACCTATGAACCAGGAGGTCACAATTCGGTTCCCAGTCAGGGCACGTGCCTGGGTTGCGGGCTCGATCCTCAGGGGTGTGCAGGAGGCAGCTGATCAATGATTCTCATGTTTCTGTCTTTCCCTTCCACTCTGAAATCAATAAAAATATATTTAAGACAAAATGGGTCTCTGTTTGGATGTGGACATTGGGACTCTCAGTCCCACAGCTAGTGCCTCCTCGGAAGTCGGTGCTCCCCTGGCTTCCCGGGGCATCTGGGGGTGCGGGAGATGGCAGTGGGGCAGCTGCAGGGCTGACATTCAGATCTGGAGAAATCTGTCACCCTTCCTTCCCCTGGCTGGTGCAACCCTGGACCTGCCAGCGCTGTCACAGCAGCTGTGGCCAGAGCAGCTCTCACCTGACTGATTGGCTTCCAGGAATGTCTGCCAAGAGGCCACCGTGATGCTTCAGTGCCTCCACGACTCAGCTCTGCGCAGGCACACGCGCACCTTCCTGCCGTCGTACCTTTTCTCGCTGCTGCACTGCATTCGTCTTGGGTGGACGGGCCGTGTTTCCAGCTGCTGGTCCAGTTCCTGGATCGGGACCAGCCACCTCCGCCCCTGGCATCATGTGCCCAGGATGGGGGAGCATTACAGCCGACCTCCTGCCACACCTCAGTAGATGAAATGAACTTCACAGGCCCTTCTGCCCCCTAATTCCTTCACTTCCTTCTCTCTGAAATTCATTTATATTGGGAAGATGGGATCATATATGTTTGGATTTTGCCAAGTGAAATGGCCCTCAGTTGTGCCCTGGGTTTTCCGTTAGCGCATGCCCGCCCCTGACCTCATCCCCAGCAGACTCATTTACCCACAAGCACTCGCTCTAAGCCAGTGAGGGCCTTTCAACATCTAAGTTTTCTCCACGTTCCCGCAGTCACTGTGACGTGCAGGATGGCTACTGTGCTGTGGCCATGAAGGAACTTCGAGAATTAAACCTCTGCTGGGGTGGGGTGGGGTGGGGTGGGGGTGAGGTGGGGACAGATTTGGGCGGATTTCCTTCCTTCCCAGCTCCCATGAGCCTGCCTGCCCCTGGGGAAGTGGCAGGGGCCCGAGAATAAGTGATGGCGCTGCTGGGCCCAACAGAAGGAATGGGTGAGGGGGCCAGTCCAGGGCAGCACAGGGAGGCGTCGGGATGTGTGGTGGCTGGGCAGTAGCACAGAGGTGGGGAGAGGCAGAGGCCCACTCACAGTGACTCAGGTGACCCCCTGTTAAAATGTCAGCTTCAGTCCTGAGCCTGGAAGGTTCTAGGCAGGCGTCTGGCATAATCAGAGCTGAAGTTAGTAATTCTCACCTGTTAATTGAACTATGTGCCAGTCACTGGTTGCTGGTGAGGACCGGAGGGTGTAGGCAAGACTTGGGGCAGAGAGGCCGGGCAGAACTAAGGGGCTGGTGCCTCCCTTAAGGAAGAGCAGGGTGGGGTATCAAGGAGGGAATGAAATTATTGTGGGGCAACAAGGACAGGGCAGGGTGCTGCTGAGGGGGTGGGGTCAGAGGAGGCACTGCAGGGAGGTGGTCATGCCATCCACAGCGCCCAGGGCCACATGAGGAGGTGGGAAGAGTCATCTTGAGACCTACTGACAGGAGATGTGGACTAGAGGACTTAGAAGCTAAAACTGATCGATGGATGGGTTGTGGTGTTTCAGAGGTCAGGAGAGGGTGGACCATGTGAAGGGAGGGCCAGGCATCCATCCTTCACCCGGTGCTCACAGCCCCTGCTGTGTGCAGGCGCCGGTCTGAGCGCCCACCTGACCTTCCTTGGGGACGGGAGGGCAGGAGAAGGGCGGGTGCAGCGGTTCTCAACCTGTGAGTCGCAACCCCTTTGGCGGTGGAACGACCCTTTCCCTGGGGTCGCCTAAGACCATCCTGCATATCAGATATTTACATTACGATTCATAACAGTAGCAACATTACAGTTATGAAGAAGGAACGAAAATAATTTTATGGTTGGGTCACAACATGAACTGTATTTAAAGGGCCAGAAGGCTGAGAACCACTGGGCGGGTGGGCACTGCCTCAGTCCCTTCACAGCCCTGGGCAGGAGCGGGTGGGGGGACCCCAGTAGTACAGACACAGGCAGGTAAAGGTCACTTATTAGACATTTATTTCATGGAGGTTCACAGGCGATGGTAGCGGAAGAGTTCCCGCCGGCACACGGGACACGTGTGACTCACGTCCATTAAACTGTCCACGCAGAAGGGGAAGAGACAGCAGCCCAGAATACACCTGCAGCCTCGGGAGCAGTGGGCCGTGGGCCAGGGGCCAGGCTGGGTGCGCCCCGCCAAGCCTGCATCCCCCATGCTTGGCCCTGCCCTGCCTCCTCTGCCCGGCCAGCCCTCCCCAGCCAGCAGACCCTCCCCCGCCGATGGCCGGGGTGCCAACTCACCCAAACATGAAGAGGCCTGTACACAGCAACCAGGTGAGGATCCCCGGGATCGGGGTGGTCACCGTGATGACGTAGCTCCCGCAGTACGGACACAGGTAGCTTATGGGCACGGGAGTCGCCAACATAGGCACACCGCTGAACACAGCTTGGGGCGGGAAGGGGCGGGTCAGGCCTCACACCCCTCTCCTCAGCGTCCACCACTGGGTGGACCCTCGCATGGCCTGTGCCCTCTGCAGGTTCTCGTGCTCCCCAAGCAGCCCAGACCGTCCACAGGGCCCCAAGCCCCCAGCAGTCCCCTTCCCTCCAACCACCAGCCTCAGGGCTCAGGGGCCTCCTCAGTCCAGACACCCTGCCTCTCTGACCGGGGACCCAGGGAGCTGGGAGCCTTTCTGGGTTTAAACTGGATTGAACATCAATCCAGTGTGTTCCCAGGGCATCCCGCCCACGCAGGCCCTCTCGGGCTTTGGTTTAATTCGGCCAGAGCTGCTTGCTAACCCTGCCATCAGAAAGCTCCCATCGACACGGGAAAGCAGTTGCATTGCAAACACACACACACACACACACACACACACACACACCCAACACAACAGAAAACCCAAAAGCCTTCTTCTTGTCTCTTCCTCTTGCATTTGTACACAGGGACCAAAAAGTGTGCGCAGCCCTCGTAAACCCTGCAGCCCGGTGGGCAGCGAAGGCTGCGGTGCCGGCTGCGTCTCCTGTCAGGAGCCTGGTCCCAGGGCCTCTGGTGTCTGACCCAGGGCGCAGGGCCTGGTCTGGTGGACTGTTCAGAGCCATGAGGACTTGGGTTTTTCTGGGGCCCAGGGGGCGGGGGTGCTGCGTTTGGACCCCTGAAGCCCGATGTAGCCACCCTGTTTGGCAGAGAACTCGGGAAAGAACTGGCTGGAAGGGGTGACCCACGGGCTCTATGGTCTTGACAACAGTGAGGATGCCGCCTTCGCTTTGGCCCCCGGGAATTCACAACCGAATCCAGCAGCTCTCAGCCTTCCCAGTGTTCCCCAATTCCCTGGCAAGTGTTTAACAATCCCCAAGCCCAGGCCCCACCTGGGGGTCGGCACCCCCTCACCTGTGGTTGGGGTAGCGCCTTGGCAGAGTAGATAATAGGATTCTACTTCACACGCATTTCCTGAGCACCTACTGTGTACCAGACCTCCCCTCTCCCCGCACTGGAGATTTCACATTGGAGGGAAACGCGCATGGCTTTGGGCAAAGTGGCCACTGGCAGCTGAGGGGGCAGGGAAGGAGGGCTTCCCAGAGGAGGCGCTGGGGGGCAGAGTCTTGGGGAGTGGCCAGGGCAAGGAGAGGAGGCAGGAGCACTCACCTGTGTGAATAACCCGGGGGCCTTGGAAGTATGATTGAGGAGGCATATGAGGTGGAGGAGGTGATCTAGGAGGAGGAGGAGAAGATGGCAGCGGTGATGGCTCTTTGGGAGAGAGAAAGGAAAACACACTTAGATATGAAGGTCCACTATGTGCCAGGCACTGAGCTAAAAACTTGGTCAGCC
Source organism: Myotis yumanensis (assembly GCF_028538775.1). Classification (NCBI taxonomy): domain Eukaryota; kingdom Metazoa; phylum Chordata; class Mammalia; order Chiroptera; family Vespertilionidae; genus Myotis; species Myotis yumanensis. The sequence continues at coordinate 95,130,107 of NW_027223755.1, forward strand.
TGAGGGAGATACCCATTTTACAGGACAGAAAGCTGAGGCTAGACGAATGAATCAAGTTGGTTGTATCACTAATAAATGGAGGAGCTGAAAGGTGAACCCAGGCATTTCAGACTCCAGTGTGCCCTCATTGTCCTAGGAGGTAAGACCTCCCTAGTGTCGGTGCCAGGGAGCTGACGGTGGGGAACTGCACAGGGCCCTATAATTCCTTTCTTTTTAATCCTCACCTGAGGATATTTTTCCATTGATGTTTAGAGAGAGTAGAAGGGAGGGGGAGAGACAGAAACATGGGTATGAAAGAGACACATCGATTGGCTGCCTTCTACATGCGCCCCGACGGGGGCCGGGCATCGAGCCTGCAACCAAGGTATGTGCCCTTGACCAGAATCAAACCCGCCATCCTTCAGTCAGTGGGTCGATGCTCTAACCACTGAGCAACTGGCTAGGGCACCTTTTTTTTAAAAAAATCTTATCTGAAGCATTTGTTATGTGTCAATCTCTGTACTAAACACTTTACACCCCTCACTCCACTTATTCTTGCCAAAACACCAGGGAGGTAGCTGTGTGGTGCCTGAAAATTTTTCCAGTTTTGCAGATGTGGAGACTAGGCTCAGAGAGGTTAACATGCCTGAGGCCCCCGGTAAATAAGTACCAGCATCAAGGACGGAACTCAAGAAGCCTCCAGAGCACATGCTACTCCGGGCCACGCCCTGGCCTCTGGACAGGACGGCTACAGAAGCAGCGACATTGCCCCTGCTCTTTCTGGGAGGGGCTTTTTGGGTCTCCTCCATTCTTCCCACCTTGGGTCCCTCCTCCCCTGAAAGGGGCCTCTTAAAGTGCGGACACTCAGCTCTGTCCCTCGGCACCCCCAGCAGTCAGCTCTTGGCCAGCCCTGGGGACCAGCACGCAGGTAGAGGGCTGTTTGGGCAAGAAATTCTGGGACCCTGGGTCCCCAGAGTGTCTGAGGGGGGCAGTAATGGGAGCCCTGTAATTTTAATGACAATGTGCGTGATGGTTGGGGATCCCCTGTGTTTCATTGGGAACCTGACCCTCCCAGGAAAGGAGTTTCATGATTTGGGGGGAAGAGGGGACCCTGGGTTTCCCCTCCAATGCCTTTACCCAGAGTAGGAGCAAGAAAACAGTTCCCGACGAGAAATCAAGATGGCAGCATAGGTAAACACCGGAGATTGCTGCCTCGCACAACCACTTCAAAAATACAACTAGCCGTAACCAGTTTGGCTCAGTGGATAGAGCGTCGGCCTGCGGACTGAAGGGTCCGAGGTTCGATTCCTGCCAAGGGCATGTACCTTGGTTGCGGGCACATCTCCAGTAGGGGGTGTGCAGGAGGCAGCTGAATTGATGTTTCTCTCTCATCGATGTTTCTAACTATCCCTCTTCCTTCCTCTCTGTAAAAAAAAATCAATAAAATATATTTTAAAAAATACAACTAAAGGACTGAACAGACATCATCCAGAACCACAGGAAGGCTGGCTGAGTGGAAATTCTACAACTAGAAGGAAAGAGAAAAGCAAACCGAGACTCAGAGGAGGTGCGGTGCGGAAGTAAAATTCAAAGGTGCGGAGATGCATGCGTAGCGGGCTGGCAGCTGAGGACACGATTGTCTTTTTCAATCGGGAGGGAGTCTCAGGGCGAGTCTCTGGGGACCCAGACTCATACAGGAGAAACGGGACTGTCTGGCATCGGTCGGAACTCGAGGGCAGCTTTCTCTCGGAGGCACTTGCAGCGATTGCCGGGGCCTCTGAGGACAGGACTGAGAGCAGCCATACCACTCGCTCCGCCCGCCCTGTTGATCCCCTGGGACCCCGCCCTGCCCAAGCTGTGCATGGAGGCTTTTGCATATGAAAGGCCTGGCCCTTTGTAATCTGAAAATTACTTAACAAACTGCAGCTGCCCCAAGGCCCCAGGGCAACTTGCATTGCTTTACAGCTGGCTTCTGCTGGGTAGCCTCAGGCAGAGGCTAGATTAGCACCTCCTTAGATCCAAGAGCCAGTGTACCCAGTGGTCAGAGTGGGACCATCCAATTACAACTCAGATCCATAAGGGACACACTCAGGGGGCAGACTCAGTGAGCACCAAAGCCCCACTGAAGCAAGTCTTGCCCCATAAGGGTGTCTTCAGCACAGAAGTTCTCCCACCGTAGATACAGCTGATTCTCACAGCCAATTGGCCTGGAGGTCAAATCCTCCCAGTGTTACCTACAACAATCAAGGCTTAACTACAACAAGACTGTGCACAAAGCCCACAAGGGGGTGCACCAAGAGTGTCTACCTCAGGTAATTGGGGAGGCTGAGCCACTGGGCCCTATAGGACACTTAGCACAGAAAGCCACTCTATCGACACAGCGAAGCATAAAAAATGCAGAGACAAAGAAACAGGACACAAATGACAGAAATGGAGGAAAGCAAACTACTGGATATAGAGGTCAAAACCACACTTTTAAGGTTTTTCAAGAATTTTCTAGAAACCGCCAATAAACTCAATGAGACCCTCAAGAAATCTAGTGATACCCTCAATGTTGTGATAAAGAACCAACTAGAAATTAAGCATACACTTACTGAAATAAAGAATATTACACAGATTCCCAACAGCAGACCAGAGGATCCCAAGAATCAAGTCAAAGATTTGAAATACGAAGAAGCAGAAAACACCCAACCAGAAAAGCAAAATGAAAAAAGAATCCAAAAATACGAAGATAGTGTAAGGAGACTCTGGGACAACTTCAAGCGTACCAACATCCGAATTATAGGGGTGCCAGAAGAAGAGAGAGAGCAAGATATTGAAAACCTATTTGAAGAAATAATGACAGAAAACTTCCCCTACCTGGTGAAAGAAATAGACTTACAAGTCCAGGAAGCGCAGAGAACCCCAAAGAAAAGGAATCCAAAGAGGACCACACCAAGACACATCATAATTAAAATGCCAAGAGCAAAAGACAAAGAGAGAACCTTAAAAGCAGCAAGAGAAAGAAACTCAGTTACCTACAAGGGAGTACCCATACGACTGTCAGCTGATTTCTCAACAGAAACTTTGCAGGCCAGAAGGGAGTGGCAAGAAATATTCAAAGTGATGAATGCGAAGAACCTACAACCAAGATTACTTTATCCAGCAAAGCTACCATTCAGAAGTGAAGGTCAGATAAAGAGCTTCACAGATAAGGAAAAGCTAAAGGAGTTCATCACCACCAAACCAGTATTATATGAAATGCTGAAAGGTATCCTTTAAAAACAGGAAGAAGAAGAAAATCAACAAGTGAATCTAAAAATCAAGTGAATAAATAATCTGATGAACATAATAAACTGGTGATTATAATAGAATCAGGGGCATAGAAAGGGAATGGACTGACTATTCTTGGGTGGAAAGGGGTGTGCGGGATGTGGGAAGAGACTGGACAATAATCGTGCACCTATGGATGGGGACAGTGGGTGGGGAGTGAGGGCGGAGGGTGGGGTGGGAACTGGGTGGAGGGGAGTTATGGGGGGGGGGGAAAGAGGAACAAATGTAATAATCTGAACAATAAAGATTTAATTAAAATTAAAAAAAGAAAACAGTTCCCCTCCACTTCCTGCCACACAGTCTAGAGACCAGCGGTTCTCAACCTGTGGGTCGAGACCCCTTTGGCGGTCGAACGACCCTTTCACAGGGGTCGCCTAAGACCATCCTGCATATCAGATATTTACATTACGATTCGTAACAGCAGCAACATTACAGTTATGAAGAAGCAACGAAAGTGATTTTATGGTTGGGTCACACCATGAGGAACTGTATTTAAAGGGCCAGAAGGCTGAGAACCACTGGGCGGGTGGGCACTGCCTCAGTCCCTTCACAGCCCTGGGCAGGAGCGGGTGGGGGAACCCCAGTAGCACAGACACAGGCAGGTAAAGGTCACTTATTAGACATTTATTTCGTGGAGGTTCACAGGCGATGGTAGCGGAAGAGTTCCCGCCGGCACACGGGACACGTGTGACTCACGTCCATTAAACTGTCCACGCAGAAGGGGAAGAGACAGCAGCCCAGGATACACCTGCAGCCTCGGGAGCAGTGGGCCGTGGGCCAGGGGCCAGGCTGGGTGCGCCCCGCCAAGCCTGCACCCCCCATGCTTGGCCCTGCCCTGCCTCCTCTGCCCGGCCAGCCCTCCCCAGCCAGCAGACCCTCCCCCGCCGATGGCCGGGGTGCCTACTCACCCAAACATGAAGAGGCCTGTACACAGCAACCAGGTGAGGATCCCCGGGATCGGGGTGGTCACCGTGATGACGTAGTTCCCGCAGTACGGACACAGGTAGCTTATGGGCACGGGAGTCGCCAACATAGGCACACCGCTGAACACAGCTTGGGGCGGGAAGGGGCGGGTCAGGCCTCACACCCCTCTCCTCAGCGTCCACCACTGGGTGGACCCTCGCATGGCCTGTGCCCTCTGCAGGTTCTCCTGCTCCTTGAGCAGCCCAGACCGTCCACAGGGGCCCCAAGCCCCCAGCAGTCCCCTTCCCTCCAACCACCAGCCTCAGGGCTCAGGGGCCTCCTCAGTCCAGGCACCCTGCCTCTCTGACCGGGGACCCAGGGAGCTGGGAGCCTTTCTGGGTTTAAACTGGATTGAACATCAATCCAGTGTGTTCCCAGGGCATCCCGCCCACGCAGGCCCTCTCGGGCTTTGGTTTAACTCGGCCAGAGCTGCTTGCTAACCCTGCCATCAGAAAGCTCCCATCGACACGGGAAAGCAGTTGCATTGCAAACACACACACACGCACACACACACACACACACACACACACACCCCCAACATAACAGAAAACCCAACAGCCTTCTTCTTGTCTCTTCCTCTTGCATTTGTACACAGGGACCAAAAAGTGTGCGCAGCCCTCGTAAACCCTGCAGCCCGGTGGGCAGCGAAGGCTGTGGTGCCGGCTGCGTCTCCTGTCAGGAGCCTGGTCCCAGGGCCTCTGGTGTCTGACCCAGGGCGCAGGGCCTGGTCTGGTGGACTGTTCAGAGCCATGAGGACTTGGGCTTTTCTGGGGCCCAGGGGGCGGGGGTGCTGGGTTTGGACCCCTGAAGCCTGATGTAGCCACCCCGTTTGGCAGAGAACTCGGGAAAGAACTGGCTGGAAGGGGTGACCCACGGGCTCTATGGTCTTGACAACAGTGAGGATGCTGCCTTCGCTCTGGCCCCCGGGAATTCACAACCGAATCCAGCAGCTCTCAGCCTTCCCAGTGTTCCCCAATTCCCCGGCAAGTGTTTAACAATCCCTAAGCCCAGGCCCCACCTGGGGGTCGGCACCCCCTCACCTGTGGTTGGGGTAGCGCCTTGGCAGAGTAGATAATAGGATTCTACTTCACACGCATTTCCTGAGCACCTACTGTGTACCAGACCTCCCCTCTCCCCGCACTGGAGATTTCACATTGGAGGGAAACGCGCATGGCTTTGGGCAAAGTGGCCACTGGCAGCTGAGGGGGCAGGGAAGGAGGGCTTCCCAGAGGAGGCGCTGGGGGGCAGAGTCTTGGGGAGTGGCCAGGGCAAGGAGAGGAGGCAGGAGCACTCACCTGTGTGAATAACCCGGGGGCCTTGGAAGTATGATTGAGGAGGCATATGAGGTGGAGGAGGTGATCTAGGAGGAGGAGGAGAAGATGGCAGCGGTGATGGCTCTTTGGGAGAGAGAAAGGAAAACACACTTAGATATGAAGGTCCACTATGTGCCAGGCACTGAGCTAAAAACTTGGTCAGCCTGAGGGAGATACCCATTTTACAGGACAGAAAGCTGAGGCTAGACGAATGAATCAAGTTGGTTGTATCACTAATAAATGGAGGAGCTGAAAGGTGAACCCAGGCATTTCAGACTCCAGTGTGCCCTCATTGTCCTAGGAGGTAAGACCTCCCTAGTGTCGGTGCCAGGGAGCTGACGGTGGGGAACTGCACAGGGCCCTATAATTCCTTTCTTTTTAATCCTCACCTGAGGATATTTTTCCATTGATGTTTAGAGAGAGTAGAAGGGAGGGGGAGAGACAGAAACATGGGTATGAAAGAGACACATCGATTGGCTGCCTTCTACATGCGCCCCGACGGGGGCCGGGCATCGAGCCTGCAACCAAGGTATGTGCCCTTGACCAGAATCAAACCCGCCATCCTTCAGTCAGTGGGCCGATGCTCTAACCACTGAGCAACTGGCTAGGGCACCTTTTTTTTAAAAAAATCTTATCTGAAGCATTTGTTATGTGTCAATCTCTGTACTAAACACTTTACACCCCTCACTCCACTTATTCTTGCCAAAACACCAGGGAGGTAGCTGTGTGGTGCCTGAAAATTTTTCCAGTTTTGCAGATGTGGAGACTAGGCTCAGAGAGGTTAACATGCCTGAGGCCCCCGGTAAATAAGTACCAGCATCAAGGACGGAACTCAAGAAGCCTCCAGAGCACATGCTACTCCGGGCCACGCCCTGGCCTCTGGACAGGACGGCTACAGAAGCAGCGACATTGCCCCTGCTCTTTCTGGGAGGGGCTTTTTGGGTCTCCTCCATTCTTCCCACCTTGGGTCCCTCCTCCCCTGAAAGGGGCCTCTTAAAGTGCGGACACTCAGCTCTGTCCCTCGGCACCCCCAGCAGTCAGCTCTTGGCCAGCCCTGGGGACCAGCACGCAGGTAGAGGGCTGTTTGGGCAAGAAATTCTGGGACCCTGGGTCCCCAGAGTGTCTGAGGGGGGCAGTAATGGGAGCCCTGTAATTTTAATGACAATGTGCGTGATGGTTGGGGATCCCCTGTGTTTCATTGGGAACCTGACCCTCCCAGGAAAGGAGTTTCATGATTTGGGGGGAAGAGGGGACCCTGGGTTTCCCCTCCAATGCCTTTACCCAGAGTAGGAGCAAGAAAACAGTTCCCGACGAGAAATCAAGATGGCAGCATAGGTAAACACCGGAGATTGCTGCCTCGCACAACCACTTCAAAAATACAACTAGCCGTAACCAGTTTGGCTCAGTGGATAGAGCGTCGGCCTGCGGACTGAAGGGTCCGAGGTTCGATTCCTGCCAAGGGCATGTACCTTGGTTGCGGGCACATCTCCAGTAGGGGGTGTGCAGGAGGCAGCTGAATTGATGTTTCTCTCTCATCGATGTTTCTAACTATCCCTCTTCCTTCCTCTCTGTAAAAAAAAATCAATAAAATATATTTTAAAAAATACAACTAAAGGACTGAACAGACATCATCCAGAACCACAGGAAGGCTGGCTGAGTGGAAATTCTACAACTAGAAGGAAAGAGAAAAGCAAACCGAGACTCAGAGGAGGTGCGGTGCGGAAGTAAAATTCAAAGGTGCGGAGATGCATGCGTAGCGGGCTGGCAGCTGAGGACACGATTGTCTTTTTCAATCGGGAGGGAGTCTCAGGGCGAGTCTCTGGGGACCCAGACTCATACAGGAGAAACGGGACTGTCTGGCATCGGTCGGAACTCGAGGGCAGCTTTCTCTCGGAGGCACTTGCAGCGATTGCCGGGGCCTCTGAGGACAGGACTGAGAGCAGCCATACCACTCGCTCCGCCCGCCCTGTTGATCCCCTGGGACCCCGCCCTGCCCAAGCTGTGCATGGAGGCTTTTGCATATGAAAGGCCTGGCCCTTTGTAATCTGAAAATTACTTAACAAACTGCAGCTGCCCCAAGGCCCCAGGGCAACTTGCATTGCTTTACAGCTGGCTTCTGCTGGGTAGCCTCAGGCAGAGGCTAGATTAGCACCTCCTTAGATCCAAGAGCCAGTGTACCCAGTGGTCAGAGTGGGACCATCCAATTACAACTCAGATCCATAAGGGACACACTCAGGGGGCAGACTCAGTGAGCACCAAAGCCCCACTGAAGCAAGTCTTGCCCCATAAGGGTGTCTTCAGCACAGAAGTTCTCCCACCGTAGATACAGCTGATTCTCACAGCCAATTGGCCTGGAGGTCAAATCCTCCCAGTGTTACCTACAACAATCAAGGCTTAACTACAACAAGACTGTGCACAAAGCCCACAAGGGGGTGCACCAAGAGTGTCTACCTCAGGTAATTGGGGAGGCTGAGCCACTGGGCCCTATAGGACACTTAGCACAGAAAGCCACTCTATCGACACAGCGAAGCATAAAAAATGCAGAGACAAAGAAACAGGACACAAATGACAGAAATGGAGGAAAGCAAACTACTGGATATAGAGGTCAAAACCACACTTTTAAGGTTTTTCAAGAATTTTCTAGAAACCGCCAATAAACTCAATGAGACCCTCAAGAAATCTAGTGATACCCTCAATGTTGTGATAAAGAACCAACTAGAAATTAAGCATACACTTACTGAAATAAAGAATATTACACAGATTCCCAACAGCAGACCAGAGGATCCCAAGAATCAAGTCAAAGATTTGAAATACGAAGAAGCAGAAAACACCCAACCAGAAAAGCAAAATGAAAAAAGAATCCAAAAATACGAAGATAGTGTAAGGAGACTCTGGGACAACTTCAAGCGTACCAACATCCGAATTATAGGGGTGCCAGAAGAAGAGAGAGAGCAAGATATTGAAAACCTATTTGAAGAAATAATGACAGAAAACTTCCCCTACCTGGTGAAAGAAATAGACTTACAAGTCCAGGAAGCGCAGAGAACCCCAAAGAAAAGGAATCCAAAGAGGACCACACCAAGACACATCATAATTAAAATGCCAAGAGCAAAAGACAAAGAGAGAACCTTAAAAGCAGCAAGAGAAAGAAACTCAGTTACCTACAAGGGAGTACCCATACGACTGTCAGCTGATTTCTCAACAGAAACTTTGCAGGCCAGAAGGGAGTGGCAAGAAATATTCAAAGTGATGAATGCGAAGAACCTACAACCAAGATTACTTTATCCAGCAAAGCTACCATTCAGAAGTGAAGGTCAGATAAAGAGCTTCACAGATAAGGAAAAGCTAAAGGAGTTCATCACCACCAAACCAGTATTATATGAAATGCTGAAAGGTATCCTTTAAAAACAGGAAGAAGAAGAAAATCAACAAGTGAATCTAAAAATCAAGTGAATAAATAATCTGATGAACATAATAAACTGGTGATTATAATAGAATCAGGGGCATAGAAAGGGAATGGACTGACTATTCTTGGGTGGAAAGGGGTGTGCGGGATGTGGGAAGAGACTGGACAATAATCGTGCACCTATGGATGGGGACAGTGGGTGGGGAGTGAGGGCGGAGGGTGGGGTGGGAACTGGGTGGAGGGGAGTTATGGGGGGGGGGCGGAAAGAGGAACAAATGTAATAATCTGAACAATAAAGATTTAATTAAAATTAAAAAAAGAAAACAGTTCCCCTCCACTTCCTGCCACACAGTCTAGAGACCAGCGGTTCTCAACCTGTGGGTCGAGACCCCTTTGGCGGTCGAACGACCCTTTCACAGGGGTCGCCTAAGACCATCCTGCATATCAGATATTTACATTACGATTCGTAACAGCAGCAACATTACAGTTATGAAGAAGCAACGAAAGTGATTTTATGGTTGGGTCACACCATGAGGAACTGTATTTAAAGGGCCAGAAGGCTGAGAACCACTGGGCGGGTGGGCACTGCCTCAGTCCCTTCACAGCCCTGGGCAGGAGCGGGTGGGGGAACCCCAGTAGCACAGACACAGGCAGGTAAAGGTCACTTATTAGACATTTATTTCGTGGAGGTTCACAGGCGATGGTAGCGGAAGAGTTCCCGCCGGCACACGGGACACGTGTGACTCACGTCCATTAAACTGTCCACGCAGAAGGGGAAGAGACAGCAGCCCAGGATACACCTGCAGCCTCGGGAGCAGTGGGCCGTGGGCCAGGGGCCAGGCTGGGTGCGCCCCGCCAAGCCTGCACCCCCCATGCTTGGCCCTGCCCTGCCTCCTCTGCCCGGCCAGCCCTCCCCAGCCAGCAGACCCTCCCCCGCCGATGGCCGGGGTGCCTACTCACCCAAACATGAAGAGGCCTGTACACAGCAACCAGGTGAGGATCCCCGGGATCGGGGTGGTCACCGTGATGACGTAGTTCCCGCAGTACAGACACAGGTAGCTTATGGGCACGGGAGTCGCCAACATAGGCACACCGCTGAACACAGCTTGGGGCGGGAAGGGGCGGGTCAGGCCTCACACCCCTCTCCTCAGCGTCCACCACTGGGTGGACCCTCGCATGGCCTGTGCCCTCTGCAGGTTCTCCTGCTCCTTGAGCAGCCCAGACCGTCCACAGGGGCCCCAAGCCCCCAGCAGTCCCCTTCCCTCCAACCACCAGCCTCAGGGCTCAGGGGCCTCCTCAGTCCAGGCACCCTGCCTCTCTGACCGGGGACCCAGGGAGCTGGGAGCCTTTCTGGGTTTAAACTGGATTGAACATCAATCCAGTGTGTTCCCAGGGCATCCCGCCCACGCAGGCCCTCTCGGGCTTTGGTTTAACTCGGCCAGAGCTGCTTGCTAACCCTGCCATCAGAAAGCTCCCACCGACACGGGAAAGCAGTTGCATTGCAAACACACACACACGCACACACACACACACACACACACACACACACCCCCAACATAACAGAAAACCCAACAGCCTTCTTCTTGTCTCTTCCTCTTGCATTTGTACACAGGGACCAAAAAGTGTGCGCAGCCCTCGTAAACCCTGCAGCCCGGTGGGCAGCGAAGGCTGCGGTGCCGGCTGCGTCTCCTGTCAGGAGCCTGGTCCCAGGGCCTCTGGTGTCTGACCCAGGGCGCAGGGCCTGGTCTGGTGGACTGTTCAGAGCCATGAGGACTTGGGCTTTTCTGGGGCCCAGGGGGCGGGGGTGCTGCGTTTGGACCCCTGAAGCCTGATGTAGCCACCCCGTTTGGCAGAGAACTCGGGAAAGAACTGGCTGGAAGGGGTGACCCACGGGCTCTATGGTCTTGACAACAGTGAGGATGCTGCCTTCGCTCTGGCCCCCGGGAATTCACAACCGAATCCAGCAGCTCTCAGCCTTCCCAGTGTTCCCCAATTCCCCCGCAAGTGTTTAACAATCCCCAAGCCCAGGCCCCACCTGGGGGTCGGCACCCCCTCACCTGTGGTTGGGGTAGCGCCTTGGCAGAGTAGATAATAGGATTCTACTTCACACGCATTTCCTGAGCACCTACTGTGTACCAGACCTCCCCTCTCCCCGCACTGGAGATTTCACATTGGAGGGAAACGCGCATGGCTTTGGGCAAAGTGGCCACTGGCAGCTGAGGGGGCAGGGAAGGAGGGCTTCCCAGAGGAGGCGCTGGGGGGCAGAGTCTTGGGGAGTGGCCAGGGCAAGGAGAGGAGGCAGGAGCACTCACCTGTGTGAATAACCTGGGGGCCTTGGAAGTACGATTGAGGAGGTGTATGAGGTGGACGAGGTGATCTAGGAGGTTTTCGGTAAGGAGGAGGAGAAGGTGGAGGAGAAGATGGCAACGGTGATGGCTCTTTGGGAGAGAGGAAGGAAAACACACTTAGCTATGTAGGCCCACTATGTGCCAGGCACTGACCTAAAAACTTGGTCAGCCTGAGGGAGATACCCATTTTACAGGACAGAAAGCTGAGGCTAGAGCAGCCGTGGGCAAACTACGGCCCTCGGGCCGGATCCAGCCCGTTTGAAATGAATAAAACTAAAAAAAAAAAAGACCGTACCCTTTTATGTAATGATGTTTACTTTGAATTTATATTAGTTCACACAAACACTCCATCCATGCTTTTGTTCGGGCCCTCCGGTCCAGTTTAAGAACCCACTGTGGCCCTCAAGTCAAAAAGTTTGCCCACCCCTGGGCTAGAGGAATGAATCAAGTTGTTTCACTAATAGATGGAGGAGCTGAAAGGTGAACCCAGGCATTTCAGACTCCAGTGTGCCCTCATTGTCCTAGGAGGTAAGACCTCCCTAGAGGCGGTGCCAGGGAGCTGAGGGTGGGGAACTGCACAGGGCCCTATAATTCCTTTCTTTTTAATCCTCACCTGAGGATATTTTTCCATTGATGTTTAGAGAGAGTAGAAGGGAGGGGGAGAGACAGAAACATGGGTATGAAAGAGACACATCGATTGGCTGCCTTCTACATGCGCCCCGACGGGGGCCGGGCATCGAGCCTGCAACCAAGGTATGTGCCCTTGACCAGAATCAAACCCGCCACCCTTCAGTCAGTGGGTCGATGCTCTAACCACTGAGCAACTGGCTAGGGCACCTTTTTTTTTTTAAATCTTATCTGAAGCATTTGTTATGTGTCAATCTCTGTTCTAAACACTTTACACCCCTCCACTCATTCTTGCCAAAACACCAGGGAGGTAGCTGTGTGGTGCCTGAAAATTTTTCCAATTTTGCAGATGTGGAGACTAGGCTCAGAGAGGTTAACATGCCTGAGGCCCCCGGTAAATAAGTACCAGCATCAAGGACGGAACTCAAGAAGCCTCCAGAGCACATGCTACTCTGGGCCGTGCCCTGGCATCTGGTCAGGATGGCTCCAGCAGCGGCGACATTGCCCCTGCTCCTTCTGGGAGGGGCTTTTTGGGTCTCCTCCATTCTTCCCACCTTGGGTCCCTCCTGCCCGGAAAGGGGCCTCTCGAAGTTCGGACACCCAGCTCTGTCCCTCGGCACCCCCAGCAGTCAGCTCTTGGCCAGCCCTGGGGACTAGCACACAGGTGGAGGGCTGTTTGGACAAGGAATTCTGGGACCCTGGGTCCAAGTGCTTTGCACGGGAACCTGACCCTCCCAGGAAAGGAGCTTCATGATTTTGGGGGAAGAGGGGACCCTGGGTTTCCCCTCCAATGCCTTTACCCAGAGTAGGAGCAAGAAAAGAGTTCCCCCGCACTTCCTGCCACCCAGTCTAGACTCTTGGGGAGAGGAAGAGATTTCAAACCCATCTGCTGACTCCAGCAGTTCCACTTCATTTTTGTACCCATTTTACAGATGACAAAACTGAAGGTCAGAAATTCAGTACCTGGCCCAGGGTTGCCAACTAGAAACTCCCAATCTCCACTAAGTACCTGCCCATCCCTACCTCATCTCTTAATCCTCTCAGCCAGTTCTCATATGAGATTCAAAGGGATTCTGAGACTTACCCACACTCACACCAGCATGGTCAGAACCCTAACTGTAACTGTAACCCTAACCCACCCCACCCCACCCCACCCCACCCCACCCCATCTGTCCTGGTGTCTGGGCACATGCTGGCAGCTGGGAGAGGAGGCAGGCCATACCTGACTTGGGGGAGGCCTTGGCTTTGTTCTGCGACTTCTTTGTGGCACTTTAGGAGAGGGCACAGGGTGTGAAGGCCCACTGTGTCCCCCTGGGAAACACGGTCCCAGGTGGGGGAGAGCAGGACTTGGGGGGTGAGGACTGGAGTGAGCGACCAGCTCAGCAAGGGGACACATAATCTCCCCTCCCCGAGCCCCGCCCTCCGCCCGTCCCTGGCCTCCCCCAGGCACTGAAGGGCACTCTCACCCATGGGAGGGTTCCATCTTGGGACCCCGGAGGCCCTTTGTTCCAGCAATGGTATCCGAGCAGGATCGGGTTCCGAGTTCTGAGCGGCCGAGCGCTTGTCCCCAGGAGCCCTCATGGCGGCTGGTGGCCCGCGGACAGGAGTGCAGGCCTCTGCAGCCCCTTGCTGGGCCTGGCTCGGGTGGAACAGCCATTGTGATGTGTGTCCTCACAATGGCCGAGGGCAGCTCCAGCCGGGCCCTGCCGGAGGGCAGCCCGCCAGGCGCCCAGCTGGGTCTCTCTGAAGATGGCCCTTCGCCATGTCCGCCGCCCGCTGTGGGCAGAGTGCGCGCAGGCCCCTGATCACATACAGGGGCCTCGCAGACGTGAATCTGCTGGGAGCTGGCGACGCTGCTCTGAGGGATCGATCCTGTGCTCAGAGATCTAGCTGTGAGGACGCTCATGTCTCTTACTTGGAAGTAGGTGTATGTACATGCACATGTGTATGTAGGTATATGCATACAGTAAATATGTATGCACACGGGTTGTCTATGTACAGATGTGTGAACACAGATCTATGTATCCACACATGTATATACATGTACACACATGTACACCTGTACTACAGCGTATAATGTGTGTGTGTGTGTGTGTGTATCACAACCTCAACTGCCTCTCCTGCTGGTTTAGCTGTGAGCTTGTGCAAGACCCTCACTTTCTCTGACCTCCATCCCCTGGCTGACCATCTGTAAAATGGGGGTAACAACAGCTACCTTATAGGGTTCAGCCAGGTGCAGCAAACGAAGCCAGCAGGGTCACTGTGAAGTGACCAGTGGCCTGAGTAGCCCAGAACAGATGCTCCCACCATGTGCGCGCTGGCCCGGTGCCTTAGCTGGGTCGGCCAGGGAGAGCGCAGGCAGGATCTGTGCGCACAGGCACGCGCCTGGACAGTGTTTTCTGTGGCTGCTCAGGGCGCCGCACTGTTCTGGGGAACATCCGGGGTAGCCTGCAGGGCTATCAGGCTGGCAGCAACCAAGAGCTAGGGCGAGTCTCTAGCAGAGTTGCAGGTTGGGACCCGTTGACCTAGTAGTACTTTCCAGAAATCCATCCCCAAGGTAGACCAGCAAAAATGTCAAATGACGCAAACACAAGGCTCTTCAAGGCAGCAGCAAAAACTAGACAAAAACTAAAAATGTCTCTGTGTATAGCAACTCTTCAGCTATGGAAAATACAGGGAGAGAGGGGAGTGAAGAAGGGAGAGAGAGATTGGAGGGAGGGGTTAGGGAGAGGAAGGAGGAAAAAAGAAAAAGGAAAATCCCCATTTATTACTATGACGTAGTTTCTCCAGGATAGAGTGCTAAGAACAACAAACAAGATATATGTGTGTGTATATATATATATATATATATATATATATATATATATAAAACCTCCATAGATATAGATATAGATATAGATATAGATATAGATATAGATATAGATAGTACTACTGTATGTGTAAGAAAACAGGGAGGGAGGCCTATAATTTCCAAGAAGAAATAAAGGAAGGATTAATAAAACTGAAGTGGTTAATGTTGAGGGAGACAGGAGTGAAAGCGGGCCCTCTCTAAATACACTTCGCTATATTGAGTTGACTTTGGAACTATCTCATACTTTTTCTAATTACTAAGAAAGTATGTAAAAAAGAGCAAAGCAACACTGAAACACTGAAAGCAACCCAAAACAAACGTGATTACCAGTATTTCTTATTGGGGCCCAGACAGTGTGGCTCAGCGGTTGAGTGTTGATCTATGATCCACGAGGTCACAGTTCGATTCCCGGTCAGGGCACATGCCCAGGTTGCGGCTCGATCCCCAGTGTGGGGTGTGCAGGAGGCAGCTGATAAGATGTTTCTCTCTAATCATTGATGTTTCTGTCTCTCCCTTCCACTCCCTTCCTCTCTGAAATCAATAAAAACAAATTAATAATAAAAAAAAGATCTCTTACAGGGGACACAGAGCACAGGCCATAAAAGAAAAACCTGAAAAAATGACTTCATCAGAGCAGAGAGCCAGCTCTTTAAAAGACACCACAGAGAAAACAGAAGGCAGGCCATGGCTGGAAGCAGATATTTGCAGTCCATATATGTGACAAAAAGCACAGGTATCCAGAATATAAAACAACTCCCTCCACCCAGAAATAGTTATTTAAAAAATGCAATAGTAAAAGTGGGCAAAAGATCAGAACAGACTCTTCACAGAAGAAAACATAGGAAGGGCAATATACAAAAAAGAAAGAAATCAAGAAAGCCATAGGGAGCAGTTCCACTCCCAGAGTTTTACCAGGAGAAATAAAAACGTGTTCAAAAAGAGACCCACATGAGAAAATTCAGAATACCCCAAATTTAGAAACCACCCAAATATTTGTCAACAGGTGAGTGAATAAACAGATTGTGTATATTTCTACCAAGGATTACTGTGCAGCAATAAAGACAATGAATCACTGATGTACTCAGCAAGATGAATATATCTCAGAAAATGATCTTGAGCAAAAGAAACCTGACCTGCCCGGCTGGTGTGGCTCAGTGGTTGAGGGCCGACTGATGAACCAGGAGGTTACAGTTTAATTCTCCATCAGGGCACATGCCTGGGTTGTGGGCTGGATCCCCAGTGTGGGGCGTGCAGGAGGCAGCTGATTGGTGATTCTCTCTCATCATTGATGCTGCTGTCTCTTCTCCCTTCCTCTCTGAAATCAAGAAAAAAATATTTAAGAAGAAACCTGACCTAAAAGAGTACGTCTCCTGTGATTCTATTTATGTGAAGGTCTAGCACAGGCTAAGCTGTGCAGTCTGATCAAGGTGAAGGTGCCACCTGGGAAGGGAGGGGTCAGCGTGCAGGCAGGTGTGCCCGGCGTAGCCAGTGCCGCTTCTATCCAGGCGCCGTAGATCTGTGCACCCTTACACCGTTTTTCAGCTGAAGAGAGGGAAAGTGTCTTGAGGAAGCCCTTTCCTGATTCCCACAAAGGCGCCGTCTTCCTGGGAAAAGGAATGCCTGGCTCCAGCTGACCCTCTCCCAGCCGACCCCTGCCCTCCCCTCCAACTCCTTAACAATACCCACGGCGTCCACACCCCGGAATGTATTGGTGTCTGAGGTGCGGTGTACTGCTTCCCCCAGCACCGGCATGGAGGAGGTGCTCAATTAATACGGGTGCAATGTGTGAACGAATGAACTAGTGAATGAACGAACAAATGAATGAGCTGCATGATGCACTCATCACAGCCCAGCCCCATTTAGCTTCAAACCCCCTGGATATCACACCCCAGGACCCGCGGTCCTGGTATAGACTTGCAGCTACACATCTTGGGATGGGGCTGGAGACTTGCCTTCTTTGGGGATTTTGAGGATGACGGCCCTCCTAACCCAGGGTTGGGATCCTGGCTGCAGTGCCTGAATGGGACACTCTGGGGGTGAATGGCGCCCCACCATCCCGATATGGCCACCAGGGGGCAGCACCAGGCTGCGGGAGTCAGCCTCACCTTATCCCTTTGGGGTCTGCTGGGCGGAGAGGTCCCCATATTGGGCAGGGACCCAGGCAGCAGGGCCGCCCCTGCTACCTCCTTTTACGGGTGTCCCCATCCTGTCCTGGGGCTGAGGACTCCTGTCCCACGCTGTCTCCTTCAGGCCAGGCTGGAAGGAATGAGGAGTCAAGAGAGGGCTTGAGGCCAGCACAAGGTCACACCGCAGGGCTGTGGGGGAGCCAGGTTAGAACCCAGTCTCTCTGCACCCAGACACAGGGTCATTGGGGGAGCCATGAGACCTGGCTGGGCTCCTCCTGGGCCTCTTCTGTGAGGATCAGTTCTCTGCAGGGCTCAGGGCTCCTGGAGGACGCTGTTAATTGTTTGTTTTAAACCTTTGCATCCCCCACATAAGGCCTGGCATACAGGAGAAGGAAGGTGGTCAGAGCATGGGCCGTCACTCGCAGCTGTCTGACCCCCGCCAGGCCTCAGGTTCCTCCTCGCCAAAATAGATCTGATGCTAACAATCCTCCCTGCTGAGTGTTATGAAAACTCAGTGAGACAGGTTGACCTTGCTGGCTGATCCTTCACACATGCCTACTTTCTGTTTGCTCCATCCTGCCCCCGGGCATTTGCCCTTGCTGTCCCTGTGCCAGCAGTGCTCTTTCCCAAGATATCGCGTGGTTCATTTTCATCGTCAAACTCTTAGCTCTCAGGCCACTCCTCCGGGAGGGTGGCCAGAGACCCTTGGCAAGAGGAGCCACCCACACTCTCCCACAACTACCAGGCTCAATTTTGACACGTTACCTCTGTCTGGAATTAACTGCTTCATGTACTAGTTTACTTGAGCATCATCCATTACCCTTAAAATGTCAGCTCCAGGAGGAGAGGATCCTTGCCGGCTTCGTTCACAGCTCTCTCCCCAGCACCTAGCGCAGTTTCTGGGACATACATAGTAGATGCTCACTAAAGATGAGTTGAGTGAGTGACGAATGAAAGGAATCCATAGGAAACACTGAGCCCTGTGCCTGGCATGTAGAAAGCTTGCAATTAATCATAGTAATAACCATGACAATAATGAAGTAAGTAAGCAGAGTCATGACAGCCAGAGCAGGGGGCAGGCCATCCTGGGAAGGGAAGGAGCCTGGTGTTGGCAGCCCCCCTGGTTCTTTCTTGCTGTGTGACCCTGGGCACTTCACTCACCCTCTCTGGGCTATGCTTTCTTCTAGAGAAATCAGGAGGACTCTGAAGCTGGGCTGCTTAAGGGGGAAACGAGGTGGGACATTTTTTCCTTCCTTTTTATCCTCTCTTCCCAGAGGGCCTAGCTCCCAGGGAGGCGATGTGATGAGGAAAGAATCCAGAGGAATGAGTTGTAACTGTAATTATTGGGCAAGTGTGTGGGGAGGAGGCATGGGTGGCTGAGGGGCCTGGGCTTTACCTGGATCCCATCCTCCCTTCTCCTCCTGCCCATCAGTGAGTTTCCACTTGTTCCAGGTGCGTGGGGAGCCGGGAGCCCTGGGTGGGGAACTGCTGGGTCACACGGGCGTCCCCTAACCTCTCTGGGTGGAATTTCCAGCTCTGCCAACCACTCTGTCTGCTTTCTCTTCCCCCCAGCTGGTGAGCTGGGGGAGGTGTGGGAGCCCCAGGCTTGCTCAGGGGAAGGGCGTGAAGGGAGGAGCCCTCCTTGCCTGGGCACCACTGAGGCCCTCTCCCTGGAGAGCAGGCACCCGGTGGAGGAGGGTGACAGAGTTACCTCTTCTTGGGCCATCCATCCCTGCCCCCAGAACTGACACCCCCACCCCGAGGCCTGCCTGTTTCTAGACTGAGAAAGCTCTTGGGGTCTCGTCTGACCCAGGAGCTGTGTGATGGAGGGTGTGGGTGTTCATGTGGTGGTTGCTTGGGGGTGGGCAGGTGTGTGGGGAAATGTGTGTGTCCATGAATAGCTGTGTGGACTGTTCATTTGGACGCAGGTATGTATGTGGAAGTGTGTGTGTATGTGTGTGTGTGTGTCTGTGTCCAAGTGGGAGGAATGTGTGGAAGGGGTGTGTGGGTGTGGGGAGTGCTCACACGGGGGACTCTGGGTCCATCTTCCCCGCCTTCTGCCAGCCACCCCTGGACCTCACCCCGAGCAGGTTCCAGCTGCCCACATGGGGTCAGCCCGGGTGGACCAGGGCAGAGGCAGGACCCCCTCCCTCCCAGGTCTCCCCACCAGCCCAGGGTGAGGTTTTCAGCTCCCTCTCCCTGCAGGCTCTCCCAGCACAGTGTTACAGAAGGGAAAAACTGAGTCTAATGCCTGGTCCCTCATCAGTGGCAGACCCTTGTTTCTTTAACATGAGCACCTACTATGTGTCAGCCTAGGAAACCAAGCCAGGCCGACAAGGGGCCTGGCCTGGGAGTTCATATTTTAGTGGGGGAAGCAGATGCCAGACACAACCATGTGGGAGAAGAGTGAAACGATGGCGAAGACGGGGGATGGATAGGACAGGCTGATCAGAGGGGCACCACCCACCTTTGGCTCCGGGTGGGCAGAGGACCCCCTAATTGGGTGTAACGACCAGAAAGAGGCATCCCCGGAAGAGTGCCCCCAGATCTGGATGTCGGCAGAGTGTAGTCACTTGCCACCTGTCCCCAGCGCCTGCACACCTAGCTCAACACAGCTGGATGGGGCCCCCGCTCCCCCTTCACCAGAATGTGTTCCAGAAACATACAG
Organism: Myotis yumanensis; assembly: GCF_028538775.1. NCBI lineage: Eukaryota > Metazoa > Chordata > Mammalia > Chiroptera > Vespertilionidae > Myotis > Myotis yumanensis. The sequence continues at coordinate 95,149,700 of NW_027223755.1, forward strand.
TGGCTTCTCCACACGATGGGAGAACGAGGAGGAAACAGGAAGTGACACAGAATATTTGTCCGACCTGCGTAGCAGGAACTGGGCAGAGCAGGCGGGCCTGCCTGTGGGTGCCCGGACGATGTGTAGGTTCCTCCGTGGAAGCACGTGCCGGTCTGCTGGGATGTTGGTTGTGGGGGAGCCTGCGCTTGCGTGGGGCGGGGGACAGCTCTAGGCCAGTGATGGCGAACCTATGACACGCGTGTCAGAGGTGACACGCGAACTCATTTTTTTGGTTGATTTTTCTTTGTTAAATGGCATTTAAATATATAAAATAAATATCAAAAATACAAGTCTTTGTTTCACTATGGTTACAAATATCAAAAAATTTCTATATGTGACACGGCACCAGGGTTAAGTTAGGGTTTTTCAAAATGCTGACATGCCGAGCTCAAAAGGTTCGCCATCACTGTTCTAGGAGGTGAGCTGGGAGGGAGGTGTGTGGGCCCCAGGCTCACTCAGGGGGAGGGCGTGAAGGGAGGAGCCCTCCTTGCCTGGGCACCAGGCACGGGGGATGGGAGTGGGGGTGGGGGGGGGGCGGGGGGGGGGGAGCTGGAAGCTGTTTCTCTGTGGGTGACTCTTCACTGAGACCGCACTGTCTCACCTCCACAACCACAGCCCCTGCTCTCCATGCCAGGAGTGCCCACGTCATGTGGATGATTGTGGAGGCCCCAC